>NC_142387.1:8030160-8385160 GCF_059441005.1 Hippichthys cyanospilos
AAGAGCTTGTAGCTCACACTTTAACCTTTAACTTAGTAAGATTTATCAAACAATGGGATGTCTTACATAAGAAGCAGGTGATATTTCTGTATGCTGGAGTCTCTTCCTCTTGGCGAGATCAGGAAGCCTCAGGACAGGAGATAAGCAGTCAACCCAGTCAGAGAGGGTAATTAAGACGTCTTCCTGACTCCATGGATTCACCACAAGAAAAAAATGCACCGACTCTTTTACCACTGCATTTACTTTTACATATTTTTTAGTCATTCTGCATTTTATTTTGTAATATTTATATTACAAATGAGCATTTCAAAACTAAGGTTAAGCTGTTAATAAAGGACACCTTTTTTGTGAGTACCGTATGCATATGGCCATGATGGACATGCACACCCAAGTATGCTGTTTTAATGTGCTATTTTGTCACCATTTCAAAGAAGTCACAGGGAAACGCAGGTAGTTTAACTTTGAGATTTCTTTTAATTAAAAAAATCTACCTAAGGGTATTAGTGATGACAAGAATTATGATAATGTAGAAAAGTTGCACAGATGTCTAGCAGAGAAGCTGACAATAATTTGACGGCAGAAATTAATGAACAGACGCACACAGCAAACTCAGCTGTGTTTATTTTTAAATTCAAGAGATTCCGCTCCTAGGCACATATAGTCAAGCTCAATCCGCAAGAAATGCTGGACATTTTTTCCTCATCATGGAAAATACAGAGTTCATCACTTTGTTACACTGTGATGATACCGCTTCATTTTACATTTTCATAATAATTTAGAGTGGCAAAAGTAGTAATTACTTTGATGGGAGATGACAATTATTGGCAGGAAAAAAAAAAAAAAACAATTGATTACTGATTAGTTTGCCAGTTTAAAAATGTATAGTAACATTAGTTTCCTCCCAATGCATTTCAATAGGCATCAGTTATATCATAATTTATGGGTTGGAGTTGGTTACCTTTACCCCACACAGGTCAAAAGCAAATATTTTGTTAAAGGAGGGTTTAGTTTTTAAGATTTAGACCGTTTTTCACCACGGTCAGCAGGAGCCCTAAAACATACTGTTGGTCAACAAGAAAAAAATCATTTGCAAGTTTTTGAAATTTACAATCATTTAATGTATTCATTTTTTAATGAATACATTACACACAGTCCATTTAAAGAAAACCAAAAGACTTTTTGGTTCACATAATGCATTGCGTTGGCAGAATTAATGAAGTTATAAAGACATCAACTCTTGTGATATATTCTTGAGTTACAAGCAGTTGAATATTTGCCATATTTAATACATGTACGCTCAGTTTATTTTGCACCATGCATTTTATTTATATTTTCAAACAAACTCTGACATTCAGTTGTGAGATTATATTATATTATATTATTAATATTATCATGTTATTTTAAATTATATTATATTCACACTTCAGATTGAGTTACCACAGCTGCAGGTAATCGGGGAGGAAGACACTAATAAACAGGATGGTCACAAGTCAAAACCTCTCACTCTCAGAAGGCATCTGTGTTTACACAGGAAATGGTGAAAATGTTTTACCCCTAGCTTGTGGCGTGCTATTATTTTTCTTGAGCAAGAAATGCTCACTTGTACTCCGCTTCCACTGCGAGGCTCAGACAGAAGACAGTGGCCTCACACGGGTCCGAAAAGCTTGAGTCCAATTTGCTGCAGGTCTCCGCGAAGAGGGGAGCGGTGTTGATTTTGGCACTTTATTGCCATCCCTCCAAACAAATCCAAGTTTTTTCTTCCACCAGATATGTTGGCTCACTGGAGAACTGGGGAAGACGAGGAGAGGAAGAAGAGGAAAGGGAAAGGCGGGGGGAGAATGAAGAAAAACAACCTCGGGGCTGGAGGGAGATATTGTATGCATGTGCGCTCAAGCTCAAGGTTTGTGGCCAGCTGCTTAAGGATTTTTCTGGGGAGTCAAGATTATCCACAGAGTCAATAGAGTGGGTGTGAGGGGAGAAACCGTGCCAGCTTCTGCCAGTGCAACTCAATTCTGCTGGGCACAGACACTGTCCGCTTTGTTTTCCTCCCCTTTTTTGTCCAGAGTTAGCTGATGAGAAAGATTTCTGTGTGTGTGTGTGTGTGTGTGTATATATATATATATATATATATATATATATATATATATATATATATATATATATATATATATATATACTTTTTTGTGATTTCAATGTATGAAATAATCAATTACTTTTGTACTTCATAACCTTAATGAATTGATACCAGAGTAGTTAATTTAGTTAGCGTCCACAATGTTCAGAGACTTATTGAGCCAAACATTTGAAACAAATTGAGTCAGACAGTCAATTCCACATCTATCCAACCATCCATTTTCTCTAGCTGGTTATCCCAGGTGACGTTGGGCAAGGAGGCGGGGGAGACCCGGGACTGGTTGACTGAGACGAACAACCATTCATGCACCCACTCACACCAATTTACAGTGTCCAATGCCTCACATTTTTTTGGAAGGTGGGAGGAAGCCAGAGTGCCCAGAGGGAACCCACGTGGGCTCGGGGAGAACATGCAAACTCCACACAAGAAGGCCAGAGGCAGCTGTATTCAAAATCGGGTCCCTTTAATTGTGAGGTGGACGTGCTAACTGCTTCACCAAGCTGGCTACCACAGATATAGTTTTTTATTTCTTTTCAAGTGGTAGGCTAAAGGCTACGGTTTAACAATGACAGTTGATTTAGGAAGAATTTAGTAATTAATGAATTAAGTGCTAAAGTAATTGATTACTTTAGGAACTGAAGCAAAATAAAAACAAGTACAAAAGTATTTACTTTCGGTGATTATGTCATAACCAACTCCTTTAGGTTATAGGTACTGAAGTATTCAATTACTTGAGGTACCAAAGTGCTAAAGCAGTTGATATTGAATAAAATATAAAGTGATGGATTATTTTAGTACATAATGACCTAGAGTCTTTGATTACTGTACTACTTAATACACTTAGTACTAGCTATTTTCAGTCATTCTTTGGCTAAACACTTAAAACTATAAAATTAGAACCCGTAGTTGAATTTCTATCCTCTTAAAAAATCTAAAATTGTGTCTTTGGGATGAAATGAGTTAACCTGGACTTCTAAAGCAGTCATTGGAGCCCGGTAAAAATGGATATTTGACGTTTGTTGTCGTCAATAGCACTGAATGAGTTAAGCGTCTTTTTCAACCCTTTCGAAAATTCTGAGAGTTCCGGAAGCTTTCTTTTAAGAGTAGTTCAAGTGAGGTGTGCACACAAAACAGAGAGAGCTGTAGATGAGGAGCAACATTCACTCTTCCAAGAAGAGTCTTCCTGGCTGGATGTAGCGCGGCATGAGCGCTGTTGCCAAGGTCACAGCTCCGCATTTTCACGGACATGGTTGTCAAAGACTGAAAGGGCTCAACCCCTGGAAACACCTCGTGGCAAGCTCGTCATTCTGCATGCGCCGAAAGTGCTGAAGGCAAAAAGAGAGACAGAGAGGGCAGGAGGGATAGAGAGACTCCGGCGATCTGAGAGAGACAAGTACACCGAGAGGGGAGTCTGCTTTTTAGCGATACCAAACCCCAACACACCGTCACACATTGGATAATTGTGAGGGACAGCCTTGTGGGCACCTCTGAGCCAGAATTTAGGCCAAAATAATACCCCTCCTCTGGGTTTTCTCTGGCAGGGCTACGCTGAGGCCTTGACGGCAAAGCCAGTTAGACCTACAGTAGCTAAACCACCGGCGCGGTTCATTTTGAAACTTTAATCCTGAGCTCCACCTTGTTCTTAAAGAAATAACACATTCCAAATGTCTGGACTGAATCCTTGCTTGTGGAAGATTTATGTTACAGCCTTGCATTGTAGATGGGCAGCCTTTTCAGACAGCTTTTTAATGGCTTTGTTAGACTGGAATTTAGATTGGAGTCCAACATGACCTTTAGCAGGGGTCACTGGTTGGATCCATTTGGAGCTTTTGTTGGCACACCTGTGTGAGAGAACCTGATGGGACCGCAAGCTCTACTTTCAGGTCTTGTTTTTGTCTTACAGAGACAACACTTGTCCCCTGCCACACTGCATTGGGCAACTGAAAGGAAAAAAGACGTGAGATGTAATTCTCACTGTGGTGGAGTTGGAAGAGGACTTTTTCTTTTTGAATTAAGAGCAAATTGATTGGAACAATACACAGCCTTTTGCTGAATTGTGTTAATGTTTTTTTTAATTTGTTTTTTGTTATATATGGATGGTCATTGTCATTTGCGGAGCAATTTACCAACAAACCAGCCAGCTGGAGTTGCTGAATTAAATAGGCCAAAAAATACCTTTAAAAATTTTGTTCCAAAGTTAAGTAAATCAAACAAAGATGACTTTGTCTGATATCTATCTTTGTCTTAAAGACTTTGTCTTAACCCCCTCCCCAAGTCCAAAAATGCTTTAATGCTTTGCGCTGGTTAGGGGGTACTTTGCTGAAAAAAATGTTTTGCCATGGGGTGCTTGAGTGAAAAATAGTTGAGAACCATTGTGCTAGGTTTGAAGAAAATTTTGATATATCTGTGTGTTAGTGACTTTTTGTATTTTCTTATTTTAATTTTTCTTTTCTTTTTATAAAAACACATATTTATATATATATATATATATATATATATATATATATATATATATATATATATATATATATATATATATATATATATATATATGGGTGATATTTCCAAATTGCGGACCAATTAAACGTGTTGAAAATGCCTCGCTCTCTTTGATGATGCAGTTTTAACAATTGAACAAGGTTTGCTCCTTAATCATGTAAATGTTTTACAAATTCACCAAAAGTCCCACATTTACAAAATTTAATATATGTCTGTGTGCATTTCCATATTGGATACCTAATTTTAGCTATCAGCCATAACCAGATGTTACCTGCACAAACAAACACAGCTGAGCGAGAAAGACCACGCTCAACCACTAAGTGTTGCATTTTAGCAAAGAACTCTGGGAAATCTGAAAATAGCCCAGAGGCTCCTGGTATTATTGTAGGGATGGAGGAGGATGATGCAGAAACCATTTGGAAGCCACAGCGGGATAGCGCTGGACCAGGCTTTGTTTGGATAAATACGCTGCGAGATTATGTGGTTTGCCAAAATATAGCCACTTGTTTTCGCTTGTTCAAACACTGGGGATGTTTTTCCTTGAAATTGCTCTTTGAAAGGGAAGAAAACCAAACCCGGCTTCCATATGTTAGAAATATGTTAATGAGTGATGGCTGTGGCTCTCATAACACAATTATGGACAATACAGGCTATTATGAACTATAATTGTGGAAAATAAAATTTTCCATGCTATGTTGACTTGTGGTTAAAAGATGACGTAATTTTATTTTATTTTTAAGGATGATGCGGGAATTCACCCGTACCTGCACCAGTACCTGAAAAATAACCAGCACTGCACCCTGGATGCGGCGATCATCAAGAGAAACTTTCATAAAGGAAAAGTTCACAAAGGTCAACCCCACAGCATCCCATCAACGCCTGGCACCCGCTTTTCCCTCCGAGCCGAAGCAGGTCGAAAAAGCAGGTAAAGTGCTGATTGCCCTTTTTCGGTCTCCTTTTTTTCGATGCAGGTCGAATGCATTGAAGTGAAACCACTTGGCTTTCAAGATGCTTCCCTGCTTATTCTTTACTGTCTGTTCGTCTCTTAACTGGTCTCCGGCGATTAATCAAAGTGCCCCGTCATCAAACACCGATCCTCACAATATGCCATCCGACTGAAGGGCAATTGCATGTGTCATGGGATCTATCACATTGAATAAGAAAAGACACAAAGCACCTAGAAAACCATATGCTTTACATGTTAATGTAAAACAGAGCGCCACACACCCAGAAAGTGGTAGTTCAAAGCTCGCCAGAACCACATCTGACAAAGCTGCACTTGTACATGATAAAAGCATAATAAACATGAGAGCACTCAGAAAGAACAGACCTCTGCCAAGGCTTAAACATCAGCCGCCTGCAAAAATAATGAGTGAATAACTAATTTCGAAAAGAAGGTTAGGTTTCACCCGGATCCATAATGTGTTTGGACACGATGTCATCATATAGAAGCGCTAAAAGATATTCAATTGGATTAGCCATGTTGAATTTGATTTAGATCAGATGCGGGTTCAATTGAATTTGACCCATTTGATTGTGGATAGAGATACGCCTGGCCCATTGCTATGATGGCAATATGACAGGAGCTGGGAAAAGTACTGGCCCGCTTTAAAGGTTGAAACTGTGGGACTGATACATGTTTTCTGACACCCGGTCTTGAAACGTTTCCGATACGCCCTTTAATTTGTGATTTTAAACCGCGGTGGAGAGGGTGGAGAAGAAATTAATTATGTGCGGGATATGTTTATCAATACCATGATAAAAAAAACCCAGTCCCTAACCAATAATTGAATTAAAAATACCTCACAATACTTTATTTGTTGACAGGTTAAGAAAAACAAGAATCTCAATCTCAACCTATGTTTTTGACTACAAATCAAGTGTAAATAATGGATTTGACATGACATGACTCGACATAAAATCTGCTACATGGTGAGGACAGTGCATTGGATTTAAAGCTGAAAAAAAACATGGTTATGAAGAGATGTGGCATCTTTTCCAATGATTTTGTTCTTATACAATATGAATTAGGGTCATAATCATACATTAAAATGTGACTTTATGAAAACATTTAACCACAAATACAAAATTTAATGTTTAAATTCCAGACATTCATTCCCGGGTACTATCATGAATTTGTATGAAATGGTTGGAACTGAATGATTTAAGTACTGAGGTCATTGATTACTTTAGATAATTATGTACTAAAGTAATCAATGACTTTAGTTCTTATGTATTTTAGTACCTCAAGTACTAAGGAATCCAATTACTTTAGCCCTCTAGAATGACACGAAATTAATTAGTATAGTACTCAAAGTAATCACATTAGTACCTAATTTAATGTATTGCTTTTGTAGTTAAGTACTTAAAGTAATAATTTTTTTTAGTGCTTATTTTCCCAAAGCGGCACTTATTTACCTAAAGTAATGGATTATTGGAGTTCTTAATTACATAAAATAATTGATAAATTGAATATGTGACTATCTAAAGTAATTGATTACATTAGTACTTGGGTTTGAATGTCTGGACTCTTGGAAAAAAACATAAAAATATGTCTTTGGGATTGAGAGTTTTCATGTGAAAAAACAATCATTTACTGGTGCTATGATAACAAGAGGATTAATATCAAAATAATAGTGTTCATGAATAACGATCATATATATTATTGTTAATCAAGTGTTGATGAAAGTTTTGATTTTTTAGGGCATGTGATGTTGTACATTCCTAGTGAAAAATATGAACTGAATAATACAGAATTTCCTACACACATACGCATTGAGCTATGTTCACCCAAGGTTTGCTCTATGGTGTTATGGTTGAGTGCAATGACATTAGAACACTGGTTTTGGGGGCTTAAAATAACCAATGTGTGGTAGGTACTTGGACACACATGCCTATAATTTAACTGGGATTTCTCCATGTAATATGAGAATATAACACAAAGTGTATCGACCAAATGAGAAGCAACCTTGGTTCTTAAAGCCAAGTTTACATGCAGCGGTGTTGTGCCTCACTAAACTACACTGATGAAAACCAAACAGTTCGACCATTATGGTGCAGGAAAAAGAACAACATTCTTCGTACATGTACAAGGAAAACTATTTTAGAAAAGAAGATAATAGTAAGGCTGGTGTTAAACCGTTCTGATTTTAGCCTGTTATTTAAGTGATGACACCTATAATCTGTGGACATCATACTCTGCTTCAGTTCCTGCCTTGCATTTTAAAAATGCTGTTGTTGATATAACTTTGTGTAAACACGGTTTGAGAATGGCTTTGATCTCGTAGGTCACGTCTCATTTTTACCAGAGATCCCGTTGTTGTAAGATTTGTCTCCAGGATCTCTTTATAGAAAAAAAAGCCTCCTAGAGGTGCGATCTTTCCAACCAAAAGAACATCAACTCCGTATTTCTTCTATTATCGCGACAAGTCAAGTAACACAGAATTAGGTAACAATGAGCCGGAAAGTAAAAAACAAGCAAAACACTTCGGAATATCGAGAAGAGGAACAAAACAGACTTGTTAAAGCTAAACAAGCAAACATTCAAATAAAAATGTGGACTTTTCTACCAAAATGGACAAAGTCATCATATCCAGTTGGGATATAGCGATGATGATGATGGATGCTACTTGTGAGATTATCCTATTATTGAAAAAAAAAAAACAAATAAAAACTGACATCTACGTATCTGTTAGTTTTTGTCTTGTGAATGCAGTTTGAACCTTAGGCTTAATTTACCCTTTTTACTGCACATTTTTGGGAGACATTTGTCTTTAGTTTTTTTTTTTCTTTTCTATTGTGAGTCCTGGGGACACAACACTTTCCATATATATATATATATATATATATATATATATATATATATATATATATATATATATATATATATATATATATATATATATATATATATATATATGTGTGTGTGTGTGTGTATCTGTGTGTGTGTGTGTGTCTGTGTGTGTGAGAGATACAGTTTAAGAACAGAAATGAGTCAGTGCATTACAGACAACTATACTTTATTTTCACCGTCCACTTTGTTTTCTTTTGTAGCAAAGTGCCATTTGTTCCACATTTTCTCTCCCTTTATCTAGTATACCCTATCATTTTCTCAACTTTGTCCAGTGCAGTAATCTCTGTCTCTACTTTCCTCAGTCTTTAACTCAACTTTTTCCAGTGTAGTGTTTTTTTATTGCTCCCCTCCTAGGTATTGGTCTGTATTTCTCTGGCTGCACTATAAAGTCACAGTTTTTATTATCTGAAATACGGATACTTGGCTGAGGCATTACATGGGATGCCATAACTTGAATATATTTTGAATATATTTTGCTGTGCTGCTCACAATTGAAGCTCTGCACCAGATTCGGGATTGTGATCCTTCTGTTTTGGAGGTAGGCCTGGGTCTGTCTGAGTCTTTTCGGCTCTGGACCCTGACTGTTGTCTATAAGTTAGTGACCCCACACACTACTCCTAAGGCAGAGAATTTGCGGGCGCACTTCCCTGAAAATATTGCTATTGACAGACAATGTGAAGGTGTCTTAATAAAGGCACAATAAGTGGCACAATGTCAGGTGCAAGCGTTGGCTGAGAAACTAAACACCGAGAAGAAAAGAAGCCTACAGAAATTCTTACAAGGCATGGAAAAAAAATCCCTTATGAATTGTATGAGCTTCCCTGTAGTTGAATTATAGATCTGCTTCAGTGTGTCCAGATGATTGACAGAGGGTATAAGCACAAATTCAGACCCCCATGCCCCTGCCATGAAAGTGAGACGGAATCTTGAAACGTAAGGCAAGATCTTTGCAACTCTCAGTGTCTGTTTTTTGTCTCAGTGCCAGTGATAGCCGATGAAATCTGCTTTTTTGACCCATAGTTGGCTTCATACAGTCAAATTTTATTCCATTATCATAACACTCGTGGGAAAAGATCCTGACTGTTGTTGTTTCTGCATAACTCATTCAACACATTTTTTGAATGTTTTTCTTTCCGGAACTCAATATTGCCGGGGCCAAGTAAATATATTCACATACTCCCGACATTTACGTGCTCCCTTGCCCCTTGAGACTTTTTGATGAGAAACCAAATCACGATAGGGATGGGAATCGAAAACCGGTCCTTGTTGAGAACCGGTTCCTAGTGTTTAAATTCCTTGCATCGTTTTCTGTTTTTGCTAACGTTTTTCTTATCGCTTCAAGTATAACATCGCCATCCTTGTTGAGTAGCACAACATGCATTGCAACATTATAACAGTAATATCGCAGCATGTTGCCTCGCGGCGCAAACGCTGAAAGGTTGGCTTGTATTTTATAATGATGAAAATAGGGCATCCTTTTTTCCAAGTCACTCTCCCTTGCATCCATACACACACAGACACGTGCGTGTGTACACAAAACCTAAATAAAAAAAATGTGAATTCCAATCTACCTGTTTATTTTCCTTTTATTTCCATATAATTTACTAATTAGCTAACATATATATCTTGGCTCCATATGCACTGACATGCAAAAAAAAAAAAGGCACAGTGATATCACTAGAGTGGTTCTTCTGGGTTGGCACAGTGTCGGTAACTGCCTCACGCTGCTTCATGAACTGAAAATTTACATTGACTTGGAGTAGTCACATTGCTTGGTGGTAGACAGCTGTGTTTTTAGTGAGAGCGGAGAGATTTTAATTACCTATGTTTTAGTGGGCAATGCTCCAGTAGTGAAGCGACAAGGGAAATACTACGTAGAGGTAGCAGATGATTTTCTTACCTCACATTCTTGCATTGGCCGTGGTTGATTTGCCTAGAACGAAATAAATGAATGTGTTGGACATAATTGGGTAAGAAACGGTCTGGAATATTCCTGACTTGTAGCTTTGTTCTTATCATCATCATTATTATTACCTTTATCAAGACAGGGAGACAATATAGTTTCTGTTGCTGCTTTCAGCCCATTAACACTAACGCGCACATAAAGTTGTGCTCTGTCATAGATGAGAATATACTGTACGTGAAAGGTATTATAAAACAATTTAATGACCAAAATGATCACAGATATGCATTTTTTAAAGAGAAAATATGTATTCTGGGGCATCAAATGTTTACTTTCTTCACACTGGAAAATGTAAATAGCAACAACCTCAAATAACGTTCATACGTTCATGTTTTGTGACATTGTTACGAGTGTTGCCACAGTTACCTTGTAAAAGTAACTTAGAGACTTTACTGAGTATGTGATTTTAAAAGTAACTTAGTTAGATTAACGAGTTCCTTAAGGTTAAGGCTTTGGAGACGCTGCCTGTATAGAATTCCAAATGCTCAATACTTTTCAGAATCATAATTTATTAATTTGCTCGGTCGGATAGTTCATAATTTAGTTTCCGGCGAGTAAAAATTCAGCTGTGCTGCAATTAAATGGATATCCAGCAGTGGATCCCAATTTTACCTCTTGGTAATGTTTATATTATTCAAATACTGCCATGGATTTCATTTCCCCCGTATCATTACGAGTCTTCGCTGCTGTAGAACTCGGAGTCAAACGTGAGGATTGTTAGAGGCGATGCGTTCCATTGGGTTTAGAGAAAATTAAAGTTTTAGAAATTGGTTCATGCCAATCAACGTGTTGGGTTCGGGGTGAGTGGGAGTCAAGATGGGGAGGGGAAATACCGAGATGGATGCAAGAAGAGACTTTAATGAGGGCAAGAGTGCAGGAGGGATAAACTGCCGCGACGACTAGAGTGACAGTGATTGAGGGAGCCCATTTCAAGCTCAGCACACCCAAACCCAGCAATTGTCTCTACAAACTGTCTATCCACCTGATATCTCTTCTTATTTCTCCTTCGTCAATCCCTATTTTCTTTCTTCACGCCTGATGCATTCCCCCTACCTTCCTCCCTTTCTGTGTTTGGATTTGGGCAGACTTAAACTTCCCTCCTGTCCCCCAGCCAGCTATGAATCACATGGAGCCCAGGGACCCAGAGGCTGCCAGGGCCTCCTGATGACTCCCAGCCCGACCATAACAAGTGGCTGACAACTCTATTTACATAAAACCAGCAGGCAGAGTGCAGAAACAGTCCAGTCTAAATTACACACGCGCACACACATTTTTTGCAGTGCAAAAAACAGATATGTCACAATGAAGTTTGTGTAGTTATGAATGAAAGCCTCTCTCCAAATAAATATAGGAGATGCACAGTCAAAAGGTTTTATGGCCTTAGGGCTTAGATTCAAGCGTTTTTTTTGTTGTTGAGTTTTTCCACATGAGTAGTGCGGGTGGAGGGACCCAGGGGATGCGGGGCCCTTTAGACCTCTATATCCGCTCGAGCCATACATCTCTCATCATGGGATACCAGGCAAAGCAAAATGAAGTATACCACTGCTGATTGATGCCTAACAGTTAAATGTGCTTTTTGACCTTTCATGGCAACATGAATGCTGACCTCTCCAGCTCCAATCATACATCTATTCTAAAATCATGTGAAGAGGATGTACTTTTCTTCCTTATAACATGATCCAAAATGATTTCACCGTATTATAAAGAGATTAATCAATTAAAAAAAATACTTGTAATATACATGATTTTGTTTGTCAAAAAAGAATTGCTCACTCATCGTCAACAAACCCATGTTGTCCTGAAATCTAGTTCAATCGCAAATTAAGGATGCTAAAAAGCTACTTAACATTGAATTATGTGGTGCTTGTTGTGAACGTTTGTAGGGCACTCCAGTGTTGGTGGCTAACAGCATTAGCAGGTAAAAACAAGTGCCTCTAACCAGAGCCTTTTCAATCACTAGTCAAAAAATGTAACAACAAATATTGCTCACTCACTGGCACTACAGAAAAAAAATGCTATCCATGATTCCATGAACACTTAATATATAAAGGACACTTAATATTTACTTTATTATAACGGCAATGTATTATATGGTGCCTGTTTACCGTGTTTAGTGATTTATCCTGAACTGATTGCCAGCCAATTGCAGGGCACAGAGGGACAAATAACCAATCGTGCACCCAATCATACCTAGGAACAATTTAGAACGTCCAATTCACATGTAATCTAATAGCTGTAAATGACTTTACACACTTGCTGTCAGGTTTTAAAAATATAGACTTACTCAAATGTGCTGTAAAATCAACAAAATCACTCATATAGTTATAAGGTCACTTTCTTTCATTGAGCGAAAGACTTTGGAAACTAAAAATGGTTATGAATAAAATATATTTAGCACAAAAAATGATGGCCAACAAAGAATACCATTATATAATGGAAAAGTAGTGTACACAAGTACAGACAGGGGGTGTATTATACACAGATTTTCCGTAGCTTCATTCAAACTAAACAGAATCACAAACTATAAATATAATTTGCTTTAAATGTCACTCCATCTTGGGTAAGCTAAAGACAAAATCTTCTGTTCCAGAGGACACTATTGTTCAGGGGTGTTTCTGCTTATTTACCCCAGTGGATAGCTTCAGAGGTGAGCTAGAGAGTGTATACCATCTTCTCTCGACTGACAGCTGGAGCGAATGTTTATGAAATAAACATGGGCCTGATGCAATGCTCAGAACCCTGCTCTGCAGTGGCCTTGGAAGCCTCCTTTATCACCAACCCAGCCCCCCCCCTTCCACATTCTTTTATTCTTTCTGTCTCCCTGCAATACATTCATGAACACATTCCCTTCAACTGTTGATACAGAGGTGCTCATGGGCCTAATGGGGTCAAAACAGACTGTAAATCCATTGTAAACCCTTCCCCTCTGAGATGTCTCCTAAGGGAGTGTTAACCACTAGCGTTCCTCACACAGTTCTCCGCACGCAATTTTGCGGCATGTGTCCAATGACACTAACCAAAATGTCAGTGGAGGAAATTTAGACCTGCGGTGTTACAAACGATCATACCAGCCTCTCTGGATTGCTACTGAACACAAAGCATGACAGATTAAGTTTATGACTTGCACACCGACTGAAAGTGTGGGAGGGATTGCTAACAATTTAAAACAATAAACTCAGTAGCACCTCTTAAACTCAATATCCGGAGTGATTTTTTTTTTTTTTTCCAATCCAAAACTCGGTCTTTATTATTCATATCCGTTCTCAAAATAATTACCCTACAACCCTTTTGAGAAGACTATTTCTTCATTTTCTATACTGTTCAAAACAGACATCTGCTTTGAGAGGTGATATAAAGAAAGCAAAGTGTGACTTCAGCCAAGTCTTCATTGTTTTCTTTGGGTAGACGCTATAATTTATCCATTAAGTATACCGGTTGTCCAGTACAGGATCCAAACAAGCTGGAGCCAAATCCTGCCGACTCCGGGTGAGAGGTATGAGTACAACCCCCAACAGATGGCCAATTAAATTAATTTCGGTGGTACGCAGTGTGTATAAGAATTCCTTGATGATGCCATATGTACCCTTCACAAAATGCTGTCATTATTATCTAAATATGACCTAAAGTTAATCTTGGGTTTTGATTGCCAAACATGATCCTTTGACCTATAACATGGATATAATTAGTCCATCCATAAAATGTGCTTAAATTATCACTGTGAAACATTGCTAGTAACGGTCAAATGACACTAAAGCAACAAAAACAAGAAAACTCCCTTTGAACATGTGCCTGGGGCACTAAGCTTCGCAATCATCCAAACCATTGACTAATTACCTGAGCTGCTTGGCGGCTGCTTGGGAAAACAGGCCCCGGTCACTATGGAGCACTGGCCTCGCTACGCCATTATTCCGACAAACGACCGGAAAGAAAAGACACGTGCTGGACTAACTGCTCCCTGGACAGGAGGCTGTCATCCAGGCGGTGACAAACGAATCACTAGCTGTTTGCCCTTGTTGCAAGGGAGAGTGAAAGCGCTAACATCCTTTGGATTGTACATGTTACTTGAATCCAGAAGAACTTTTCCTGTAGTACTAAAAAACCGAAAGTTTAGCTGTGCTGATCTCATGGGCTGGGCATGATAAATTTACAATTTGTTTACATTTTAATGTCATTTTCATTTTTATTCTCTCAGTTGGCTTGCCATTAGCATCTTGATGAATATTTAACAGCTAGCTTCTCCCTTTCCTATTCGAACAGAGCACAATTGTGTTGAAACCTTCCTAGCTAGAAAAAAGGCAGCCAACTCCTACCTAACAAAATGAGCAGTGAGCTAAAACTGAATCAAGCAACAATGAGTGGCGGTAATGATAATAGAATTTTGGCAAGCTACTGAGAAGTGGAAAGCAATAGATTTTTCACATAAGCCTCACTACATATGCTGTATTTTGATGTGCCGATTAGCTATATTTTTTCAATGCTAACATTTGCTTTGCTGTTAGTATATCAGCTGTAGGCACCATATATATCTGTAAAAATTTGTCTGGAAAATGTTGAAGGGATTGGGATGTATTACTTTTTTTAAGCAGGGGGTTGTTGGTGCAATTTTGTTGATACAATATTATGTTTCCTTAAAATACTGCTTGTTAATACATTTAGTTTTCTAGCATGTTTAAAAATGGACTACCTACTATTTGTAGGTGCACAGGATTATAAGGAGCACCTTCAATGAATTACCTATTTTAAAACAGTTTTCACAGATAATAGAAGCAATAGTAGTTTTTGTGGTTGTGTTGTGCATCCACTAGAGGGAGTTGTGCTAAAGGGAACGTCAAAAAAATTTAGAGAAATCAGTCAAACTTTTCATTCAGAAATTAAAATTAAAGATGATTTGTGAGCTATCTGAAGAATGGGGGGAAAAATGAGATAATAAAATGAGACTACTTGGTGATTTTTAAATTTTTTTTTTTTTTTTTTACTTTTTTGATCATTGTACATAGAGAAACAATGTGCTTGAAAACCCAAAGTTGAAATCTATTTTTTTTTCCACACACTTTTTTAATTCCATAGCTCTGGGAACATATTGTTTATGCAGTTTTTATATTTATAATATTTGGATGGAACACTCAGAGAATAACCCAAATATCAACACCTAATCCATCATGTAGTATCTACAGATCTATACAGGAATGTACCTGAAAAGAACTCTCGAAGTGCTGTTTTTGTACATTTTGCAGAGTATTGCATCATGATCACTTCTAATGAACAGTGACAGCAGCCAGAGGGGCACTTAGCTCCGACACTCGCAGTTGCAAGATAACGTCAGGATTATCTTCCTTCCCGAGGAACTTTATGATCAGACGTACCGTCGAGGAGCTGTTAATATCACATTCAACAATCCAAACCTTGGCTAGGTTTTACAACATACTTATTTCAGTGTGGGTTGTCTCTCCAAATTGTATTAAACGGAGACATTTTTAACCTGTCGGGGAACGAATCTCTCGCCATATATTGATGAGATTCAGCTCCCATCACTAGGGCTGTGATTCCATATGATTGCGGATACATACTTTCTTCACTGATTCATTCCCAAAACAGGTACTTATTTACAGTTTTAGCCAAAGGCAGTTCTTAGCAGTTGTTAGCTAAAACACATTAGACTAATAGCTTGGAATTTTAAGCTATTTGCTGAAATTGACAGCTATAAAAGTGATCTAATTTCACTGGGCCAACTCTATTGATAGCTATGCAGTTACTTGTGAAAGTATTACCCCTATGAACTTTTTTACCTTTGCCATATTTCAGGTTTCTAACATCGCATATTTATTTGCAAGAATCAACTCTTAAATGAACACACTTTTAAAGGGAGAAATATGTACTTTTTAAACCTTTTTTGAACAAATAAAAACCCAAAAAGTAGAACTTGCAATGTTATACCAATTTCTATCATCGTTTAAAGCCATTGAAAAAGTTCAAAAATCAATTTCAACTGAGCTGGTAGTGAATCAGTTAAATGCATTATTATTATTTTTTTTTTTTTTTTACTACAGCTCAAATTTGTAGTTGTAACAATTCATATTTCTAAGAATAAAATACATGGCAGACATATTCATTGTCATTATGTTTTATTAAAACGAAACAGAGATGTATACACATCTGCATATAATTTGTTCCTATATTCCATTAAATTAAATGAAAATATTTAGACATCAATGTAACATTCCTCTCGAGATATTTCTCAGCATTGCACATTCAAGTCAATAGCTGTGTTTTTAAAATTATTTGTTGAAAATATTGTAACATTAATTAATCTTAAACAGTTGTGACAAATATTTGAAAAAGTCGTCTTCAATCATGGCAAAAGTTTTACTTGTTTTAGTTGTGTGTATGTGTGTTGGTTGGTGTTTTGCTGAGCTAAATGCGGATGTTTTTGTGACCTGTTTGCTTCACTTTAATCTCAAGCTGAGTTCAATTAAAAAAAACTTCAATACTGCATACAAACACCTATGAATTTTTTTTCCATAGGGTCTCTACAGGCATATGACATTTAGAGGTTGAAGGTACCTCAACCTGGCCCAACTCCAATTACACTGTAAAAAAAAAAAAAATCCCTATTTGTCCCATAGGCCCAATGAAGCGTGCAAAGCAATATCTCTGGCAGAAGTGAAAAGGACTCATAAGAGAATATTCCTCCAAGAAAACCTAAGGGGGATGCAGCCCGTTTCAGTGGGGTTTTTATGATTTGAGGAAATTGAATCCGGCTCAGATATAGCGTGATTAAAACACTCTTTTTGTAATAGGTAAGAAGCATGTTCAAGAGCAGTTACTTTGCCAAAAGGCATAGATTTTCACTGAAGCGGCAACACTGGTCTTAAAAGTGGTGAGGCAAGAGCATTACTCATTACTTGAAATATGACGTCGATAGAAGGGCAGCTGGGTTGCCACTCTTACACATACTGGGATTGTTTACATAGCCTCTAATTAGATTACTTCGAGTGTGTTTTCATGGTTGAGTCCGGCTCAAGCAAACAGTGATGTAACCGCTGTCACGAACTGGAAATATTTACCTTAAAAAACATATTGCCTTCAACAGCCATTCGTTTTTTTTTTACTGTTCCGTAAATACTAATGACCGTGAGTCAAAGCTTGCACTGTTTTTGTAGGAATGACACAACTAATATAAAACACCTTTCTGTGTAGTTTTTTTTTGCGTTACCAAAGTAAATAGTCTCTCATTAGTTATGACTTCACAGGCTTACTGGTTTTGGTGATTCAGCTAGGAGACAAATTGAATTCAGGGAATTGACTGGAAATGTCATAAAAATATATTCCGTTACTTGAGAGACTAAATTGAATTTTTTTAAGTGCTCGCATGGCTTTTAAGGCTACATCCATAGCGTTGCGAATGTCCCTGTATAATAACAATGTGAGCGAGTACCCATTCTGGTCAAATAGTAATTATGGAAAATATAACTGTACTTCTGTCTGGAAACTGCTATTTAATGTTAAATATTTCAGTCTTAAGTCCTTCACCGTCTGACAGCTCTAGACGTCCCCAAAAAAAAAAAAAAAAAAAAAAAATATATATATATATATATATATATATATATATATATATATATATATATATATATATATATATATATATATATATATATATATATATATATATATATATACATAAAATATTGATCCCATAAAGAAAAGAATTTTGTTAGAAATTTCAACCTTTCTGTGAAAAAGAAATCTATTCATTAAAATGAATGACAAAGTTATTTCACAGGAAGTTCATTTGCACGTCCATTCGAGCATATCCTTTCGTCATGACTTGGATTTATTTAGCACACAAAGGAAAAGTAAAAGGAAATGTACAGTTTGAGATAAGAATTTGAACAAACATTTCAGGTTCTCCTTTCCTCGCCTCAGTTTATTTAGGGCCATTCACATAATCTGCGGGGTCAGAGTCAGCTGAATGCAGCGGATGTTGTGTCTCTGGCTCCATCCCATGCTTGTTTCTGCTTACATAAAGTGTGACAACAGCTTGGATATGATGTCATTGTGAAAGAATGTAACCGGCAATTATACTCAAGAACCAGAAATCATAGTCTTGGAGCTTCGCCTGGTTTGCATTCTGAAGTATTGGTTAATGATAGGATGTTAATTGAGCCATGAGTAAGTAAATAAATGCCCATAATTAGTCCAGCTCTAAGTGGTTTGATGCCATCACATTTTTTGACTTTATTTGGGATGGGCATAATGGTTGATTAAATACTATTTGTGGTATCTCTAGGTGCAATTTATTCAGGAACTCCAAGAGATAGATTGTGTAACATCATGTTTTATTTCTGTTCTCACCTGCAGGAAAATTGCATCACTAATGACAATGCGCATCTGTATGAGACTTAAAGGTCGTTTAAATGTCAGGTGCAAAAAATTCAAAAGTAGTTCCTGAGAACTCTAGAACCCGATTAGAACGCATAGCAAACTACTCACGTTCCAAATCATAGCTCGCCAATGTGCTGTATTTCTCTTATTTTATTAGAAATGACATGTATGGATTAGACAACATATAATTGATAAAAACTTTATTTTTAACAGATGAAACTGATGAAAACCTTTAAAGGTATACAATGTTCTGCAAAGAATCCAATGTAACACATTAAGTTACTTTATGGTCCATATAACTATCGTCTTATTCAGACTATTTGCCACAACTTTTTTCTCATGATTTGAGCCCTGCAGTAAATAGTCTTGTGCGGCTTATCTACAAGTTTTTTGTTGTTCTTTTTGCTAGCCACCAGGAGAAAGTCCAGGAGACTGAAACACAATATTACATTAGTTTTGCTGATACCTACACTTAGAATCTCATTTACCCCCTGAAGTGCCATTGACGATAGTTGATCCTTTTTTCAACACCATGACCACTGATTGCTTTTCTCATATTATATTTATGAATATCAAAGTACCTTACAGTTTTTGGATACATATCATATAATTAGATCTTAGTGCAGGTATATCTAATGAAAAATCTACTGTCAACATCTCTTTGGGTCTGGGGCGAAGATTTACATCTACTGCATTGCTGATTGAGCTTTTCTATTCTCAAGCCCAAGGTGGAAATATGAGAAAGCTTTAGGTCACCACTCTTCATATATTGTTCCCTATTCAAGAGCAGGTCAAGTAGGTGAAGGTGAAAAAGGTAAAGTTCATCTTCCTCAGTGATCAGTTTGTTGCAAGACCTACCTCAGCCGCCACCATACAGTTAAGTTCTTTGAAGAGGAAAAAACAAAAATCATAATAAGAAGAAATGTATTTCACTTGAACTTTTGATTTGCTTTCATTTATATCCTGATAAGCACCCGGATCAGGCAGCAGTATCGTCAGATGGGAGGTGGGATGGGGGTGAAACTATATCTGAGACACACCTGCTTTTAACAGGTCAGCCGGCTTGTGAAAATGAAGGCTCTTTTCATTGGCATTGTTAAGACCATCATGCCGTGCGGCAACCTCACAATAAAGGAAGCAACACAGGAGCGGATTTGCTTGTTTGACCCTGTTGTGCATTCACTCCTTTACATTTGTAAATCCCTCAGCTCCGCGCCTGCTTCCACCAAAGCGATGCTGGCTGGAGACTCGCCCTTCCGTGGGAAATTTCATGCCGAGACAGGGATGCAACCTGATTCACTCTCTGCATCCATTGTTTACAGTATCATGGCCCACTGTTTGTATCCAAGGATCACAGTGTTTGTGCCGAAGGGATTACATTCCAAATAGCTTCTCATGTGTTATTGAGAGATGATATTGGATAATGCATTTCCGACACGGTGGTTTTTTTTTATCAATTGTCATGTCAATGAAGACCTTGACCAATATACGTGTTCATTTGTATGTACCATATGATCCAATCACTTTAAAGACTGCTTGGCCAAAAAGTAATACATCATCTTGTTTGCCAGACTTTTTCCAGACACAATCTGACACATGGCTATCAACTTTTAAACCACATTACTCTTTACCAAAAAAATAAAACAAGCATACCACAGAACAATGGATCTTTAAACTTTTGGAATCCTGCAGAGAATGATGAAGAAAATCCAATGAATCTCAGCCTGCACACCACAGGCCAGTAGATTTCATGTAATTGTCCAGTTTTGCCACAATGCACACATTGATGATAATGACACACAGTTAGTGGTGTCCAACAGTATTGAACCAGATTTTAGAGTCAGGGGAACTGAACAGACTCACCCCCATTTTACCGCTAAGCTCTGTTGCAAGATTGTATTTGGCTCCAGCTAATTAAGGATGACGGGTTGACACGGTTTTGACCTGTATTGATTTTTAACAACTCTGTGCCAAGTTGCACAAATCAGTTTTTTTCTGTCGTTGACGAACCCATATGGGAGATCTCTGGATTGAGCAACACTATTTATAATTTAAAAGGCGGCGCGCGATCAATACTAACAACTGAATAAAACTTGGCATTAAAAGTGAAGGAAGAGTATTTCTCAATATTAATTCACATTATTCAACAGCATTTTATTACAGATCAGTTATGCAGTGAATGTATTTGAAAACTCTCTCTCTACATATATATATATATATATATATATATATATATATATATATATATATATATATATATATATATATATATATATGTAATCAGGCTGTGGAGCAATTATCATTTTTACACGATCCTCTCGATTTTAGTAATATTCCCGTGTATGAACAAGTATGGATTTGCACGATGGTTCAGTCTGCTTGCTTCCTTTATTGAAAATATTGCCGTAACGGGCACTTGCTGCTAACAGCCACCTGATGTCCGCCCTCTTGCTTGTCCTGTTATGAGAATTATTGTAAGTATGAACATGGTCAATAACGTAAAAAAAAATGGCTTATGTAGGTGACAGATCAATCTTCCGGAAATGGTGTTGAATTTTAAAAAAAAAAAGAAATCTAATTTTAAAAAAACATTTATAGGAGGCACCCATACTTTTGGCCTTCTTTTTTGGGGAAAAAAGTGCATCTTATACTTGGAGGATTACGATACGTTATTTCACATGCCACACGAAGTAAATACAACTATCTTAACTGGTTTTATTTTCTTAACAAGCTTTAAAAAAATTAAATTAATCTCCAGGTAACTCTTTAACATTGATGGCCCTAATGTTTTTCTTTTTTCATTATTTGAGACTCAAACAAGACCGCTAAAAACTTGAAGTATTTATTATGATTGGAACCCCGCCCTATCCGTCTGCACCAGGGCAGAAATTTACTGCATGTAGTGCAGACACCTGGCCACAATAAAACACACAGTACTTCATTTCAGTAACTTAGAAGTCAACAGGGAATCATCTTACTTCTCAAAAGTCCCTTGCATGATAAATGGAAGCAAGCATTTGACAGGGTTACAGTGTTGACTACAGGCAAGACCAATTTAATTTCATATGAAAAAACAGTATGGACTGTACTTTTGCATGCGATTTTCTCTTTACTTGTTTTTTTATCAGTAATGTAATTTCGTTCAATACTATTGTAGACTAATCAGAATTTCAATTTGTTGCTGTGCATATTAATGCTTCTGCTGCCTTACTGCCTTATTTTTTTTGAAGGGGGGTGGCAGTTGGCGGGGGTTGGCACAGATGTATTCCTGCGGACTCTGGTCACTCTTTGCCAAGTCCAGCGGCAAAATCCCAATTATAACTAATTATGCTCTCTTTTTCTTTCAGCTCTGGTTTAATTCCCTTGCAGGCTTGGAATGATGTAAATGCAATGCAGTGTTGGAACATTAAATTTAATCCATAAATATAATTATGTCTATTCAGGATTGTTAAGTATGATGCACCCAAACGTAGCATACTGCATTGCCCACAGCTAAAAACTCTTGAGACCCTGACTATTGATTTGTGTCCACTGTAGTGGTCATTTGTTTTCTGTCTATATTTTTGACTCATTTGAGATACCCCACTAAGTCCCTTTGTGCTCAACAGAAGACACCCTGGCCTTTCAATTGATGCCTCATTTGTTCAGATAAAATGCAGTTTAACTTTTTTGTCTTACTGAGACAAAATGGACAAAACGCTGCCTGTCAGAACTGTCAATTATGTTGCTAGTCTTTCAGATCAAGGTAGTACAGTTTGCATTCTTAAAGTTGCATGTTTTTTCTGTATAGGGACATTTAGAAATATGTATTTATGGCACAATGGAGAACAATATTTTTAGAGATATGAAAAGGAGTATAGCAGATTCCCCTTGCCTAATAAGAGACTTTTGTCAAACATTTATGGAACGGATGGAAGAGAAGCACTGTCATTTACTATTGACATCACGAGTGGGGCAAATCGGTCACAGGATACGGGTAAAGCAGAGAACCTAAGAAAAATTGGGCATTGTGTTTGGAGGAAGTGCTTATCGCTGAATTGCCCTGAAGGTCATTTGAAAAGAGCAAATGGCTGAGTTTCCCACTGTTGTTTAAGAATTGGAACATTTGAGACCTTTATTACCCATATCCATTTCTATCAAACTGCAAAACAATACTTTTACTATACCACCAAATTGCTGTTGACTATCTGGCCTTCAAAACTTGGACATGTGATACAAATATTGAAATCATGAACTTCCTAAGTATGTATTCTCAGGCAAACTTGAATTATCTGTAACTTGGGAACAACTTTGGAAATGATCTGGTGAAGATTAATGGCTATACTGAATATTTGTGCCCAGTGTTGTTGCAAAGTATAATTTAACTGGATGCAGGGGCGGGTTAAACTAAGTGTTGGTATTTTTGCCAATGCATGCAATTTAACAAGATTATAAATGGAAAATACGTTGAGGAAAATACTCATTAAAATGAAATTATCATACATTAAGTGTTTAGTTCTTTGGTTATATAAATAGTGTCCATACTGGGTTGCAAGCATATATAATGCAGGACTGTCCGAGCTGTAAAACAGAAAGGCTTCTGAGATTAGGCAACATTTTTGGAGCTGTAAAAGCAGGTCTCAATAAAAGGGACAATTGCACATGATGTAGCGGTTAAAGTATCTGAGTAAAGAGTGTTTATTTGTTATATTAAATTACATCAAAAGTATTATATTAAAATGATATTAAGAATAGTCAGTAATGCAACATAAAGTTTATTCAAGATACAGCTGGGTCTTGGAGGAAAGTGGGTTTTGTGCAAATAATCACTCAAAGACAAAAATAAATAAACATTTAAAAAAAAAAAGAATACGTTTACATTCATGTAAACATACCCAAAGTATCACACATAGGACAAAAACTTTGGATGATTGACAACTTACATATTGACTCAAAGGAGGCTGTATTTTGGAGCTAAATATTTTCTGTCGCCAGAGAGACCACAAATAGGTTTCTTGCTTGTTGTTGTTTAATGTTGTCCGAAAATTGACCCGGCCATCCAGCAGGCTCCTAGTAAGCTTCCTAGCGATCTCACGAGAGACATAAATAAATCAATGTGGATGAAGATTTTTTCATCAGTCGCGTACATTTTTCATGCTTTTTAGCAACACCATATTCTGGTGCCCATCTTTTTTCTCATGAGGTCAAAAAGTAATTTAAGAGTAAACATGTTCTTTCTTTTGCTTACATTCCTGACATGAGCGGAGACATGGTGACATGAAACATACGTTCCAAAGATGCTACCTTATTTTACAGAACTAAACAAAATGGACATTCTTGAATATATAGATAAGCTGTGACTGATTGTAAGATTAGAGGTCAGCGTCTATTTTTTACTCATGATTATACATACTTAACATTCTAGGTATAATAATAGATTGACATAAATTAATTACAGTCATAGTTAAAGTATGCTTTTTAATCATGATAATCACATTTTTAATATCTGACTATGATTTCCGTAATCCCTCTGTTTTTTTTTTTATCAATTTTGTTTACGCACTGGGCATTTTATGCGTGAGTTATTGGGGGATGGAAAACAAAGGTCAATCTCGTCATGGTGGACCTTGATTGGCTGTCATTTGTGTTTGGTATAACCTGATAGGCTCTTGTACAGTAGGTGAAAGGATAGAAGGAAGACATGAAAATGGAAGAGCAAGTGAGAACTGTCGGTCCAATGAAAGATACATTTAACTTTAAAACATGCCTGCAACATTGATAACGTTAGAGTAATATGCATTCTTTGTAAGAAGGAGCTTGCTTTCCGCAAAAGCAAATCACATATAGCCTACCACATAAATGCGAAGCACTCAGCTGCGACTACAGTCACAGCTAACATCAGCAACAAAGACGCTATTGTGGTGAGTCAAAGAAAAGCTCTTTGCCAAACAAAACTCGAGAACATGCGTGTTCATACAAATCTGACAGAATGGTTAAGTTTTAGTTCCATGTTTTTTTTTTGTAATTATTTGGTGCATGACAGAAGAAAACTGCACCATTCCAACTGTTAAAATCTGTTAACGTAAGTATATAGCTAAAGCCACTTTTTTGTTGTATGTCAGTCTTTTGCTTTTGCATTTTGTGTTCTTTAAATCTTTTAACAGCACTTATTAGCATATAGGTTGTACTTGTGATTCATTCATTCAAATTCTAAGTCTAAAGTATTTTCCCAATGACCTTACCATCACCCACATTTGTTTCCATGAGTTACTTGTCGTACTTTTTCACCCTTCCTGCTGTGACTGTCATCGCACTCCAAGTGTAAATAAAACACACATTCTTCAGTTTCCGTAATTTGTCTTACGGGAATTCATTCTCTTGAGTGTTGGGTCTGGAAATTTGTAGCACATTGCAGCTCTCCTGACAAGGGAATTGCTGTAGACTCATGGAATGTTTCTGAAAAAACAAACAATGCACAGGCTGCTTGGTTATTCCCTACTTTTTTTTTTCTCCTTCATTTTAAGCTACGACGATGATGGAGTCTCTTTATGCATAAAACATCCGCAACAGACTAAGAAGAGGAAGTAAATCACAATTTTGTCTCCTCGTGGTGGGAGTTACTCAGTTGTGTCCCTCAGAGTGCAGTATTTCAAATACTCAGCAAAAACACATGTTGAGGGTATGGTCATAGGAGTAGTTACATGTCAGCTGCGCATCTAATGAATCATGTCTTTCCTGGATGCTGATTTGCTGAATTTTGAGAGTATGCAACTTATGTTTCTGTGGTGAAAGTCAGCTCCAGAAAACAGAATTTGATTCATTGTCTGCAATTATTCAAGTGTAGTTCTGTTTGAGGGTCTTTAAAGTACAACTTTTACTGTCCTGCAAAGTATCTTTGAGGTGATTTGTGAGAAAATCTTCTTTTATTGGGTTCTACGACTTATAGTATTCTTTATGACATGCATGTATGTTTATGGCAGTTTGATTTACGGCTAAGCGGCCCTTCGGTAAGGGGGAATATCTTGAGCTGGCAAAGTTGGCGGATATAAAGCATACTCTTGTTTCACTGAGTTGGCCTACTTGTCGAAGCAATCAACTTATCAGGAAACAGCTGTCAGCAAGAGAATCTGCATCGTGAATTTGTCATTTGAGCCTGGGTGTGGATGCAAAGCAGTCAGGTTGTCTTTCAGGGCTCGGGGCTTCAATATTATCGACATTAACTTCAATTACCAGCTTTGTATTGGGTTTTATTTTGTGGAGGGTAAAACAACCACAAATGATACTTTTTCCATTTTGACTATGTTTGAAAGGTATGAGGCCTTATTGAATACAATAGATCTGCAAAAATTAATTGACAACCGATTGATTATCCTCAGATCCAAATCTTCAGAATTTCAGCCTCTCACAGTAATTATTGTCCTATTTCTGTACTCCAAGAATTTTAAGAACAATTGGTTTTAAAATGGAGAACAATTTAATCAGTTTTGCTAGTTTTTTACTCTGGATCAAACCAGTAATATAATTGTTATGATCTGTTTTGAATAAAGGGTTGGACATTTAAAGTAGTTTTGTTAAAAATCACATTTGTCGTGAAAATCATCGACGGATTAATTTTTAAATAATCATTAGGTGCAGAACTATAATACATGTTTGTGAATGGAACTTGTATTTACAGATATTGAAGTATTGATTGTAGGGTACTGATATTAGGGCCTGACCAACATGGCTTTTTTTACCCGCCTTTCCACAACAAATACCCTTATTTAATTTTCTGAAAAGGGTAGCAAGAACTTTGCTATTTGAACTGAGCTGTGCAGATCAACTAGACAAAACTAAACTGAACATTTTTGTTTGAGCTCCATTAGACTAATGTGTTTTCTTTTTTCAAATGAGTTCAATGTTTATGGAATGCATTCACTTGGGTGGGATAGCGCCATCAAGACCCTCCATAGATTGGAAATGCAATTCAATTGCATCACCAAAGAGTTATACAATGAAACTGCAATGTACATAGACAGAAACAGAATGTTTTGAAATGATTTTTTGTTTTGTTTTGGTCATACTAACAGAAGACAGTACCGATTTAATTTCATTTAAATCCGCATCCAAATGTCAAATCATTTGATTTTCTTTCTATCCTTCTCAAAAGTTTGAGGCATTTTCTTTGTCGCACGATCAACACTTCTGGGAAGGAATTACAGCTGCTGGACTTCAAGGTCAAGTTGACTTTCCCTGTCACCTCCTTAACTTGGCGTGAAACCAGCAATACATGCTGTTTAATGGAGTGACACAAGGCATCGCAGTAGGTAGGGCCAGACGGGTTTGATCATGACCATCGAGCCAGAAAGTTGGCGCTGAGAGGCAGAAGGCACACCAGGAGCCCTCCTCCATTTCAATGCCATGTCTGACAAGCCACATTTTGCTGATGTGGAGCTAATAAGGCCTGGCGGCGAGTGACCTCTGTCCATGCCTGCTGACAGCAGACAAGCCTCTCCTCCACCACCCTGCTTGAGCCGTCAGGCGGCCCCTCAAGGAAGCCCATGTGTCTTTGCGCATTGGAACAAATTTTGACTTGTCATGGGAGGCCATTTCACGTGTCAGATGGACTTAATGACTCAAGCTATCTGATCAAATACAAAGGATGGCAGCGGTATGCTCGGAATGAGCTTTGGCTCATACGGTGGGAGGAGCGTGTTTGTGTTTGTCGTCTTAGTTTTGTCATGCCATTGATTGAGATTAACTGCTCAAAGTATGAACGCTATTTGTCACGGATTCTCTTCGAGCGAATCCCATTCAGGTCGAAGTTCTGTGGAACTGGCAATTGACCCTATTCATTTTAGGATAAATTCGAATGAGCTGTGATCCTCCGTTCACTGAATGTTGACTTTTAACCCTGGTGTAAAGAAATCCCGATCGGTCAGGCCTTGACAAATATAGTTATAATAATGTTGATTAACTTTAGAAGTCACTTTTTCAAGCAGTTTAATATTCTTAAATAGCAGATGAATTCCAAAATATTTCATTAAAAAAATCGTGTTTTGTGCATCCCCACTCGTGCTTAACTTGACATTCTTATCAATATGGCATTTGCTGAGTATAATTTAAGCAAAGTCAAATCTACCTGCTTTTATCCATCGCATGGTGTGGGGCCATTTTGCGAACTTGATTGAAAATGACATCACAGTTGCAGGATCTAGTCATGACCAATCACGACTCATGAAACTCAGAAAACATGTAAACCACAGGTGTCAAACTCAAGACCCGGGGGCCACATTATCATTTCATGTGGCCCGCGAAATGCCGATTTGACTAAAATACGACATTTGCAAGTCGTCGTTAACTTTTACAAAATTTGGGTGAAAACCCAAGCATTTTTCTGTCCCCAATTTCGCTGTTGAACAGATATGACCGGCCTCTGATTTCTAGCCACTGTAAAAATGAGTTTGACAACCCTGATATAAATCATGATTGGTCTTTGTCATGTTGAAATTAGAATCGTATAAATGAGTGAATACATGAAAAAGTTGTGGTGAATCACTTTTATAAATTTTACAAACATGGAGAGAAGACACTCAGCTACCGTGGAGAACGGAGGACAACAAACGTTCTAAAGTAGCAAAGCATTCCTTCATTGAAAGTGGTTATTTATTTAAGCAGATGTATATATACTAAAAGTATTTACAATTTTTCCTACAATCATGTACGATATATGAATTTGGCAATTTTCAATGAAAAATTAGGAAAATTCCACTGTAAAAAGATGTTTTTGGTTTGAGTACATTTTTTGGAATGCGTTCCCACGGTAAATCGGATTATCTGAATATTTTGAATTTCTATAGGGAGTGAAATTACTCTTTGTCGAATCACTCATTATTATTATTATTATTATTTTTGACAGGGGTGTAAAAAAAGTGAACATTTTTGAAGCAAGAAAAAAAGGTAGCCCGGAGGGTATGAATTTTCTAAATATTGCTGACATTTGAAAGAAGTGATTTGTTTGAAAAAATCATGGAAGCAAATGCAAAAATGTGGTCTTAATACAATTATTAAGAAGGATTTTCTGTATTCAAAATGCAATCCAAACCAACGTCAAATTGGCTTGATGCCACTAATTTATATAAATACCTTCATTTACATTGCATTATTATTATCATAGCATCGCTTTCAAAATGGCAAGTTCCCACTCGTATAAAAGTAGCTTCTGCTCCATGATTTGGATGAAGTCATCTTTCAAGGAATTGAAACGTGAACGTTAGTTGCTCTTGTTGCTGTAATAACACCTTGTCTCCGCTCTGACAATTGACATCTCGAATAAGTTCACGCCTTTGCCTTTTGTAAGACAAACAGAACATTTTCGGAGCTTGATAGGTTCAAGTGAAAGAATCGTCGGGCTTGGTCGAGAGTGATGGAACAGAGGTTGAGAAACATTTCAGACAAGTGCTAATGAATGTAAACATCATTGTGATGAATACAACACTATGTTGGAAGCAATCCTCTCTGGAGATGATGATTTAATCACTTGGGCTGATGCTTTTCGCCTGTGAATTGTCTTATCGTTCTCATCATGGGAGATGTGCAAACAAGCTCCGGCTGATTTGTGTTGAGAGGCGGCAACGGCAAAGGAAGGCTAATGAAGGAAGACCACCCGTTAGGAGCATGAAAGGAGACATTATCACACCTCTGAGTGCATTTGTCAGAATCGAAAAAGAGTGCAAACTTTTCTTTTTTGTCTTGATTTGTTTTGTCTCGGTATAATTTTGCCTATCTGGTACATTATGTTTCCAGGGCTGCATGGCGCACTAGTGGTTAGCGCATCAGCCTTGCAGATTTGAGATTTGGGTCACTTTTGAGATTCATGTACTGGAGTTTAAAGTTTATACAGTGTTCCTTGGTATAACATGGTTCACAGTATTCGGCCTGGCTTCACTAACTTTAGGAGAATAACCAAAAATTTGAGATTTAAGAAACGATCTTACCAAAATGCGAACATTTGCGAGTTTTGACATACCTGTCTAATAAAATTGAATTAAGTGTAAAGTGAGAGGTTTTATACATCATAAATATACATTATAAATTGTTTATAATGAATGAAAAAGTACAATAAATGAAAATAAAACAGTAAAAGGAGACCATGTATAACTGAGTTTCTTTTATCCTTACGGTAACGGTTGTAGTATTTTCATGTTTCTACATTTTTTTTTTCCTGCTTTCGGGTCCTCAGATTTTTGCCCACTCCACCACACAAATCATGTCACATTATTTTATAACGAAAATATAATTGCTTTGCATAGCTTTATCGACAATGCTTGAATGCCTTGGGATTATCCCACCATTTTATTTTTAAAAACACTTCTCTGGATCTTATGAATAGATGTTTTATGAAGCTGCCACCTTGCAAAAAAAAAAAAAGGCAAAATCACCATAATTATTTGTGTATATTAGTGTATGCATGCAATTGCTTTTGATTGACCTCTGACTTGAAATGACCATCAATAGTCAGCCCAACAAATAGCATGTATTATATAAGGGATATATGTTGTTATATTTTAACTAAAAATATTTGTTTTCATCCACAGAAGAATAAAGAATCCAGGTTTTACAACAAACACGTTCGCATAATCCCTCGTCACATTGTTATCCCAGCGGAATCCACCGCCGGGATGTCATTTCTCATGGCCTCTCGGAAAACAAAATATACAAACTTCGTTATAAGACAAGACCACCTAGGTAGAGTCAGCAGTCACCACTCACAACTTATACAAAATAAACACCTGTAACACAGAGAGTCTCATGCACCGAGCAGACAGCTGGACTATACTCAGGATAATAAACAGTGCTAATCGTCATTAGGTTTAACAATTTGCGTAATACAATTATCTAATAATGAATGTAATGTCGGGAAACTGCCATTTAACTAACTGTGCAGTGAGAAATTTTGAAAAGTGTTTTGAAAAGATATTTGGCAGTTTTGTTCAACAGTTGTCATCTATATATATATATATATATATATATATATATATATATATATATATATATATATATATATATATATATATATATATATATATATATAAACGTTGTGACCATGTCCAAGTGCCCTTGAGCAAGACACTGAGGCCTCAGTTATTCTGAGGACTGCAGATGAAAATGAGCTTCTTTGCCAAAACCCTAACCCTAACCATTTCCAAAAATATTCATGAATGTATTCACTGTCCCTGTTAATAAATAAATAAGTGGAAAAGGTCTGCATGATTTAAACTGTTCAAACAGGTGAACCCAATGCAGGACCCAGAGCTGAACGTAATCATATGGAGAAATTGTCAAAACAAACAAAAAAAAAACTGCTGACCCAAATGTGTCAAGTTTCTCGTGTTCATGGGAAAAATGTTGAACAAACTCTCACAGTACCTCTTGAAAACTCAATACACTTTAAGTACATTCTCTTTTGACTCTAACTTGGACATTTTTGTTTTAAATTGAAGACAAAATGATCGTAAGACTTTTTCCTCCCTTTATCTTATCTCTTCCTAAAAGACCCATCCTATTCATTTTTGTCCACTGCTTTGCCTATTTTCTCACAGCAACACAGCAAAGTTAATTGCATCCCACCCAAACCACATGAGAAATCAATGGAAAAGCACACAAGGACTTACTATAGTAGGGTAGATCCAATGAGTCAAAAGATATAAACCAAAATCAAATGTCCACTACAGTGGACATATGAATATGCTGGCTGTCAGGAGGACATTTTGGGATACCTCTATCCTTGATAATAATTTAAAACTGTCAAGTGAAACAGTATATCTTGTTGCTTGCTGATGTATTTCCTACTCCCTGCTCTGTGCAGCCAATAAAATGAGAAAATGCTGTATGAACACTGGAGCTGGCACACATTGGCGTCCTGGGAGATTGCGTGCAGGGAGTTTTCCATATAAGAGCTGAACAGGCCTTAAGGTTCTGCCAGAGCCATCCAAATCCCAGATTGCCTGTGTCTGTGTGTTTTCAAGTGTGTACATGCCACAGACATGCCCCAAGGAACCCAAGTCATGATACTCTTTCCAGTTAAGAAATATTGGGTGCTGTTCAGCAGGAAAAAAAAAAAAAAAGTTTAATGTAATTTAACACTTATTATGTAAGATATTTTAATTCTGGCATTGTTAACACTCAAACATGTTTGTTACATTGGCACTAAAATAAAAGCGGAACGAAATGAAAACTGCAGCGGATTTGCAGTTTAATAAGCAGGCTGACCTTCTGTGTAAAATATGAACAATGACAGCAAACCGAAGAAAAACTGCCTGCAAATAAACTCACCCAATTTGTAAGGGATTAATCTCACTTGGTTAGACCCAAGCTGTATCATAAGCTAAATGTTCCCGAAGCCAACGAAACCGGCTCCTTTTGTTTTGTGTTTTTGTCATTAAATTCCCTTCACCCTGCATGCAGTTAGCAACTAAATGGCAAAAATACTAGGGGGGAAAGAAAAATCAATTTCACCTTTCACTCCTTTGTGCATGTCAGGAGCTTTTCAGCATTGGAAACCTAATTAAATTACCCTCAAAGGGAGTAGGACTGGAAGCGCGACCGGGGCACTCGGTACACATCCAATGATTAGCGCATCGATTTATTAAAATTGGCCCGCTCGCCAAGACAGGAGCCTTTTCCCGCTGGGGTCTTGTTTACTCCTGACTGAGAGTTGGAGCCACACTGCTGAGGGAGATAATTAGGTAAGAATGAGCAAGCATTTTCGAGTTACAGTTTCAGCTAGATGCAAGGCTTTGTTTTGGCCAACGCTGGTGTGGCAATAATATATATATATTTTTTTTTCAATTTGTGAAACTTCACTTAGATATGGAAATAAGCTATTGTACTTACTCCCTATGTGGAAAACTGGGCTACCCAGAATTTCGACTACTATTTATGATGAAGAAGGTATGAACCTTGACCTCAATTTTTAGGACTGAGTTAAATTATTTACAACTGATATATGTCTTTTGAGGCCCAAAATGTGTCTTTATCAGCAAAGTAGTTTGAACCATTTTTAACTTTTTGCAATATTTAATAATTTTTGGTCATTTTCTTCCACAGCAATCTTACAGTAATTTCGCCAAGGCATGGTTGTGCCATGTTGAACTTTGACATGTTGTCACCATCTGGGTGAAATGTCAGCTCCTTCGTAGCTTCTTCAATGCTTTTTTTGATGTGGAATGCATTTGATAGAAATAGAAAAAATATGACAAAATAGTGACAGGAAAGTGTATTGTTCTTTTCAAATTAAAAGCAAATTAAATGCAACAGGAGTTAGCAATTTATGGCAAAGTGCTGCGTAAGTGACAGTTTTGCAAAACGTCGTATGATTTTTTTGTTACTTTTGATGGTATGGCATGGTATTATGTGATCTATCTTCAGGACTTCCTGAATTAAATACGTCCAGAAACACTGCTCAAAATATAGTTGCAAAATGTAATGAATCAGGCACAAAAGGGACAAGTCTTTTTTTTTGTTAGTTTTTTTCCCAAAATGTTTTGTGGTAGTTACAAAAATGATTCCATAGGGGGTACATCATTAAAAAAAAACGTTGAAAGGCACTTCCGCAGAAGATATACAATGTTATACAAACTCTTTTTTTTTTTTAAATGACTTCAACCTCCTTGACCTCCACACTTCGACACAACAATACAGTAGTAAGTCAAAGTGTTGCGAAACAGGAAAAGGTAAGCAGACAACAGAGGTCACAGGTCAAAATTCCTCTGCCTGCTGTTCTTGTAATCGGAAAGAAGCTGCTGCCACAGTCGGTCATCAGGATGTCCTGGCAGTATCTTTGTCAGCAGGCTTGTTCCCTATGGTCCAAATATATAAGGCTGTCATCAAACAGGACCATGAAGTCTTAATTGATGTCCCCTTTAAATTTTGGATAACTTTTAACAGATTATTCCAGAAGTAAAATGTCTTTCCCCAAATATACTGTGGACATTGGCAAAAATGGGCATTTGCGCCGTCAAGGATGTCAACACAGCCAACCAAACGAAGCTGCCCCCCCCCCCCCCCCATACCCTTTTACGGTCTACATTTTGTTATCACTACTTAACTCATTTGTTCACAAAAACAATTTTTAAGAGTCCACAGATTCAATCCCATGTACATATTTATTTTTTCAATGTTTTCGATGGCTAAAGGAGTACCTAAGAATGGCTCAGTTTAGTCAGTTAAGTCACTTAAGTAATCAATGACTTTAGACATTAAATTAATCACTTTATACATTCAACTAATACATTTCTTCAGGTACTTGAGTTTGTAATACTGACTAAAATACTATTTTCTATATAAATACTGAAGTAATTGACTAATACATGAATGTATAATGTAATTGATTACTTTGTGCTAAACCAAATATTATAGATTAATTTCGTACTTTCAAACCTAAAGTAATCCTTTACCATAGTTTGATTACTTTTATAAGGGAATTAATTACTCAAGTTATTTTAGTACCTAAAGCAGTCGACTACTTCAGGTACTTTTACTTCCTAAATTATTCAGAATAGTACTAAAGGATAATCAGTACGAAAGTATTTGATTACTTAAGGCGTTAATATCTAAAGCAATCAATCCCTTCAGCACTTTAATGTCTAATGTAATTGATTATTTTACCAAACAATTACCAAAAGTAATGAATTGATTACTTTAGATTTTTAACCTAAGTAATGTATTACTTTAGTTACTTTTAGTACAGAAAGTCTTTTAGTACAGAAAGTGAAATTGTATGTCCTTTGTTTGATTTTGATACTGTATTTTGGAAACCCCAAGCATCCAAGTATTTTAGAGCAATCTAAGCTTTTAATATGAATAAACACAATGTGAAGGACAAGAAGTTAAGAACATATACAATGTCTGACTCACTTACTTCATTCATTCTGACATAATGCTTTCAGATCAAAGTAAAGATTTGAACATTGTTTATAGCCAATGACGTATTTGTTTCTAGACCGTATCACTGACATTTGCTCTTTCAAACACTCTCGCCATTTAAACCGTCCCACCTAATTCAACTTTTAATACAAATCTCGGATATAATCTTCCATTTCATACACTATAATGCCTCTATTGTTCACTGAATTATTATGAAGGTCCCGTCAAGCTCACGCTCAACTTAAAATAAACTTGTGGGAATATTACGTGCAGCCTAGCTGTTTGCGTGACCCCTTTTCCAAATACAAACAGTGAACTGAATAATAAACCTTATAAAAAGTGACAGAAACTCAAGCAGAATGCTTCTCGCTACGTTAGGGCGGCGAGCGAACGGGCAGTGGGAAGTATACTCAGGAATGCCCGAGCCGTGGATACGCTGAAATACAGAAAACTATTTTGTATGCATCTGATTCGGTGCTCTGGATAATTGGCACTCTCTCCTTGAATGATTGCGCTATTTCATTTCTCCTCTTGGCTATCTCGCGTACCCCTGGGAGCACTTCAGACTGTGTGTCAGTCATAGGCCCCCGCTCTGGAAGACTGAGAGGGATTGGGGTATGGGTGTCCTCATCTGCTTCGCTGCTTTTTCTGAAGCTCTATCATGGGCCATCATAGTGTCTCTTGGTGCATAATGACTTCTTGAGTGAAAATGTCATTGCAGTTTTTTTTGATTGTTTTATTAGTGAACGCACAGAATTTATGCATTGACATATGCAAACTGGTATTTTTTTTTTAAACTCATTCAATGCCAAAGGCATATTTTTACATTTTCTTTAAGAGCCCAGAAATTCATTGCCAGGAACATATTTACATTGTTTTTCAAGTGTTTGGTGAAAGAAAAGTCTTAAAATGTCTGATACAAAGTAACATCATCATTTACTTTTTTTGCTTTAGTACCTAATCGATGTTCGATTGATTATAATTGAGTTCCAAAGTAACCGATTATTTGAGATAGTAGCCACAAGTAGCATCACTAAAGTAATTGATTATTTAAGTCGTCAAGGTATCAGCTACTTTTTTTGCTTTAGTACCTATTTGATATGCCAAGGTAACCAATTATTTGAGAGAAATACTAAAGTAATCAATTGGTGTAGGTGACTAAGCACTAAAATAGTTGATTATTTTAGGTCCTCAAGTAATCAATCACTTTTTTAAAACTATTTTTAGTACCTCATTGATATTCGACTGAAGGGCCAACGTATATGATTATTTGAGATGATTATGTACTAAAGTAATCAATTACTTTAGGTGACCACGTACCAAAGAAATTGATTTTCGACTTTTGATACTAACATAATCAATTACTTAAGAAATAAAGCACAAGTATATTTAGAAGTAATCAAGTACTTTAATACTTAATTACCTAAAGGAGTTGATTACCTTAGTTTCCAATCAGACCAGCAGAGGTGCTGTCGAGTCAGTGTAGTATTAAATCGTATCATTTCAACATGATTTTGCTCTAACGGAAATTAAATAAGCTAAAAGATATCCCTAGGCTTAACGTAAAAAAAAAAGAAGAAATATATAGATAGATAGAGCGAGAGAGAGAGTTTTTTTAAGGTGTTTCAAATGCCCATTCCTATCCAAGTTTGCCACTATACATTTTATTGAGCAGGAAAATCTGAGACACTACATTTTAAATTCCCCCGCGCCATAAAAAAAATACAAACACATTAACGTGTTTTCTCACTATAATGTGATTTAACTTTTGCAACCTCACTGTTTCGCTTTTTTTTTAAATCAAGGTTTGTTGAGAAAATTAAACTTCATTAGGCACCTGTGTTATAGTTTTACTTCACTAGAGGGTGCTCTTCACAAGTGCAATCAAAGTGTATTAAATTTCCCCTGCTTCTTTGAACCAACAGTGCCATCTAGAGGAGTTCAAAAATATCTCAAGTACTTCATGAAGCTTTGTTTGTCCACCAATATGTTTGAATTTTGAGAGTATTACTAAACAACAGAAATAATGTCTGCCTGAGAGAATTATGAACTGTGTGGAAAAGAGTTTTACTGTTTTAAAAAGTAAAAAAATGAAAAAAAAAAGAAATAATACAGTGAATGGAAAAAAAATCATACTGTATAATAAAAAACGTTTCTAATGAACAAATATAGTTTTTAAGAAACATAAATATACTGTAATTAAAAATAGATATATAATAAACAACCATATATAATAAACATTAAAAATATAGAGTAGATGGAAAAATAATGGAAAAAAACACAATAACATATATGATAAACGAAACTATTACGAAACTATATTTAAAAAAAACACTCTAAATGAAATAAATATATAAACAATTTTCACGGGTATATTTTGGAACGTATCCCCACAATTAACCAGGGAACACTGTAACCTTACAATAATAGACCTCAATCTGTGTGTCAGTCAATCCACAAATCACTGGCTAATATTTTAAGAGCAGTTGCTGGTCTGCTCGTTTCCTGTCCCCTCACTGACATGTAAAACGAGTGCCAAAAAAAGAGTGAGAGGTATAGGAGAAGTTGTTGTCACAATGTGGATGGGAGGTTTGAGTGTGCGGTGTACGTGACAGAAATGGTGTGAGCTTCTGCCAAGAAAAAAATGTTGGCACTTATTTTACCAGCGTGGGGTATGATTGCAGTCACAAAATGTCAAGTCATGAGCACCTGGGTCAACCAGTTGGAGGTGTTGATTCAAAATAAACTTTACAAAGGCCCATTGACACATTTGGCCCGATGAACAACGGCACAAAAGATGCAAAATAATGTTCCCCTAAATACTTCCCAACTTTTGTCCTAGTAAAAGTCCTGTGTTTTTGTTTACTCCGAACCGAAGCTCTGTGCACATGTACATGAATTTAATGGCCAATTTTGGGATGTACCATCCAGTGCCATTTCCCCTTACATGCTTGTGTAACCCACACATGCTACTGCCTTACACTTGCTTAACTTAAGCTCCTCAATTATTTAGGCCCGGATCAATACCCTCTGCACGCTCGTGTTAAGGAAAAGGCCGGGGAGAGAAACACATTTAAGCTGGATCAGGATTATGGATTTGTATCAATTTATGTGTGGCCGCTCAAGCAAAAACTCCTAAAACCTTGAATTCATTTGATCAACATTTGAACTTTGTGCTGTCCCCATCAGTTCATTCTGCCAGCTTAAAGAACATACACTGCCAAATTATCCTGATTTGTTTTCAAATTTAACAAGAAATGTGTTACATACAGGTCACACTTGGATGACACCGTGACTAATGAGAGAGGTGCTTTGAAAAGTGAATAAAAGAAAATCTTGCAGGCGTTGTTGTGATTCATGCTTACACTTTGGCTCCCTCTAGTGTTTATTTTGAGAATTTCATAGTGGTAGCAGACGAGAGAGACTGCGTGTTCTACAATTCCATGAGCCATTGGAGTACGTTTGAAGACCAATGCAATCAATTTCCTGTTCCAGACAAAACACAAATGCTTAAAGGAAGCACCCAAACGAAAAATAACCACAGTGAGAGGGTTTCGAAATAGCACACGTTAAATACACAAGAGAGAAATCCTATCCTAGTGTGAGCGTCAAGCATGTAATTTAAAAAAAAAAAAAAAAAAAAGAGGCACCGTTAAATTATAGAGTTCATATACATAGAACAAACGGATAAAATACAATGCCGGCTCAGTGTCAGTCAAAAGGGTTTCGTGAACCACAAGCATCACACACCATTTGTTTTGCTTTTGGCTTGGTTATGACTGTTTACACCTGGAGTAGACCGTAATTACAAAAAAATCAACTGATTATATTGGTGACTTTTTTTTTTTTTAATGAGGATAGCAGGAGAAGACATCGCATTTATATGGCACCATTCCATCAGCAATGACGACATTGACCTAAAAGAGCCTTTCAGAAGTAACTCACCTTAATGGCAGGTTCATGTCTGTGGTCGAACGTGTCTGCTGTCATGGTAACAGCTTTATCAAACTTTGCAACAAGAAGAAATAGGCTTGCCCTTCAGTTCATGTAGTGGAAAGCCATGGATGAAATGCCCATTGCGTTGCATTTATTTTAATTTTTGAATAACATTTCTACAACTTTGATTACGATAATACACTGCCAGTGGCATTCAAAGCAATGGGTCTGGGCAAGGTGTTACTTATTTACTCTATCAAAAGGCAGATTATATATATATTTTTATACAATCTACAGTTGGTTTTGTTTGCCATCCAATCAAATTTGCCAACCTACCTACAAAAAAAAAAAAAAAAGTGGTTGGTTATTCGTACATCTCCATTCTTAATTGTATGGCAGGAACTGCTCATATTACCCTTTACAGTTACAGTAACGATATACTTTTCTTATTTTGCCATTTTTAGCAATAAAAAGTCAATTTTGTCTATAATTGACTACAGTAATCCGAAACATTGTTTTTAGTGCTTTCAATGCCTGGTACTTATTTCATTGTATTTATTTTCTTTCTTTTTTTTTTTTTTCAAGCCGGCTAAAGGAGGTTCTAAAATAATGAAATACTAAAGTACTCAATCATTTCTGTTACTAAAGTACTAGGGTAATTGATTACAGACATTCAATTGCAGGCAATTCATAATAGTATTAGTTCAAAAGTGATTGAAGGGTCCAAAAATGGCGATTAATAACTGAATCAAATGCTACAGTAATTGATTACATTTTTAAAAATGGATTACTTGTAAATGAAAACTACTGACGTTCATTGAACAATCAACAAAATCTTAACTTTTACTGCTGAAAACATCTTAAGGGGACTGACTTGAGGGGTTGCCATGGCAGCATATTATCCCTAACTGCAGTAAATTCTTAGCCATCACATCAGCATTTCAGACAGACGTCGGAGCATATATGTGGCCTCACATAAACGCTGCTGAATAGGCATTTAGTGTATGCCCTCTAGATTTTCAAAACAAAACATTTACTGTAAATTTGAGCTTCTAAATCCTTTAATGTTGTTGATACAGTATGCTATGACAGCTTTACACATGGAGCATAGGCTCAAATCAAACACATGAATGATTAATGACAGCAGGGAGAAAATATTCTGCAGAAATTGTTCGGCCTTGTTTTCATGTGAATGACCCCATATTCCATACGAGAAAAACCCGGACTCTACGTACAGCATGTACAGTGTGGCTTTGCACCAGGCGAATCAGGCAGCAAACTTGGCATGCTCATTTCTGCTTTCCTAGGTCAATTTAAGGCTTGCATGTGCACCCACACACATGCGCAAGCTATAGCATGTCATTCCTTTAGACGGCGAGGAACTCAATCTTCCAAGAGGAAAGCGAGGAGGTTGTTGTTTTTGGCATGATAGCTTGTGATTCACTTTTGAAGGAATGATTAAGGGTCGTTTCTTTCTCCATTTTATTTTTGTTCTACATCCAACTTTCTCATATTTCCATGTGGCCGACCCACTTTTTCCAGATATTGTAATTGTATGTGATGTATGTTGGCATTGTGTTATTTCAAGAGTCTGGAGAATTTATATCATGGATGTTATGAACAACTATTTGTGGTACTTGCGATACTTGCCCAAGTATAATTTAGCTGTTGGGTTTTGCTAACATCTAGTGGCTATAGAGAAATATGCAGCTAGGGGATCATATGGAGACTTCTTTCAATTTCCACATTCTTTCCACTTCTTGTGTTCTCGTTGAGGCCATGCAGAACATCCACGTTTGCATCCTTTGAGTACTGCACAAGTATTTTCAACATATCTTACTCTATTAAATATTGATAAGGTTACTGATGACAGCATATGTGCTTGGTTGCATTCTGAGCACTGCTTGCATGGCCTAGAATGGTGACACTGTTAACACATTTTTTCATCTTGCTCTATTCTGACATTTATTTTATGATTTTTTTTTTTTTTTTGGGTGGGGTAGGAGGGGGGCAAGAAAATTTCAGTGTGTCTGCAAAACAAACATACTATCATCAATCAAAAATCATTTTCCTATTGAATAAAATCATATTTATACATATTTACATCATTAAATAAAAAAGCTCTGTCTCTTTTTTGAGGAGTTCTTCAGCCATGCATGACTTTTTCTCATCTCAAGGTTCCTTTATTCATGGATGGATTGATTGTAGGTTTCCGTGTGATCAAATCCATGAACTTCGGACATATTATTTTGACACAGTCTCCATTTCAATCATTGTTTTTTCTATAAAGTTAATTTATTTGAGATGAAATGCAATTATTGTACAACAATACAATAATAGCTCCTGTGGTGCCATATCCCTCACATGGAGTCACTGGTGATACTGTCATATTGGTCTCCTAGCATCAGTATTGTGGGCTGGCCTCACAGTCGCTGTTGTCAATGATGTTATTAAAGCTCCACCTTTAGATCATTCTCATGTAACTGTTAGCTAGTTGGCACTCTATGGAAGCTCTTCTCTGTTGTATTTGCTTTTTCCAGTAGAGGGTCTTAATGTACATTTACTTGCCGTATTTGCCACTGAGTTTTAAACTAACAAACGTTCACTGCACGGTTTTCTGTGACATTTTAGTTAATTGGAGTGGCACCTGGGGGTTACAAGCAGATTCCAGGGGTGCCCCCCTTCGTCCCCCTCCTTGTCATTATGGCTCCAACTAAGGATCAGATGTTTAGTGAAGTAGTATTTTGATTACTCTTACCAGTTATGTTGTTGTGACTGGAGGTGGTTGGTTGTTATGCTTCTATTTAATATTTTCAGTCTGTTTGGGCCTTTATTTTGTCACATTTAAGATTGAGCTGCTCATTGACACATCGGAACGCCAGGCTGTCTCCTTTGAGCGCAAGTATTAAGGATAATTTTTGTCTTTGGGTTAGGGCTACTACCTCAGAACTAGTTTCAGCACTCTGTTGTTAGTATGTACTGTATTTTTGTTTAGAACGACTGTCTTTTTTTTTTTTTTTTTTTACTTTAAGTCATTTTTTGAATATAAGGACTTTTGACAAAATGTGATCAAATGTGACAAAATGTGCTGTAAATTGACGCAACATAACAGAAGTGATGCCATTTCTTTAAAGGCCTGTATCCAGATCTAGATATGCTATAAGTGTACCCGATGAAGTGTCCACTGAGTTTGTTATTTTGTCTGTGTACTTTCTATTTCAACCCATTGCCCTGGAGAAAGTACTTATTCGCTATACTTGTAAATGTTAATGGTAATAAACGACAATGTAATTACAAAAGCATTCAATTATACATGGTACCAACAGGAGTTAATGGGTCATATCTATCACATTATATTAAGCTAATTGAAGGTCTGAATTTATCACTCTAGACTAAAATGCTCCGAAAACAAACATCAATATTCTCTCCTCATAAGACAATTGTTTGAGTAAACCTAATTAAACGGGAACACGGTGCCACATGGTGTCGCCCACGCCAGACAATTTGGAACTTACACCCCTCAGGAGACCAATTTTCTGTTTGCCATTTCACATGCCTCATCCATCACAACGTGGTGCCAGAGGCCAGTTGTTAGTGAGCACTGACCCTTAGTCATTTGCTGTCCCGGCTGCTCTCCTCTGGGAGGGTCAGTCACCATCATGAGACATCGGTATTCCTGCCTGGTCTTGCCCATCGACAGATTGTACGTAGCTGCAGGATGAGGGCGAGGTCACTATCCTCTTGGTTGTGAATACTTGGCTGGGTAAACGTTGCCACTTAAATGTTGTAAATGAGCTCCCTGCTCATTTAAAAAGGTTGCTGCGCTTCATGGGGTCACACCCTGACTGGCAATGAGCAATATCTAAGTAACCACACATGAAAAAAGAAAATGTTCCCATAGGTCTCCTTCTAATAAAAAGCTTGCTCCTAGAAAAAAAAATGTAATACACAATTTTCACTAAACTGTAAAAGAAGCACATTTGCCCTTATTTACAATAGTACATACACACAAAGCAAAATTAGCTCTAAAAAATAATAAAAATGTTTTCTGAGCCTCTATGGACTAGTTTTGGTGAAGAAACTGCATCTTTTGCTTGCTCAAGCCACGTAAATTTATCAGCCATGTCCACTGTAGAGACATTTTTGCATAGTTCACGACTTGAGATTTTATACAGTATAATATGAAGTAGTTGATTTAATATGATGTTATCATCCAAGCAGGCAAGTGACAAATGCCTTGTAAACAGTATGACTCTATTTCAGCCAAGATGACTTGTGTTCAATCTGCCTTATGATAGATGTGTCATTCTGTGCTCATATGAGGGAAATGACATCATTTTGGGGCAGTAATATAGAATGAAACGGCATAATCTATTCCGCTCCATTTTTAGCACAAAACAAGTATACTTGTATTCTGTAAAGTATTATGGATATCCAGATTTTTGGACCATGTTTCAATCTTATTTTCTCACTCTAAACACCCTCAAAGTTTTATTTTCCTTGACAACATCCTTGCTTACACAAAGCTAGACAAAGATGAACATTTACTGGCTATTGGCTTAGTTCATTTTTTGTTTCTCAAATTTTTCTCTTGTAAAATAGCATAGAAAGCAATGAGGACGTTTTTGAAGCAGTCAGTGCCAATTGAAGGCTGATGGATCACATATATATGATATATATGATCTCATCAGCAACTGCCATCCTCTGTGATCCTCAGATGGTAGGAAATCATCGTCTGAGTGCCTGTAATTTTACATTATTTAATAGGTGCTTTCAAGCCAGACGCTCTTGTGCGATATCCTCTTGAAGCCTGCTGATATTCTCCTCATATCATGCATGAATATAAAGATGACCTGATGATGGTTGGGGATGGATGCGAAAGACCTGGTAAGAAATTCAAATGAGTGTGTTCAGCCAATCATTGTATCACATGAACACGGAAAAGAAAAATTACAAACAAACGTCTACAAAATATGGATTAGTGCACCGTTGAACTAAATCGAACATTTTGTGATTGTTGTATTCAGCGTCCATCTTTTAGCGCTACGACCATTTTGGAATGCATTCCACTGTTTTTGCAGGCTTGCTGTCTCACCAATTGCTCTCTGGAGACAAATGCAAAAACATTTGAAATTGATCTATGTGTTTATGTTTAGTGCTTCCTGCCGTATACATCTTCCACTCCTTGTGTTCATCATTTTCATCTCCTTGCCTCCATCCAAGCCTTGATCACATTAATTACACATCGACAGCAAGCCTAGTCTTTAGCACGTTATAACAACACAATGCTCGTATTTCTCTCAAAAGATTGAGCTGCACTGTATTTGCTAACAGAGCAAAATTATGTCTAGTTACTTAATGTGTTCGGTGTGGAAATTTTGGAGACCTTTGACACCCACATAACATTTTGCACTCGTTTTACTGGTGCAACCAAATATTTTTCTTGGGCGTGCCAGTACAAAAGTTGCACCAAATTATTTGACTGCATCACACATTACACAACTGTTTTATCGATTTAATTTTCTTGTTGTTATCAATAGTAGCAGTAGAAAAGGTTTCTATAGTTTAAACTATATTGACTAGGCCCTGACCGATTAAATTTGCCAATTATGGCCCTTAAAACAATTATCAAAATAATCTGCAAAATGGGTGATTTTTGACGATGTATTTAAACTGTTTAAGTTTAAGACTTAACCAATCTTATACCACAGTATTTTCATGAAAAGAAGCAAGCAGACCGAACCAACATCTGAATCCATACGTGTTCACAAACAGGGACATTAAAATGAGATTTTTTCAGTGTTTAGAATACCTCACATGCTCACGTCCAGTTTGTATTATTTATTATTATTTTATTATTATTATTATTTATTATTATTTTCCTGTGTTATCTGTTATTGTTATTGAGAAATACTTATAATAGTACTTAGTAGTATAATAGTACTAGTATAATACTTTCCTGTTTCTGTTCTCTATTCATCATTTAGCTTTTAACGATGTTTGTGTTAGCTAAAGTTGTTGCCTTCTTGGTTTCAAGAAAAGAACTAGCAGACTGACCCAACGTTTGAGTCCATCCTTGCTCACACGCAGGCGCATTAAGATGACATTTATTCTGAGTTAAGAAATACTCAAGTTCTTTAGTTGTTAATGTTCAGTTATATCTTACCGTACTTTTAATCTGAAAAACCACGCTGCATTTACCTTTGCCATTTTTACCTTCCCAAAACTGATTGGCTGTCTTGCATCACCTTTCATGTCCTGTCACACCGAACACGTACTGTAGATGTCGCCTTATTACCCTATTACGCAAACTTAATTGTCTGCAATTCAAATGAGTCGCTCGTTTCGACATCCACATAGTCGATCTGAACCAAACATTATTTATTTTTTATTTTCCCAAACCACAACTGCAACATATGGATGAAAGAGCTGCAGGTTGCCAATCCCTGGTCGATATAATAATATAGAATAATACATATGTTATATATTCTGAAGCATACCATAGCCTCCCGGGCATTAAAAATGCATCATTAAATATGTTGAAATCCTTATTCTGCCAACCTGCTATACAAACAAACCTTACTATGTAAAAGCGATCATTAAGTGAGAAATACAAGAAAGTCGGACAGTGAATTGACCTAGAGGGCCTTACTTTATACAGAACCCAAAGTAATTGTTTGTTTAAAAGTTAAAAAAAAATATATATCCTAAAATGCATGGGGCAACATACAATAAGCGTAAATACAACTACGACACATTAAACACAAACACATGACAAGAATTAACGTCTTTATAACGTCATTAAGTGCACCATGCAATACATTCTGTGAACTGTAGAGGTTAGGTTTTTCGGTTGAATCAGGACAGTTTATTTAATGTGAACTAAGTACCAGGCTGGCCTGTGAATACTACAAATTTGTATATAATTGACATGTATTGAAAGAAATCGTGAGGAAACAAATCAGTTAATCAGTAATTAGTATTTTTTTCTGCCATCGACACAGGGCTAAAAAAAATCCATATCGGTCATGCCCCAAAACTGACTGTTAAATGATTCACAATCTCAGCAAGAAAGTTCTTTTTACTGACGCTCAAGACATAACTTGATGCTTAAATTTAGAAAATCTCAAGTCCAAGAATCCCACCTCATTATTTTTTCGTTGCTTCATTGAGAAATTAGGAGGCCTGACCCAGTATGTCTCTTTCTTTGTTTTTCTAACAAAAAGTAGTCCGAAATAACGTGCATTACATACCCAACTGTATTTATGACGGTGCCCTTCCAGCCTCATCCAAATATGTAAGTTGAAATAAGAAATATTTGTATGAAACGCTATGCCATCGTGAAGCTTCTTGTTCGGTGTAACGGCATTTGGTTCACTGCTGCGCAACCCGTTTGTTGTGTGTCATTTGGCACCGCCACAAACCAAGGACCCCCTGTCATTTTTAACAAGCGGTCCGTCCCATTAGTTTAAAATCACTGGTCTGAGAGGTACTCACATAGTTCCCAACCACAGTGGGCACTTTAGCCTGTGGAGCCGCCGTACCGAAAATGCAAATAAATGGGAACCCCCAGTTCTCTCGCTCTCTTATAACGAGGAAAAACAGATGTCTTGTACGAAGACAAAAAGAACATAAAAATGGCCGGATGTAATAGAAGTGAATATGAATTCCGTCAGCTGACAGGGTTGCCTCCACCTGCTGAGACAATCCGCAGCGCTGATCATTAGTGTGATCCCCCTCTGACATGGGCATGCCTCCTTGCCTCCTCCTTGCCTTCATCTTCCTCCCTCTTTGCTCCCCCGCGTGTAGTGTTATCCCCTTTACCCCCCATCAGCTTCCCTCTAATACGGCCATTAATATAGGCCCATGACAACAGGCAATCAGGCCATTTTAGCCACAGGAACTTTATAACTCAGGTGTTAGCGGTGTGTGCCGGTGCACTTTTGACACCAGGTGATTGGAAGCTAAAATGAAATCCCTGCCAATGGGGCTTTGAAAGCTCTAAAACCTGAAAGCCCGCAAGATGAGAACAGCATTTATCATGGCAGTAAACTATAGCTGACAAGCAACCCTAAGGTAGTTCCAACCAAGCAATCTGATCGGTCAACTTGACACTTAGTAGACACTCAGCGTGGCGGCAAAGCTCGCTGCGCTCAGATGAGAAAGCCTGTCATCGCTATAAACATCAGCGCGCCATTGATTGGAACACGCCGTGATGTTGTTTGTGCTCTGCATGTTTTATGAAATGCCGTGTTGCTCGATGCTTGGATTGGATTGCATTTTCAGTTGGAGAATTGCACTTCAATATATACCTCAAAAAGTAAATAATATTTTGCCTCTTGTGCAATTGAATGCCATCTACTTATCCTTTGGTCAATGACCCCACGGTGCTCTTTTTTTCCACTAGGGGGCATAGGTAGTTTAACCAAAGCAGACAACGTTTCCACAGACCGTATTTGAACGTCATTTTCTATGCTGCCCCTAACGTCCAGATAATTGGAATTTTAATATCTATACTGAATATTTTACAGCACATATTGTGTAGACAAGCTGTTTTGGTCAATTAGATTGGATATGGGATTATTTCTCAAGGGAAGAATCAATTACCAGTAGTGTAACCGAGGAATCTTCTACACAGACATTTTTAGAAGAAACCAAAGGAGGTATAACCTATATCAGCGGTTCTCAATACAAATACCCCTGGGGGCACATGAGATTTTAACAGGGTTTCTGGAGGTATCAGCAAATCTGATATAATTATTTTTAAAGTCATGGCAGGAACATTACTTTTTTTTTTCTTTAGCAGTCATTCCTAATGACCTATTTTTTTAAAGTCCAAACTTTACATATTTAGCCATATTCAGCATTAAAAAGTATGTTGTCTATAATTAAATATTTTAATCCCAAATACATATTGTTTTGTTTTTTTCTTACATTTTATTTCAAGTATTTGGCAAAAATAAGGGTCTAAAAATGGCCAGTACTGCGTTAATTGAATGCTAAAGAAATCAATTACGTTTTGTAATTAAGGACTGAAGTAATTGTTTAGTACCTAAGGTAATCGATTACTTTTGGTAGTCCAACACTAAAGTGATTACTTCAGATGCTAGAGTAAAGTAGGTTTTGAATTACTAAAAGTAATCAATTACCTTAGGTACTACCTAATCAATTACTTCAGCACTTAAGTAGTGCATACAAATATCAGGTACACAAGTACTCAATTACATAAATTAATCAAATATTTTAAGTACTTAATTCCAAAAAGGGAATAAGGTAATTAATTACTTTATTTACTTTGATTACTTGACTACTTACTTAAGTGCTTAATTCATTTATTACCAGCCATTTTAGAACTTCCTTTAGCCAAACACCGGATGTCCCCTTGCACCAAACACGTTCCATAGATGTTGCCCGATCACTTAATCACGCAAAACTCATTGACTGCAATTCAAATGCGTGATTTCTTATGCCGTCCCTGTCGTCGATCTGAACCAAGCATTATTTATTTTTCCAAACCACGGAGAGCCGCACCATTTAAATGTGCGTCATGAAATGAATGTGGTTATGTTTTTTAAAAATAAACCCTGAACTGTGCATTGTTAATGAAAGAATCACCCTGGCCACCCCGCAGAAAAAATTCTGGCCTCGTCCAGGAACTACAAACTACAAAATTAAATATACCACGTCAAATGTTGTTCCACACGACATGGAACTCTTTTTTTTTTTTTTTTCAAATTTTTGTTTAAATTATTTTCGTTTTTTATCCAACCAAAAATGCTTTGCGCTGGTTACTCTGTTGAATAAAAAACAACAACAACAAAGACAAGGATCCATCATGGAAAAAAGGTTGAGAGCCGCTGGCCTGAACCATATCGGTAGTAATATGCATTCCAGGGCAGTCACTATTATGTTCCTTATCAGAGAGAGAAGGTCAGATATTTTGTCTGTTCTCACTCCAGCACCCTTTTGTTCTCCTCCTGGTTCTTTTTTTTCTTCTGATTTTAACTCAGTTACGATGAAGATAGACACTGAATCTTCGAAGAAACCATTATACGCAATTTGTTCATATTTGACCCAAAGACACAGAAAGAAAGTAAAATCATATTCAAAATAGCCTGTATGTAATATTTAACATGATTGGAATCTCTATATATTTCCAATCGCATTAGGCTTGTTTTTTTTTTTTCTTTTTACATTATAGTGGGTATTATTGAACTATAGTGGGTTGTTCCAGACTCATTATAGAATTCCCAAGCAAACGCACAAGTCTTGCTTGTTAAGTTGTGATTGGCATTTTGATTGAATCAAAAGACAAGCAGACATTTACATCGTGGAGGGAAGCGCTTTGGAAATGTCACAAAAATGTGTTTTCGATAGAACACTGAGTCATGTTTTTTTGCGCTCTTTGGCATTGTTGTGAGAGTTGGAAGTCAAGCAATGATTTGTCTTCCTACTGTATGATTCGCCCACTGTTGAGAACAGCAAACAAGCTGTTTGTTGTTGTTCAGCATCAAATAGTTGTCAGATTCAAATTGGGATGCTTTTCTCCCCTTGTGACCGAGTCTTATTAATATTTCATGAGGCACTGATGTTTTTAATCCATGAGGGGGCACTGTATTATAATGAAACATTTTGAAGACTGAGACGGCCAATACCTCGTTGGTTTTTACATAATTAAAGAGTGCATCATGTGCTTGACAATACTTTCAAAAAAAATTATGTGAAAACTACTGTTTTCTCCCTTGACCTTCATTTAAATCAAAGAGGGGAACCATTATGATTCCAAGGAGCACATATGTTGAATTCTTACTCATAGGGGCATATTAACCTGCATGTGGTATTACAAAAAGCAAGCAAGAAAAGTTATAGATGTTGTGTGCATTTCTTTTAGAAGGGCATCACGCTTCATTTTGTAGATTCACTTGAATGAACAGCATTCAGATGTATTGAGACACATTGAAAACTGTTTTTCAAAAGTGATGAAAATATCACAGTAAATGCACAGTAGCAATAATAAAAGACCGCACTGGCGATGTGTGCTCATATTTGGAAAGCTTCTGATCATACCCCCACATCAACGTCCATTCAATCTACTGGATAAGACACAATGATTTTCATTGGTGAAATGTAAAACGCCAGATTTTCTCCTTCACACTTCATTTTTCATCCTCCCACAGGAAAGTGTTGCTTGTAAATTGTCCATCTTGGCTAATGCGTGCTTATCTTTTGATTTGTCCAAAATTATAATTAGGCAGCATTTATAGGCTTGTACAATATGGAAATAACATTGATCATTTAGATCTTCATGACTTTACAGAAGGGATTTTCTCCAATGTAAGTTGGAAAAATGTGTGCTGGACCAGAAAGCTCAGGTAGAATCTGACCCAATTGTCTGTGATAGATCTCCATTCAAATGCAATCTGACATCTTTCTGCTTTACACGGTGACTATTAAAGTGGGATGAGGTCTCTGGGTAAATGTCTTCACATCACATCTCATCATTATTCCTCCATTTATTAAATTAGGATGATTTATGGCTGGTGTGTGTGGAACGCACTATATTACCTAAATGACCATTTAACTGAACACAGGAATTTCATTAACTTCTGACCTCCTGAGTACAGACTGTGCCGCATTCGGTTTAGTCAAAGAAAAGCGACTGCTTGACATACGTCAGAAGTTCTCACAGGTCAGTGATTTTGGTATTGTGGTAAAATGCTTTGATCATGACTGTAACATACTGTACATCCAATTAAATAGCTTGAAGAAAAACAACAACCGATATATATATATATATATATATATATATATATATATATATATATATATATATATATATATATATATATATATATATATATATATATATATATATATATATATATATATCACATCATTTGTCTCAATTACATTTCTTTGGTCCTTTAATATTATTTTTTTTTTCTGAAATACAACTTAAGCAAAATAATAGTATCAAACACCACCCATATTAATTCATTGAGCACCAAAATTAATGTTGTGATTATGAAGGAACATGTGAATTTGTCCTGGGCACTGTCGCTATGTTTCCAATTTGGTGGAGAACATCAAGAAATATCCATTCTTTTTGCATCTATTTTGACGTTTTTGTTGGGGAAGGCCACGGAATAAAACACGTTATTTTGAATGAAAACAAAAAGTAACACCACATGAATCCATTTTCTCCGACATGTTGAATCACAGCCAAACTAGTTACAGAGACGACTGAGTAAATATTTCAATTGCTTTTGATTGCATCGCTGTGAGTATGCCAGATTTTACAAGCGTGCTCAAACACGTCGCAAGCGTCAATAATTCAAATAGCTACAGTGCGGCAACATCGCTCGGTAACATGTGAAGGACATGCATTTGCGTACCGTACCTGTATTGACTGACTTTCCTCACAATTCCTGACTTCAAGGGAGCCGCGGATTCATACAATGAATATAAAGAACTGAGCATGCTGAGATGCATAAATGAATGCGAATGTTCCCCACGCCGACCGAACATAATCAGCTAGCCATGTTCCTTGATTGTTCGCAGCAGAGCCTCCTTTGAATTCAAAGTGGCCTTTTTAAAATCTATGCAATTCACCTGGGACTACTCTATGCGTGCGTGTTTGTGTGTGGATGCAAAAGGATGAGGTTGGGAGACCTGCAGCGTCATTTCTCAGCCAGCTTGCGTGAGATTTGGTTAAGCCTGCCAGCGCATCCTTTTCGTGCCCTCGGGGGTCGCGCAGGATGGACAGGCTGGCTCGATATGTAAAACTATTCCACAGCGCGGGGTTGAAAGAGTTGGGGTCAGGTGTGAACTCGCCACCTCTCTCAGGGTGACACATGTTGGAAAATGGCATTAACTGCGGACACTGTCACAACCGCCCTTTGTTTTTTTCCCCCATTTAGAGGTTAGATTCGAAGCTCAATGTGAGACCAGTTGCATGGAAGAGACAGTATGAAAAATGAGAAGCGCACGTGCATTATTATGTATCTCTGCTCTTCATAGGCATGACTTTGTCTGCATTCATGAGTCCCAAGTGTTTTTTCCACCCTCTCCTCAGTTTCCTCCACCCCACTGTGTGGTTTGACAGCGCTGTTCATTCCACTTGGGGTGATGATGTAGATGTCATGAATTGTATTGGCAGCTGCCAATGCCTATACAGCATTTTGGAATGAACCAGTGTTTCACACAGTATCTTAATGTAATTTACAAGGCTCTCTGCTTCCTGGGCAGACTAGATGCTGCAGGGTCAGCCAAAGTCGAGGAAACAAAGTAAATATTACGGGCAAGACGCCCTTCTGACGGTCATGTTTTAAAGACATTAAGTAAGAGCGAGCGAGGAAAATGATTGCATGTGATTTAGGATAAAATTACTTGTCAGATATAATATATGAGTCTGAATCTGCAAGCAGTGAAAGCCCATCACATGAATAGAATAATAGAGCCACGTACAGTATGCTTAAAAGTTGTCCCGTCATACAAAGGCTGGGCACATGATGTGTGGATGAAATGAATCATGGTGGATTTAAAGTCTCATTGGGCAATGTCTGCTGCACAGGGGAGTAACATGCAGTTACTTGTAGCTTCCGGCAGGGTGGACAATAAATGAATGAATTTCCGAAGCAGAATGAAAACTAGATTTTCCTGGACCTTCTTTAACTTTTTGTGCCTTTGAAATGTCAGTGTTGTCACTCGTTTTTATGCACACATCCTCCTTGAGACCTTAAACCCAGTCAGTTGTGTCCACTGTGGTGTCCATTGTTTTTTGGCAAGTTAATTACTTCCCACCCGAACATAAGAGATATCATTGGAAAGGCAAGGATGTCCTCTACCAAGCATGCTAGGACTTACTAGTTTACCCTGAATGGGTAAAAACATATAGACTAAATAAAAGCAAATGTCCACTAAAGTGGAGGCAAATAGGCTGGGCCTCAGGATGTTATATTTCTTGGCAAAGGTTATCAAAATTAATCAGATTAAGACAGATTATCAATTAATCATATTGTTTTTTATTTGTTTGTTGTTGTTGTCATTTTAAACTAGCAATTTTAGCAGTCCATAAATTGCACAACTGTCTTCCTAAATAATTAGACAGTTTGCGAGCAGTGCTGGTAATATCAACATTAACATATATATATATATATATATATATATATATATATATATATATATATATATATATATATATATATATATATATATATATACACACATAGTATATCTAATCAGGTTTTCCATAGATACACCATTATTGGTGTATCTATCTATCTATCTATCTATCTATCTATCTATCTATCTATATATATATATATATATATATATATATATATATATATATATATATATATATATATATATATAATTCCAAATTATTTTATATAGAGTTAAGTCATGAAAATTGTTATTTTTGCTGGTGACTAGTTATTTTTTATTATAAAGTAATTTGATTACTAAAACCTCTGTGCCAAAGAGGGGCATGCATTGGCAAGTGTTGGCGAAAGTATAGCTGTTCATTTAACCTTTTGATCGTTTGCTCGTTCAGGGTCGTCCAGAGATTCTCAAATGTTCGCCTGACATTGGCAAACAATCGCTTGAACTGCTCATCACAGAGAAAATTTCAAACCATGCTCAAAATTTGCTTGTGACAAGCAATACAAGCAAATGGACGCTGGCAGCGATTCCAATCAAATAACATTAAATATTACGTACAGTATGTATTTTGGATACATTCATTTTTTTGCCAACGTTTTGTTTGAGGATGCACCTTTGAATTTGCGTCGCCCATGTATGGATTAAGTACGCAAACGGACCCTATAATTGAGACTGTGCTGTATTGTAAGGGAAATATGTTCATATATATGTTCATTATTTAAAATGGTGTGCCATTGGCACTTATGGCACTTTAGTGAAACTGTGAAAATATACATTGTGTATTGTGCTATACAATGTAAAATGGTGCAGCAGATGATCGGCTTGTTCAGACGTCGCTTCGAAATTCTCCTCATTTTGCTAGTGCTGGCATTGTAAATCCCATGCAAATTGCACCACTTTCTTTTGAGAGATCCACCATCTCATAGACAGCATATGCACTTTTCAACAGCTGCACTTCCTCCAGCATTTTTTATGTCCTATCATTAGCCATGAGCAATTGTCTGACAGGCTATAGGCAGTGCAGCAATCTTTTTTTTTTTTGCTTGATTGTTTGCTGCTCGTATATCTTCAGAGCGCATACGCTGCCCTGTCCCTCTGCTTTATTCCTTCCTTGCTTAGAGCAATTAGCGCAGGTGCTTTTAAGAAAAGATCTGACACTCCTCCATCTGTTTTAAGATAACTTGGGAGCTTTAAATTTTTGACCACTTTGCTGTTGTGACACGCCGAGTGTCACCCAGACAGGGAATAGCTGTTATTTACAGGTGTGGCATGCAGGGTGGTTTAGTATGCAGGCCACCGTATCAGTGCAAATACAATTTCCTCTCAACAACAAGGTGATTTCCTCTTCAGGGAGCCTGCCTCGGCATGGCAGGAAAGCTCACAGTGAGTGCGGCGAGCTGTTGAATTGTTCACTGAGTCCAAATAGATCGGATGACACAATGTTGGGTTTGTGGGTTTATTAGATTGCAGCGGGACATAATGGAGCCATCATCACAAGTTCTCTTTGTTGCTGATGTAACCAGCCCGCACTTCAACATAATGGGGGGCGCAAGGGGAAGAATGGTGCATAGTTTTGGTGCTTTGCAACCCATATTGGGCAAAATAGCCAAAGATCTTTGTGCGCATTATCTTTGTACCACTGGCGGTTCTATTTTCTTGGTGATGATTTTATTTTTTTTTTAATTAATAAACATTTTTTATGGATAGCGTACGCTAACATTCCTTCTTAGGATAGCCTGCTCGCACAAGGAAAAGAAAAAACATGCTGTATCTTTTTCAGATTTAAGACACTTTTAAAATGCTGTAATTTTCTTCAAAAATCAATACTTGGTAAAATGTGTATCTTATACCCCCGTATGTCTTAATCAAAAATCAACAGTTTGCCTGGGAAATTGTGTGTCTTATACACTGGTGCATCTTATAACCCAGTGTACATTATACTCCGGTGCGCCGTAAAACCGATTGCACCTTATAACCCAGTCCCTTTTATTGAAATTTTCCAAAATAGACCTTTGAGACTGTGCCTTATAACCCCGTGTGCCTTAAAATAAAAAAAAGAAAAAGAAAAAAAAAAACATTGCATGTAATATATAGTAATCTCCCTCAACAGAAATCAAAATTTACAGTGGATTGACAACGGTAATCCTTAGGTGAAGGTTACCTTATTGCTTTGGACACTTGTGCAGCCACTAGGCTCACATAATGGTCAACCCTGATAGAGAAACAGTGATAAAACGGTCATTGACTTTAGGGAAGAATGGGACACATGGGAGCAATTCTTTTGGCTGCACAAAGCAGTTTGACTGAATTGACGTTTTATGACACAAAGGATCCCACTTTACTGCACCGGCAAACAAACTGAGTTATGCTCGCTAATACGGTGTGACGATCATTTTCTGGATTTTGCTTCAATGAGGTTAAAAGACATGACAATGCAAAATATGTTTTTGAGCCCACTTCCAAATGCAGGAAAGCTGCTAAAGACATCATATTTTCCACTACATGATATTTGCACTATAATCCTCATATGTATACAGTTTCTTCTACTTCTTAATATGCTCAGAATGTAAGTCTATGCATTTATTAGTGGTTCATTCTTACTGCCCTTATTGCTTTATTCCTGTTTTTTTGTTGTTTTTGTTGCATTGCCTGCTTTATTATTTGCTCGATTGTGGAATGTATGGATGGACTGACATTGGTTCAGTCCGCTTGCTTCTTTAATTGAAATAATGCTGGAACAACCTCAGCTAACGCAAGCTGCCGTTGGCTGCAACAGGGACTTGGTCTTAAAAGCCACCTGACATCCACCCCCAACTAAAAAACTTAAACTTCAACTAAAAAAATCTAATTTTTAAGTTAACGTTTATGAGCCACCCATACTGTTTTGTAATAATACTTTACCATAGTTGTAAATCATGCATGCCTGTGGTTAAGTATGGAGAGTCTCTTAAGTGGACTCCAGCATGCATTATTGTAGTCAGAAGGACGCTCTATGGACAAAACGAAAAATAAATAATTGGAAAATTGGTAGTAATAGTGGTCGTATACTCAAGCAAGATATGTTTTTTCCAAACTTCTTAAGGCCAACTCTAACGCCTTCACTCCGCAATTCCATTACTAGTTTTCTGGACTAAGCATGCAACAACCACAGCAGAGCCTATATTAATTTCCTGTCAGGGGAATATACAGTAGATTGTTCTTCTCCCTCTCCTCTAAAACCTTGTTACTATTTTTGCATTGATAAATGTGACCTGTGAAGCGGAGGAACGTCAGTATGTCCAGGTTATATTTGGGTCAGTCCAGCGTTCCAGCACAGAGGCGTGACATACCCGCAATGAGCCAGAAGTGTCACACTGCTGTGTGCGGGTCAACATGCTCTCTTGCTACCCAAGGCTTTTAGTCCACATCTAAAATGAAAGTCACCTGCATGGGAAATCACCCAGCGGCCTCCCATGTCTCCTTGTCCTTCATTAATTTGTTGACTTGGCCCACACAATTACCTGACGGGAATACACATAAGCTCTTTAGTCAGTGCTCTGGATGCCAAAATGAGTGTCTGGCATTTCCCCTCATTCCTAGCGGCAAATGGTCATTGAATTTCTCTAAATGCTACCGTTACCTTAATGCTTGGAAGACGTTTATTTATGAGCTTGAAATATGCATCTGGCCCAGCTCTCTACACTGACATAGTACACAGTGGCATAAATCCAAAGGTGATGGAAGTCCGTATTGTGTTTCCACTGATTCTTAGTTGGTAATTTTATGCAGAGGTCTAATTGAAAAGGGAAATGAATCACAAGGAAAAGTGAAAATGAAATTAAATTGAGGGAGGTGAGTGTTGGCTGATCCCCAAGGACGGCATGCCACAAGGCAAAAGCCCTTGTTACATAACAGTTTTCCCTCTGCTCCTTTGGCAAAGAAATTAAAAAACACACAAACGCGCACATGAGCGCCAACCAAAGCAATTAAGACTCAGAAAAAAGCAGATGTCTCTGGTCTGGTGTTACCATTATGTTTACTGTAGTTTCTCTTCTTAAGGAATAGAATAACACTGAGTCAGTGGAGTGACTCCTGGAGCGTGCTTATCTCTGGAAATGTCTGTACTTGTGTGTTTTGATGCGGTAAAACTACTTAGTATTGTTGTCGATCAATAAATCAGATTTTAAAGATCCGTCAACTTTAAATGCCGCCATTTAATACTTTGTTTTACCGTTATCCGGATAGACATCTGGGCTTAAATTATCAGTGCAATGATGTGCAAAAATGAAAGCAACAAAATACTTTATATTTGATCATCATCATAGTAAAGAAAGCAGTGAGTGTCATTGTTACAGTGAGCATTGAGTAGTAGTGGGAAGACAAAGCAAAAATAAACTAGCTTAAGTTATCTAAATAATATTTGTTTTTCCAAGCTACTATTGCGAAATTGAGCCAGACTTGTAGAACTTATCACGGTTTCCCGTCAATGACACTTTGTGAGGGAACAAAACGTGCCAGCCTGATTTATCTGATCATCTCATCTCATCATCTTGTTCTTTAAGTGGCAAGAGTCAGTCAGTGTTGCATGAGAGTGTGTGATTGCACTGCAAGGCTTGTCAATAAGCCACTAGTGGTGGCTTCAGGGAAATGAGATGACACATTAGTCTAGTGACATCCCATAGTGCAGGGGTCAGCATCCTCTTTTGCCAGGAACTGCAAACCTCTTTGACTCTTAAAATAAAGTCCAACACAGCTAATCAAGTTTCACATAGGGATATACTCACAGAAAAGCAGCAGTTTATTTTTGCTTTCATGCAATAACAAGACAGCATGACTGTACTAAAGAACTGTTGTACACTATATATATATATATGTATATATGTATATGTATATATGTATATGTGTATATGTATATGTGTATATATATATATATATATATATATATATATATATATATATATATATATATATGTATATATGTATATGTATATATGTATATGTGTATATGTATATGTGTATATATATATATATATATATATATGTATATATATATATATATATATATATATATATATATATATATATATATATATATATATATATATATATATATATATATATATATATATGTGTGTGTGTGTGTGTGTGTGTGTGTGTGTGTGTGTATGAACATATTAGTGGACAACAATTTACACCATCCACTGATTCAAAAGGGAGTCGATCAAACTTGGTTTACATAGTTTATCCCCAGTTTTGGAACAAGAAAAGCTTGACACGAACTTCAGAATGGAATGTACATATTTGATTGTTTGAAAACAGATGACACTCCTTGGCTGCAACCAGCAGATCCAGTGAGGATTCGGTCTAGACTAGTTTGCAGTCGAAAGAATAACAACATGACGTATGATAGGAGGAGTTCAACTCATGTCAACTTCTCAATCTTAGAATATCAATACAATACTTGTCATATATATTTAAAACAACGTGTACATATATATGCATTTTTTCATCACATCTTGATTAATCACAATAAGTTAAATAAAAAGACTTTCTGACCTTTTTTTCCTGCAAAGTGTGGAGAGCACTTTGGCCCGCTAACCCGTGCCAATTAGAACACAGAGAGCAATCATGGCCTGAATCAGCCAAAGAAAATCTCAGTATGATTATTACAAGCCCATTCTTGCACCCAGACCAATAGGTGAGTGAAGTTGTCAGATAAAATTAGGCGTTTGCCTTCCGCTAACCCCTCATTATGCTGTCCTCTGTGGATTTGGGCTACAAAGTATGAAGCCTTTTAAAATGGTTGAAAGTTTTGACAGTGCCACGTTTCCAATGCAGTAAACGTATTCAGGTTCGGCCCGGTTATCACTTACTTTTACGGTGTTTAAATGATACCAAAGGATTGCAAGCCGAGTATCAGTGTGTGTGAGTGAACGCGCACGTGTGTGTGGCCTGTGGACACTCCCTCTGACTCACAGGTTGAGTCACTTCTTAGAACATCCTGTTCCTTCTCATCTTGCCTCTTGTCCTTCCCCCTATCCAACTCCAAGCCATCTCCTTCTCTTCATCCTCAGCCTCTGACTCACTTTGCCAGTATCCTGTGACAACCAAATGATCACACCACCATACTATCAACCCTGCTGTCTTTTCTTCCTCTCTCAGTCACGGACGCACACATATACACACTGGCTGGCCACACACATTTGGCCAATGTTAATTCCCTGGCTTAGTCAGCCTCTAAGCAGAACCCAGGCCCTGCTGGGAAAGAGAGGCCAAGCAAGCCCCAACAGAATGCTAATGATGTCATTAACCTCTGGACTCTGGGTCGGGGGGGAAAGTGGCTCTGAAAGGCAAAGATCACGTCACTCTTTTGCTCACTCATTATGCATTAGAAATGCAGGGGCTCTGGAAAAATAGACTTTAATGGAAATGATAAACTAAGCGTGTTTTATTAGATTAGTACATAATGAGTGTACTGATGATTATAACTCACTTTCTTGGACAGTAAATGTTTAGATAATCACACGTTTCCAATAATGCAGAGTTTTGCAAAGTGTGATTTATGGTCCCTAGCAGTGCTGATAAAAGTAATTTCCAAAATATAGAACAACATATCGTAAATCTCGGACTATAACCTGCTACCTTTCTCCGATACATTGAACACTGCATCTTATAGTGTATCTGCATTTTTTTTAAAACTAGCCACCAGGGGGCAATCTTCCGGTAAATAAAGGAAGACAGATGCTAGATGCTATTGAAATATTAATTTTGAGTTTGAAGTGCTTTTTTACCCGCCATCAGGGGACATTCCTCATCAGCAAACACAAACAGGCATGTTACTGTTGTGTTGACGCAGTACTGGGTGTCAGTGATATGTTGAAAATACGTTGGAGCTGCTCTTATTTCCTAACATTCAGGTATGTTCAAACTGTTGGTGTGTTGGTGTTGATCTAACTTATAAGCATGTAGACATGTTCAGTCGGTGTTGAAGGCATGATCTAACCAGGTAGTTCAAAATAAATGAATAAATAAATAAATAAATTTGCATCGATCTTCTGCTGTTACAATCTATTGCAGCCTATACATAATACAAATATGTTAAATTTTAGTTGTTGCAGCTCATAATTCAGTGTCACCTTGTCAAGAAATACGATAATATTCTTAGTCAGAGGTGCACTCATGACAGTTGACCGCAAAGGTAGTATTGGTAGATCACATATCATTGTGTGGCATGACATATTAAGATTAGAAATATGTATTTTCTTTTTTATTCATACTTGTGCATTTATGACATGAAAGATGGTGTGTTCGCAGTCGGTGGACGATTGTGTGGTGACATAATGCTACATGCATGTGCCTCTTCCTGAGCCATTCTCTCCACAATCTCCCCACCCTAAAACGTTAACATTTCTCTCCCTATTTTTTTTAAATAATTCAAGCAATAAAACTACTTCAAGTAGTTGGGCCGTGCTATCTTTATTAAGCCATTGTAAAAATATCTTGCATGGTTTTGGGCCCATGTTGTAGTTGCTAGGTGTGATTTTGGACCCACTGTTCATTGAAGGACTAAGCTAATTAGGCTAACACCAGTAAGTGTATATTCTATTTACACTTAACTCACCAAAATAACAACTTATTAGACACTCAGTCTTTCACAATAATTATGAAATACAAAATATACCATTCTTTCCTGATCAAACAATTATACAAATAACAAAATGAGTGTTTTATTTAAGAAAATATCCCAATAACTCCCCAACAGACTGTTATAGTTGGAAGCAAGACACCACTTGCCAAGCATCCATGTTTGACATAGTGGGAATAAAAATATGTGGCTTCAGCACTGCAATGAGAAAATATGTGTGGCTTACGCACACATTTGTCACACAATTGTATACAATATGTTATCCCTGACAGGATGCAAGCTGATTGGTCAGAAACATGCAGGATTACTTGTTGGTTAGATTTTAGCGAAGAGGGTAACTGATGTGAGTTGTCTTGTGACCAACAAAAAAATATACACATGCATTTGTGAAGTTACACATGGCTATGTCAAAAGTGCATGGAAACATGTAGCATGGAGACAAACACAATAACTATACACACTGTTATACACACACAAGAACAGAACAGAGGAACAGGAAGAGGTAGTTGCTGGGGGGGGGGCAAGTGGGCACTGTGCAAACAACACTTAGAGCAGGAAGTCCCCGTAGGAAGGCTACACTGATGGAAGGAAATGCATGCGTGTGTATGATGTGTGTGTGCTTGCACGTGTGCATGAGTGGGTTCATATTTTAACTCCGTCAGTATTAAACGATGGAAATGTCCTTTACAAGGTGAAAGGTGGTTAACAGAAACATCTGGATTCTTTCTCAACAATGTCTGTTTCGGGAAAAAAAAATGCAGCAAGACACTTTGTTAATAAAGGCATTAAATTGCTCTCATTTCAAAATGCTAATCCATGTGCCAGGCTTTTAATGTGCTGCCAAAAGCTCAATTATGTCATGGGCAAGGGCACTGATAAGCCATGGTACAAGTGAGCACAGCGAGGTGAAAAAGTCAATTATGGAGGAGCAACCTCAATATGGTTTCTATTTGGCTTTATTTCTGCCTTCAAGCATGTTGGGCCAAAGCCATATATCACATTTTTTGTAAGGCCTAACCTTATATGTTAATTAAACATATTATTTCATCTGTAGACATTTTTTACACACTTTTTGTCATATTGTTGTTCTCATTAACATAAACAAAACAACTAAATCACGTTCTCATTCGGCATGAGTACTGGATTTGTTTGCTTGTTTGACTGTGGTACCAGTTATCGATAATTTTACACACACACACTGTCAAATTAAGGTACGAACAAAATCTCGATTCTGTTTACTTCCCGTCACAGTTGAACTAAAGGGAGTCATCAAAGATGGGGCATTTGTGTAACATTTTTATAAAGAAAGTATGTGCACTTTAAAAAGATAGCCAAGTTCAAATAACACCTACTTTTTCCTCCTAATTTCTCCAAGAAAAGAATTGTTGCTTGATGAGAGAAGCAACAACCGTCTTTCCAACCATATATGTTTTTATTTGATGAATTTATATTATTTGCCAGATTTTACTCAAGTAAATATCAGATACAAGCTTAGCAAAAAATTGTTTATTATGTCAAATAAATATCAATGTTAAACATATGTTAATATGTTAAATATATTAAAATATATATAACTCATTGGAAGCACTAATATATATATATATATATATATATATATATATATATATATATATATATATATATATATATATATATATATATATATATATATATATATATACGTGCGTGTGTGTCCATTCTTACCATTTTGGTTGTTTGAAAGTGGTTGTTAGATAGTGGCATTTTCTGACATTTTTTTAGAAAAAAAATTATTACAATTTATAAAAGAAATAAAAATGTTCACAACATCACCATTAAAGTTGCATTCATTTTACAAGACTGTTTCTGGACAGGAAAGTGGTGAGTGGTGTCCTCTTGATAATAACTCTAACCTTACCTGAAAATATATGATGGGATAAGTAAAAATAAGAAAAAAATCAATAACAACATGTTAGACCGAAATCTGCTCAATTCATGTTATAGAAAAAAATAGATGTATTCTAATTATCAGATTAGAATTCATATTTAGACTCAATTCTTCAATTTTCAAAGCGATGCGTTGCCCATCAGTCCTTTCACTGTGTTAAATAAAAGCGAAAAACATAATCTTGCATCAATTAAATAACTCACACTCACATAATGTGGCGGCACTGTCTTGTGGCAAACTAGGATTTATTTTAATATTTTATTAGTTACAACTAAAATCTTGTAAAACCATCACGTTGGAAAAAAAGAGCCCCCTTAAGAAATGAATCATGGCATTCACCACCAAAATGGTTCTTTTTATGCCTCTTTAGTTCTTGTCAGGCATGGTAATAACCCTTCCCCCAAGACACACACGCACACACACACACACGCACACACACACACAGCATCTCTTCTGTGCATCTTCTCAAGAAGTGAGATATTGTGTTTCATGCGGGCCATTTCTCACTGTCAGTAATGTACATGAAATCCCACAAGAAGGAAGGCTAAGAGCTTTGATTGGCTATAATGCCTTTACCTACACTAAAGGCTTAAGAGAGGAAATCGCATTCAAAGTTGCCCTGGCGTTGCACATCTGCGTCTCCCTGGGCTTTCAGCTGCAGATGGAAATCTTGTGGTTCAAGAGGCCTCAAATGAATCCAGAGCTTCTGATCCATCTTGATCTCATTTATACACTTCGACTAACATTTTCCTTGATACTTTGCCACAGCAGAATAGAAAACCTCAAAGCAAGACCAGTCTGCTTCTGGTCACGGCCTATTTTGGGAATAGCTGCAGGATGAATGTTGGTATGATCTGGTGTAAATTTGGTACATTGCTTTCTTTTCCATGGTGCAAAAGCTGAAGAATGTGCTGCGGTAACAGGAACGCTTCTGAATAAGCATTACCCTTGGATGACCTTAGTTTACCCGAGACAACCACATTGAAGTTAATGATTCAAGATTCAAGAGTTTTATTGTCATATGCATGTCGATACCATACAATGAGATTCCTATTCTGTTCAATTAGCCGAGCAGACTCCGTTCCATAATCGATCAAATAATAAGGTAGGCAAAAAAAAAAAAAGAATCGAGATTTTTATGATAAAGTAAGAAAAAAAAGGTCACTGAAGTCACAGACAAGCCACAAAGCTAACGATTTGAAAAAGTTCTTTGGATGGATAAGCTAAAACTGGGATGTTATGGAATACTACATCTACTGTATATGACGATGAAAAGCAAGCACACAACAAAAAGAAAGAACCTTAAATTTCGGACTATAAAGGCCTAGATCAGGTATCAGAAACCTGTGACTCCAGAGCCACATGTGGATCATACATCCTTATGTCGCCGCGGTTTGGCAAAATAAAAAAGGATGCTTAGTTCAGATCGACTACGTGGATGTCGTAACAAGCTACGCATTTGAATTGGAGTCAATGAAATTTGCAAGACTGGGTGAAAGGACGACATCTACAATACGTGTTCTGTGCGATGGGACACGGAACGTGACGCAAGACAGCCAATCAGTCACAGGGGACATCCATTTTGACATCTATGCACAAGATGTGCTTTGCTGTATGGCACAAACAATTTTTGAGAAAATGTAACAATTTTATGTATGCCTTATAGTCCTAAAAATACGATAACTATGTTCCAACTAATTTGCAAATGATTTGAAACACATTTGCAATTAAACATACTTGGGGCTTAACTGCATTTTTTCTTCCCCCTGAATTACTTGGGCTGTTGTTTTGTGTATTTACAAGTCAAAATGTTTTGCACATTATACCAATACGTTAAAAAATTACCAATTACCATTCATCTTTTTATTCCACCTTATTTTGCCATTTTATTTTTTCCTATGCACATCGTTCCAGCTTCAACATGTTATGAAAATTCCTGCTTCCCAGGCTATTATTTTTCTCATTTCTAACTTTCACAGTTTTCACTCCATTAAATATTTTTCACCCCCTTTTTATTCCTAAAGATAACATTAGTTTGCATTCGAAATTCTAAATATTCTCCTCAATCAATGTTTTTCTAATCATGCCATGGGAAATGCACATGCATCAGTCAGTAGATTTAGCCCATAAGTATAGGAAAATAAATTATCGAACATAATTCAGATGTCCGTACTTTGCATGTTTTAACCGATGTGCCATGTCATCTTGAACGATTCATGCTAATCGTTTATAGAGCTTGCCCATGGCAATGTGATACAGTCAAAAAAAAAACTGTTTACATTTTGTCTTGGGCAACTTCTAGCCCAGTACTTACTTTTATATTTATCCAGCTGTATACCTCACCTAAAGCAACAACTTTTACATTAGGCCGTTACAAACAGGCTCCTTGACCTTCTGCAAAATGCGGTTGCTGACAGAGTAGAAATATAAATATTTTTGCACATTTAAGCTGACAGATCTACCAGTTTTGACCTCCTCACCTTGGCTGTGCCTTTCCAACTCCCCTCAGTCCCCTTTGACACTGGGACCCAAGCCAAGGTGCACTAGATGGCACTGTTTACAACAGCAATGTCTCAGCTGAGCATCAGCAAGCAGTCGCCAGCCTCCAATTACTGATTTACAATGCTTTCACTAATCGAATAAATTGCGCATTATTACAGTTTATAATTACATGACCGCAATAAGCACAGTTAACATCAGGCCATCAGCTCAGATTTCCACAGCTGTTACTGCATTAGATGAGAAAGATGTGAAACAAGATATCAGATTTGGCCATCAATACAAAACAAGAACACGATAAGATCAGTCAGTGATGTTTTTTTTTTTTTTTCTTCTACTTCATTTGAATGTCTCATTGTGTCAGTAAATCTGACTGCCGTTATTTGCAAATACATTTAGCCAGTCCACAGGGACTGTTTAATGAAATGTGCAGTCTTATCATGCGCCGATAACATTTGTATAAGCTGAATATGAAGCAGCTTTGATTCATTTGTCGTCTTTATCGCCGCCTGTCTGTTTATTGCGTTCTGACTTTTAGACTCTTTGTCGGCCTTTTGTTTGTCTGCAACTTTTTGTCTGTTTACCTGTCTCCTCGTAGTCTTCCAACCCACCATCGCTTTGTGTCTGAGCCTTTGGGCGGCGTTCTGACAGGGGTTGCGCTAGTTGAACCTTACTCAGGCATCAAAAAGCAAGAGAGACAAGTGCTGTCACATTATGCAGGGCCTCCTCTATTGGCTTTGATTGAACGTAGTGATCCAAAACTGATGCCGGGAAGAACCGGAGCTCACCCCGTGTCAGCGCCGGATGTTCACTACTGGCAGACAGGCAAGCGGCAGTGACAATGTTGGATACGCTCAGTGGGTTGAGACAACCGCCTCATACCTTGACACGCTTTCGTGATAGCTCACTCAGATTTTGCCGTGGTCTTAACTACATAGATTGTGGGGAATTTGCGGGTGCCAAATATTGGCAGTGAGAAGATTCAATTTATTTTTCTGCGGTTGAACCCCCTGATACGCTCCTCATGTTTTCATGTATTTTAACATATAATGTTTGCTTACCATGACAAACATACAATGTTGAAAAGAACATTTGCTACGCTGGTCCATGAAAATATTGCTTGGTTGGATACAAATGTTGGGTTAGCGATAATGTTCTCGGGACCTGCAAGTATCAACCGTAATGTCACGAAAATAAAATTATTAAATCTATTTACATTGCTGGACTTGACCTCATTTGAGTCAATGCATTTTTTTGCTGCTCAGAGAAGAATGTTTTACAAGTGGACATTTACAGTCATGTAAAGTAAAATTACAAGATAATAAAATTGATGGTTCATTATTTCTACTTTAATTAAGCTGTTTTGCAGTTAACTAGTTTCACCTTATCTTTTGCAGTATTACCAAGGGTTGCACATTATGTACGCTAGTAGTTTTGACGATAATACTTTAGATAACTGTTGCTGTCAAGATGCACTTTTAATTTTAGCTAGAGAATGTAATTGTGTGAAAAATTGCATTCTTTAATTTGCTCAGTGAAGGCTGAAAGTTTGAATAAGGAAACATTGAAGGGTGTGGAATCATACAATACTATATGGAATGCTATTGAATGACTTAGAATGAACCAGAGTGAGCCAAATACGTTGACATTGCATTGGTTTGAAGCGATGGATATACAGTATGTGGAAACTGAAAATTAATGTGTTTTGGGCCTTAAGAAAATATTGTGAATTTGAATAATACATGAATTTGAATGATCTGAAGGGGTGGAGGAGAAAATAAGGAATGTTCCAATATAGGATTAGAAAACTTTGTGAATTTGGTGATTTTGAATAATATATGAAATGGATTGAGTGAACTGAAAATGGTGAAATGGTTGGAACTAATGGTGTGGAAGGAGTAAATTATCTAGAATTTGCCCTAATATCTTCATTTTTGGGGATGAAAAATTGGGATTTTTTGGTATTTGGGCATGTTCAAAGGTGTTCCCAAAGTAAAGAGATATGATTGGATGTTTCTGAATTACAAGTAAGGACAATTTGAATGTGGTGTTTGAAATGAATCAGGGGACGTTCTGCCTCACTGGGAATTAATGGAGAATTTGGGGGTTTTGGGGAAACTGCATTTTTTTGGAAACATATAAGCACACCTTGCCTGGAATTTTGGAATTTGTTGAATTGCAACGGTGAGAACTGGCTGGAAATTGTAGAATGAGTAGGCTGTCAAAAAAGTATGAGGAATAAAAAACAGTAATACGGTAGCGGTGGAGAATAACATCGGCCAAAAACGATTAGCCTAATGTCAGCCAAAAGACATTTCAAATAAAGGGCTTTTTTGTGACGCTGGAGCAAAAGTGTTGCCAACACAATCCCCAACTGTACAGACAGCAAAGGACAGTTCAATGACAAAGAATTTTCGGTAATACGTGATGGAAATCTTATGCAATGACTCTCCAATGACAGTCTTCCTAATTCACACACAAGCCAAACAGCAAGTCACCCTGAGATGACGTTCATCTCTTCCTTGTCGGGTGAATATTTGATTTCAGGTTCAGCGAGGAGTTCCAATAAATTCCCCATCTTGTCTTCCTCTTGGGCCAATAAAAGTCCGTATTTATCTAGTCGGGAGCAGCCCCGAGATTCATTTATAGCCGCTCCACTATGCGTCATGAACCCGGGGTCACGTATGCATAACCCGACCATCTGTGTGAAACATGCATCACTAGAGAGATGTAGCATGGGGCGATCCAAAGTGTCTGCAAGGTGTCCTTCCCATGTGTCAAACCATCCCCCACTTAAATGTCACTCGCTGCCATGGAGATAGACTGATTGGCACATCTCAAGCTCTGAAGAGTGAAATCTTCTCTGTCTGTTAAAGTGCATAAAGTGGATTGAGAGGCACCGTGTCCTTGTACTTTTTTTTGTTCCTTTTCAGTTTGAATGCAGATGCAGCTTTCTTTTTACACTAATAAATTAATGCAAACTACATATTGGCAGCTGAAATTGTCGTCTTTTTGCATCTTATTTTCAAGACTTTTTGTGTTCGTGTGAAGTTGAGGTGAGGTCAATCAAATTAATTTCATGCCAAACTCAGTGGACCTAAAGTACTGTCATTAAGGAACAAAAGGTGACATGCAAAAATGTAGCCGTAACGTCCGAAGAATACAAATGAATCATAATTTCTAGTCACATTTTTCTTTGGTCAAGTCATAGTCAAGTGAGCTGATTTTGAGTATCTCCTGTTGCCAAGTCCCGATTTCATACTTTAGTAATGCATTAAGGAGCATTTCTTTTAAATTGAAGTTGTGTTTTTTATTAAAAAAACAAACAAAATTTTTTACAAAAAAATGTTCAACGCCTTTTCCATCAAGATTGTCAGCGGGCGACATTGAGGTTGGGATTTTGGACCCAAATGCCGTGAAGCACAGAGGCAAGGAGGGCATGCAGAAAGCCATATTTAATTAAACAAAAAAACAGAATTAGGATGCAGGGAAAAACAAGACTGCAAGAAACTACATATGACGTGCAGGCAGGAAATATGACAATGATCCGACCCAGAATGAAAGAAAGCAGGGACCTTTATACAAGCCAAATGAATGAGACAACAAAGAATACCTGGACAAGAGACAATTGGTAGAGAGAGCTGATTGGGCAACACAAGGGAGCAGGTTTATGAGGACATGTGGACACAATCAAACTAACTCTAACAAATAGGGCAAGAAAACATGAACAAAACCAGAATCCAAACCCAATAAATAAACCCAGACCAGGAAAGATTGCCTGTATTTACTTAGGCCGTTTATGGCTATGTTGTCAAGTTACGTAAAGTACAGATTTATATAGATTTTTATCTTCGCAATATCTGTAGTTTTCTATCCATTAAGTATGAAAATAAAAATAAAATAAAAACAAAAACATAAAACAACATTTTCCCCTATTTTTGCCTTGATTCCAATCAGCAGATATCAGCGTGATTGGGGGAAATTTTCCATCACATGATCGGGATCTGGACGCCCCTAATTGTTTCACAAACATGGCAGATGGGTGGTCACATGGAGACACTCGAATTGCATTTTATTATTTCTATAATCATATCCCTATCCCTAAATCCAGACTTTATATTATATAAGATTCAACCGAGTGATTATTTAATTGATTTAGAGGTCACTCAGTACTTTGTGTGATCTTTTCTTGGATTTTCTCGCAGACAAAACTAACGTCAGCAGTGTGAATATATGACTCTCAGCCTTCCTGTAATTTACACAAGACCAGTTTTATTGTACTCTGCTGGCCCCACTCCCACACCATTGCATTCATCCATGCTTCAGCGCATTTACATTTTTCATCACTTCATGATACAGTACTGCTTAGAACTGCATCTTTCCTGACTCTTTGAGTATTTGAGTTGTCCTTTTATTTTGATTATGTAAGGTGGTAATTATTGTTAATGACACGTAAAGGAACTATCACCATGCTCAGCCCCATGCTGGGGGAAGGGAAGGATATAATGCTTGTGCACAGCACTGTATGTGAGTCAAATGGGTTGGAGAGTCAAGCGTGCCCGAGAATCGTACACATTGGCGAGTGTGAGTGTCCCTTAAAAACGGCTTCAAACTCCTTTTGGTGCCAAACTGGTGAGGGGAAATCATCGCTCATGTCATTGCCACGGTGGCCCCTCAATGCTGGATTTGGCAGTGCATCATTTTGGTGGCCCACACACACATTGTGCCACTTGTGCCTCGATATAAAAAATTTATATAGCGTATTTTTCGGACCATAACACACAATGAATTATAAGGTGCAGTCGCAATGAACGGGTATGTTTTTAGAAATTTCCATATATACGGTAGGGTGCACTAGATTATAAGGCTCACAGGGTTAATAGGTACACATTAGTGCACAATAAGGTAAACAAAAGAGTACGTCAAATAAGTTTAACATTTTTCAACTTCAATTCTAGATTTACCCTTATTAAGATTGTAGTTTTTGCTAAAATGCCATTATTTGCCAGATATTGCTAGAAAAATGTGACTTCCTTAGAAAATAGACTGTACAATTCTTAATTTTGATGCTGCATCATTATAAATGTTGCCCAACATAAAGCACATTGGATTCGAAGGCACAGTCTCAATGAAGTTATACAAGTGTTAAACATGAGAAAATTAAAAGGGATAAAAGATTTTTCAACTGAAAGCTTCAGCGGTAGTGAAGCCCTTTTATCCCGAGGTGAAAGAACACTTTCTTACATCAATGCTTCTCATATAACGTACCGAAAACCTTTTGTACACATAGGAAATGGATTATACAGTGAACCGGGTTATATGGTGTATTGTATGGTTATTCAAATAAATCAAACTTTATTCAACTTCAATATAATTGAAAATGAATTTTTAATAGTATTTTTATCGTATTATTTTTGATAGTATATAAGTATATAATCATTTGTTGACAGATGTTAAGTACCATTTTTAGAACCATATTGTGAGGGTATGCAGAAAAGCTGACACCCTTACATAAGGCACACCTCATTGTAAGGTGATTAAAGGACTGTGTGCACATTATAGTTCAAAAAATATATTTTGTGTGCAGTGTGCTACACAGTTCATTGTGTCATTGTGTGTGTTTGTTTGTTATTTGGCCATGATAGATAGATGGGTGGATGGATGGATGGATGGATGGATGGATGGATGGATGGATGGGTGGGTGGGTGGATGGATGGATGGATAGATAGATAGATAGATAGATAGATAGATAGATAGATAGATAGATAGATAGATAGATAGATAGATAGATAGATAGATAGATAGATAGATAGATAGATAGATAGATAGATAGATAGATAGATAGATAGATAAACACACAAAAACACTCAATGAATACAGGGGGAGCACTCGAGCCAAAAGGATGATTTTGACTTTCTTCTTTAAGTCTTTTTCCAGTCTTTGTCTCGCAGGCCAAACTTCTCCATCTGTGACCCTTGCACGGTTGCGATGCAAGTGCTTTTGTCTGCATTTCTCCAACTGATGACTCCTAGTGAAAGCACATGTTGAGATCATTAATTTCGAATCTTGCCAAAACCACTTCCCACACATGCGCGGCATTCAGCACCCCCCTCTGTGACTCTTGTCTTTTTCACTCCTCAAATAAACACACCATGCTCCCCGCATTGGCCCGTTTCCTTCACTGCGAACGAAAGACTAAGGCTGATTTCTTCTCACTTAGGCTTTGTTGCTGAAGCCTCACAGAGTTTTTAAATCGAAAGTGCAACTGCAAGTTTGAATGGTTAAAGAAAGTGAAAGGAGGTGATGAGGTCATAGCCAATACAAACAACAATTGCAAAATTCCCTCTTACCGTTGTTGCTACAACTAACTCTGCAAACCTGCACCATATCAAAGCATCGGTAGGTATGAAATATTCAACAGCTGTATTACTATTACAACACAGAGAAAAGGCACGTATGCTCTCATGGCACAGTTTTTTTGTAATTTCATAAAAAAGTTGCCGGCTGATTGGTTGAAATAAGAGCGCTGCTCCCCAGCAGGAGATCCTGCCTCTGGAAGCGAGGCTGCATCTCTAACAAGTATCTCAACGTTTGCTAAAAAAGATCTCAAGGGTGGAGGCTGAATGAAAGAAGAATAAAAAAAAAAGGGAGCGAGAAAAGCGAGACAGTGAAAGGCAAAGTGTGAGCGCTCTTCTTTAGAATGTGCGCCTTGTCTGTGTGTGTGTGTTCTTCAGAGGCGTTGTGTGCTACAGACAGCTCTCTGGCATGGCAAACGCCTGCTGGTCCAGTGTAGAGCTGAGTTGGAAGCCTGCTCAAAGCCCTTCACCTTCACAGCCGGGCCTGGCACGATGCACCGAGCATGGCTGGCATAGCACGATGTTTATCACACAAAGGCCCGATCAAAGAGAGCTGCTATCTGGCTCTAGCACTTTCATCTGAGTTCCCACAGCTGACAGTAGCATCCATGGGGGGCTCTCCTCTCCTTTTTCTCCTGCTTTAATGGTCTCTTTCATTCTCCTCATTCTCCTCTATCTCTATTCTCGGCCCCTTTTCCCGCCGCACACAACACACACATGCACATTTATCACGAGAGATAAGGAGACTTGGCTAAAGAATTTATTTTTTTAGTACCGATCATGGATGACTTTGGAGGAAGATCTTTGCTGTGCAAATGCTAATGGGAAGATCACCAACTTTACCTTTTGGGTTTGTGTTGATTTCCTTTGCGAACAAATTAGCTGACCTCCCTCACCTCAGCTCGCCATGTTTGGACAAATCAAAGATGTCTATTGGGTGGAGGGTACTGCTATCAAAGTGCAAATATTGAGCCACTTTCATGATTAAACACATAGGAAAACTCATCCAGAAAAGGTCACTTTTGGTCCATCGGTTCATGATAGATCACGTGAAATAATTTTGTCAATACAATGGGCATTCATCAGTATTCATCTATCAAAGGCAAACAAAAAATATGTTCTCAAGACTGTTTTCTGTAGATTTCCATCGTATGAATTATTTCACATTTGACACAAAAAGTGATCAAAATTGGATGATATGAAATTATTGTACAACAGGTAGTCTCACATAAAAAAATATAATGGTAAATCAGAACCTGGGCCTGTGCAATATGGATTGTTTTTAGGATATATACATACAGAGCAGTGGACCCCCGGGTTACGGCATCCCTGGCTTATGTTTTTATTCACATTACGAAGTGTAATGCTCAGTTTTTTCGTCCCCTCTGCACTGCATTGTTCCCGCTTTACGACATCAACAACTGTCATGACCTGTGGGGTTGGCTGTTTTTCGATTTTTTTTGCCTCCCTCTTCAGGCAGGTTTTGGGTAATTGCTCTTATTTTCTGCTTGCGTCAAACTGCCTGCGCTGCTACACGTCACTAAGATGCTGGTCTGCTATTGGTGTGCTATTGTTGACAGTATCAAAACTCAACATCATTTTATTCATAAAGTTGGTGGTTTAGTTCCCTAGATCAGTCATTGTCTTGAGACCAAGACTACTTTTTAAACGTCTCAGAATGAAAAGCGGACTTGGGATTTTTGATCAAAACTGCTGCGATCTTTAAGAAATAGCATGATTTGTTGAAGTGAAAAAAATTGCTTGGATTTGTGATTTGTTTCCTTGTACTATTAAAAAAGAAAATCAACAGCATGAGACTTATTGCAATTGTAATGAAAAAATATACTGCTTATGTTCTCCTATTTTGCGTGTTTATGATTTCTCTTTTATATATGCAGTTTTGTCTTAGTCTAGACCAACGATTGTTTTGGTCTCCAGATGTTTTAGTCTTGATAATTACCTAGTCATAAAGGTGAAGGTATAAATGAAACGTTTGTGTTCCATGTCATATAGCTTTTTGTGTTACACGTCATATGTTTGGTTTGTGTTGGTGGTAGTTTTGCTCAATACTGGCAGGGCTGTACATATGTTCAAAGCTCGCTTTCAAAATGACTTACTACATAAAGATAAGGACTGTTTTGGTGTCTCAGTATTATGACTATTCAATTTGAAGTCAGGGACTTTTGAAAATGAAGTGCTGCAGAGTGAACACAGATTGTGTAGTTTCCATGACAGAGAGCCATTGGCATCTACTTGCTTTTTCACATGCACAATGCTTCTGCAGGTCCACGTCGGTGGCAATGTTTCTTCTATTTAGCGTAGCATACTGTAGGCTTTAGATTAAATTGTGTTTATCAATCTTCCAACTGTAACGATAAAGTTCAATTCAGATATACGCCATGAAGAACCACTCACTCCAAGAAGTCTTTGCCTCATCCGATGTGGGCATTAAGCATTCCTTCTATATCCTGCCACCTCACTTGACTACCCACGAAGCTAGGAAAAAAAAAAAAAAAAATTCTCACAAATGACTTTCGTGGTCACATCAAACTGCCTCGTCCACCATGAAATACGACGCTCTTCAACATACAGCAGCAGCCCCGGTGCGACTGTCAGGAAATGCACTATTTTCCCCCTCGGGTGCGCGGAATGTGTGGCTCCCGTTGTTCCGATCAATCCCAATTTAACAGACACCGGCTCAAAGTCAACCTTCAAGGAGCCATGAAAGCTGACAGGTGAGAACTCACTGCGTCTGCCCAACTCACATCAAAGAGGCAGCAACAGTCGCGGCTCCAATGGAAGACGAGCACTTTTTGGAGGAACAAAGAGAGTGGGAGAAAGGAGAGCGGGCCTCGTCCAGAGACAAGGAATCGCCAAGAGGCTGAATACCAAAAGGATATGAATACTAGAAAAGGTTCCATCTGTGCTATGCAGATTTTGAGAGGAATTCAAAGAACGCAGCCCAAATTCAATAGGATTTTGGCTGTAAAGACAGGTTCAGGTTGCTTTCATTTTTGTCTGGAGCTCAGCTGTCTTTTTCAATTCAAAACTTATGGGATAAGCAATTATTATGTCTTTTCCTCACTCAGCACTCCGGCGAGTCTCAAAACAGCACGTCTTACTTCATTTCCATTGCCTTCTTTCTCACTAATTTGCTCATCTTCGACTCAGATATGTGTGGAATGAAAATATATGTAGTATAGTCGCGCTAAAAATTGTATGGTAAATGATCCTATTAAATATAGAGTATTGAGTGGCTTGTCAAATACAGTATTCTGAATTCAATGGCTTAATTATTTTCAATTCAAATTAACCAACCAATCAAATCAATGGATGAGTCAGAAAATCTTTTAATATCTTTAAGTAAAAAAATAATAAAAACACACTTGTATGTATTTAACATTGTTAATTACTAGTAAGGTATTTTTATATCCTTTTCATCCTTATTTCTAAAAGGAATGAATGTTCTTTATTCTATGAACAAGTCCTCCCCACATTAACATTTTTTATTTCCTCACAAAAGTTGGATAAAAAAAGACATTCCATGTGATGAGAGCTTATGTTAAAAGCACGCTATATTTTGTAAGGTATCATAATTTTCTGACTATGGCGCTGTCAAAATCCTTTAATTTTTCTCAAAAGTCAAAAGTCTGCCTTGTATAAAGATGTCAAAGTTGAATAAACCTTAACTCATTCTCTTTAAAGTTTCACTTCCCCTATATTTGCAGAAATGCGGTATGCCTTATATAGGGCAGTTTTCCCAAAGCTACCAGTTCATTTAGCTTGCGTCTTATCTGGTGTGCCTTATGCTTTTGAAATATAATGTACACGCTTATACTGTAAACCTTTCTGAAAAAAACATTTGCATTGCTGGCAGCTTAATACTCTTCTAATATTGTGTAAGGGAATTTGCTGGCAAGGTTAGTGTCATTGAGGCTGAATTACAAGCAATGAAATTGCATTACAATCGTGCCTTCTATCCACTGAGTGTCGCCTAGGAACGATCAAAGTGCTATACTGAGTAGCACGGAAAGTAAACGCGTTGGATTAAATTTGTTCTGTGTCAAAACCTATGATTAATTGGAAGTTATGGAAATGAAACTGAAAATTCCATCAATTATATCCCTTACTATGCGATTCTCAGCCGCTGTCATAACGGAACACTTTCTTCACCTCCTTCCATAAACCCCTGGAAATCTTTGCAATCACAGCCCCAGTGCACTCACTTTTTACTGTCTACCAGCTGTTGGAAAACTTTACACTCTGATGGAGACAAGAGAGGAATGGAGAGGTCCTCTGAGGACCCATTTGAACAGCTTCAGCAGTTTAAGCCAGACACTTTGGTTTTGTTCAGCAGGTGTGAATGCTTCGCGGTTCTTAATGTATCTGAAGTTATACAACACAACAACACAGTCATCACTTGATACTTTGGAAATAAAATGCTTTCATGTGGTTGTATTTCCCTTTGTCAGATCTACTCTTCATGCCACAGTAACCCGTTTGTAATATTTGTTGATATTAGAGACTTCTTGTCCGGAGGGGGTAAATAACAAACAAGAAAAAAAAATGTCAATAGATATGGATGGGTATGATCCCTACTTGGCGTGGTGTTGAAAGTAAAATAAATAAATAAATAATAGTCCTCATTTAAAAAATATCACCCATGGATTAAAACACAGCCAGTCAATACAGTGCATGATCAATACACATACGGTACGAGCTCAGCATAGGGATGGTGAGATGTTAGGTATCCCGTTTAACACTAGCATTTGCCGACGGGACCTTGCCGACGATAAAATGGAGGCCAAGTGTAGGGATTACAAGTCTTCTACCGCAGTTGCACCAGAAGTCGTCGGATACAATCTAATTAGTGTAATCAAAGATGGAAAAAAAAAAAAAAAAAAAAAGAACAAAACATATTCGGCTCCCTGGGTGGCATGTGATTAGCAATCAGGTAAAGGAGGTTGGATCATAAGGGTCAATCAGTAGGTTGCACAGCATCGGTTCAATCTAAATGGCTGGGTTTACAGCTTTGTTTCTATCTCTGTTTCTTGTTCGGGTCATTAAAAGGCCTGTATCTTCCAAGCAGGAAGTAAAGATTGTGGCCAATGGAAAGCATTTAGATCTCGCACAGATCTGCTTAATGCCGCTCATCGATTGCTTTTCCCTTTTAAAAACAAATGGACAACTCTGGTCGTCCAAATGGACCTTTTCCCAATTATAGGCTTGGGTGGCTTTCAATCCTCCTACAGAAACACTCCAGCCTGACTTGGACTTTAGATGGCTACTTAGCAGCCTTTGCTTGTCTGCGAGCAAACACACATAAACGTTTAACACAAACGTTTTAGTCCCTCTCTTCAAAGTAAAAACTATTCAATACATAAATCGTCTTAATAATAAATAGCTGTCTTGAAAGATTCTGCCCTAACCTCATAATACTATAAATGATATCAACAATGTTTATTCTTGAAGTATTTGCAGTTGCACGGAAGTGCATTACATCAGACTGAAAGCTGTTTCTAATTTTTGCTTACGTAACTTACTGTCACTCAACTGAGGGTGTAGTCCGTCTCATGCCCTAAATCATCCACTGTGAGGCTCCAGCTTCCGCGTGACCCCGAACAGGATATGTCAACTCTATGTAAGGAGCATGACTTAATGAATGCATTTACTACTTACAACAAGAGGTTCTGCAACTACAATAATAAATCTAATGTGAGATTTATAGGTATGAAAGTCATTTTTAGTAGCATTATTACACTGCTACAAAAAAGACTATATATACAGTGTATATATATATATACAGTGGGCCCCCGGGTTACGAACTTAATCCGTTCAGCGGCTACGCTCGTATCTCGAATTGCTCGTATAGCGGGCAATCCAAACTCATGTTAATTCGTGAATGCGTGCAACGCGCGCCGAAGCCTTAGGTAAAAACGACACACTGTATACATATATTAAAATTGAGTGACATAATTTGCTGTACACTTGCATTATATAATAAATACAATAGATAAATAGCTTTTACCTTTGAAACGACGAGACTTGAGCTGGATGTAAGCAGAGGGGGGCAAAGTCCAACGCTCAAAGTCAACACGGCGATAGATATGCTATTGGTCTTACAGTGTTACAGTAACTCTTTCAGTCAGGGTGCAAATCACGCAGATACTAAAACATCATCCTCTTATTTCTTTCTTTACCGCTGCTAGTAATTTTATAAGCTATGTCTAACAGATAAAGTTTGCAAAGTCTTCACAACATTCCGTTTTTCACTTATTTTCTCTCCTTCCTTCCATCCTGTCCCATCAAGCTAGATAAAGGCGTTCGGCCAATAGCATATCGGCATTTCTGTGATTGACGTGTGACGCCGGCCAATAGCATCTCCGTGAGTGAGACCGGGTGACCTTAATCGACCAATAGCATATTCGCATCTCCGTGACTGACTGATAATTATTCGCACTTTTTTTTTAAACGGTTGGAATGTATTGACAATTAATTTAAAAAAAAACACACATTTAAACCAATGACAATTCTTTGTCCTGCAATCGGCACATTTAATTTCATGTCAGCTGTTTTTCCCTTTAGCTGTACAAACACTACACTTACATGGTAATATATTTAGACACCGTGAGTGAGACAGTCAGTGTGACGTTGTAAGACCAATAGCGTTCACGTTACTGCCACAAGTATCTACTGATAATTGATGATGTCGCTACTGTTGATTTTATTGACGCAATTAAACGAGAACATTTCTACATACTCAATGGCCGGCATGTCGAATTGCTCGTAAGGCGAGAGGTTTGTTCGTAAGCGGAGGACAAAAATCTCCCTGATCCACGCTCGTAAGGCGAATTGTTCGTAAATCAGGGTGCTCGTAAGCCGGGGGCCGACTGTATATATATATATATATATATATATATATATATATATATATATATATATATATATATATATATATCAACTAGTGTACAGTTGTGCGTTATAGTGAGTTTACAATTTTACCATTTTAGGGTCACATCTCAATTGAACAGAAGCTTTTTGCATCGGATTAGCTCAATATCTATCTTAAATCATCTGTACTGTTGGCAATATATCAGGTTGTGTAAAATATTGTATTTATTAATGAAGATGCAAATCCCTGATCAATAAAGTATACATGTTTAGAGTAATTATGTAAGGTATCATCTGCTGTTTCAAAATACAGTTCACTGAAAGCATGGAGTTGCCAATGTGGAGGAAAAACTTTTGATCGACAAACTTGATTGGACATACTTGCAAGTACATTCAAGAGTATATACATACTGTCTGTGTTGAAGCGTATTTTCATATACGTTCATATATTTTGACATATGTTCAAACATACTTGCAACTATGTTCGAATGCATGAGCAAACTTTTGAATGTACGATCATATATTTTCAAACGTAATTGCAAATATCTCTGAGCGTACTGTACATGCCGATATGTTCAAATGTACTTGGAAATACTGTACGTCCGAATGCACTTGTAGGCTAAATGTTAAAAACATACACTTGAAACACAGATGAAAGAACCCAATTATGGATCAAAAGAGTACAAATTGAATATTTGGGTCAGTTTGGGTCGTTTTCGTCAAATATTGGTTCGGTCGATTTTTGAACCATAACTGGTTATTTTTAACCCAACTGTTATAAAGTGAAGCATTTGTTCCCATAATGACTTGACAATACATACCTCGTAGCATCATGGGATTTTTTTTTTTTCTGAGCATTTTGGTCACAAGTTCATTCGAAAATGTTCACACGAGTGTTTGAAAAGATTTGTCAATATGTTCAAAGTTATATGAAAATGTGTTTGGATGTACTGTATTGTATTTATAAATACCATGTTTCTGAACGAATTTACCAACAAGAAAATGTTTACTTCTTTATTGGATCCTCCGACCATTCTCCTGTACATTGTTTTGTCTTAATTACTATATCGTGATGTATAGTAGTTGTAAATTGTCGGCCACAAAGCATAATTGTTTTATTCAAATATTTTTGGAAGCGAAAAACGACCAATTTAGAATACACATTGCTTTTTTTTTTATTATTGAGGAGTATTGTGAGGAGTACACAAAAAGTTAACAGCTATTATGCCATTTGGCGGATGATATAAGACAAAATCTGATGTTTGCCTATTTGCATTCTTACACAAACCAACATTAATTCATGCTAAGACAGAAATTACACAATCAACCCCCTTTCTTAAACTGACGTTTATTTCCTACCGAGAGCAAAATATCTTACTACAGTTTTCATATGAGCGGCCAAGCCAGCCCCTAAACACGAGGCCGCCCTTGTTTTGTACTAAATCTTGGATGAGCATCGCCAACAAAATCCGAAGGGGCGATGAACTGGGGAGCTGGAAGAGAAAGAGAGAGAGAAGAGCTGCTGTCAACAAGCTCTTATGGTGAACAGATGTGGGGGAACTCCCTCACTACTCGTTAGCCTGCAGCAATGCATACACACCCACCCACCCACCCACCCACCCACGCAAATACACTTTAACACACATTCACAAGGAGTCAAAGCAAAACAATAATTTGGAGTAAATTCCAAAGATGGCTGGAATGTTTGGGGTTGATTTTTTTTTTGGTACGCTGAATTTGAGTAAATGAGCTCCTGCAGATGAAGGCAATAAAAAGTGGCTGGACTAAGGAGTTACTTTTTACTCTGTGGGTTTTTGCAGAAAAGCCTCAAGTCAGGATGGCCATAACGGGTTAGAACATTGGTCTGCAGAGCTCGATTTATCTCCCTGTTGCCCAGATTGGCCCATTTGATGGTGAAACAGACATAAAGTATCTGCCTCCTTGAGCTGCTCCTAGAAAGAGACGCAATCAGTCAGTGGGCAGTACTTTGAGTCAAAGTCTGTCTCCACCCTGAGCAAGCAGGCTTTCTTGAGCATTTATCCTCCCAGGCAGTTATTCTTACACAATAGTATTGAACTGCTGGAATGCTATCTGATTTACAGTGGCTATCCAAGTGAAAGGTGCATTTGATTACATAGTTTGTGCGGCCTTATGTTCTCTTTTTGCTGGGTGACTGACTATATTACTCAGCGTAGCGCAACGGGCTCCACATTGCTCAACAGAAGCGGTGACATCACTTCCCGACAATGTTAGCTTACTTTTCTTTCAAGATGACAATTATTCAAAGGAAAACATTTATGGCTTCAAGTTTGGACATTTGCAGGAATTTTACTTGACAAAACAACATAAATCTTAGCAGGTTTTAAGTCAGGCATTTATGATTGGACTCCTGACCTCATTTTCTTTGACAATTTGGCATCAAATTGTTGTGAATGTAGTTGCTATGGCCAGATATTTGTCACCTTTGTCATTTTTATGTATTTATCACCTTTGTCTTATTGGGTCCTGTGTTTATTACTATGATTGGTGGCGATTACAGTTGCGATGGTTATTTAGTTTGCATGCAGGGTTGATATCTGTATTTGGGTACAGGCCATTTGGTGAAAACACATATGCGATGACGCAAATCTCCTTTGAAGCTGGTCACATGCAACCACAAAATCGGAGGCAAATCTCCACTTTGTCCAGGTTTTGAAACATTCGATTTTGATGGAAAAAACAAAAACAGCTACATGTAGCAAATAGGGCAAAACAGAGATATTTACTGCCCATTTGCAACAACCCCGGCTACATGTAGAAAAGGCCTTAGACAACAGGTTTGCGGCACATTGTTTCTCTATGTACAACATACAAAAAAAAAAAAAACACAAACAAAAATCAAAGATTTCTCCATGGTCTCATTCTGTTGGCCCATACCCATTAAGTTCTAGGTTCTCAGTGACAATGTTTACATGCAGTCAATATTCGGGTTAAAGATGGATTAATGTCAGGCTTCAGTTTTCTCAAACACTCGTAATATCTCCATTTACATGCTTTAGCAAAGAGGGTTATGTTAACTATTTTCCCCAGATTGAAACCACGATGTACAGTTAACATAATGACGCAAATAGACATCGTTTTCATTTCTTACTTTCTACTGTCAATAAAACACACCCAGTCACCACAGTAATAAAGTAATCCAATTCTTCCTCACTCCAAAAATTTGGTTTCATGCTCCATCTGAGATTCTTTCTGCGTGGTTCCTCCAAAGAAACTTGTTCGAGTTAGACTTGCAAAGTGGCAACATAACACAGGTTGCTTTTACTTCACCTTACAAGGTCCTCACAAGAGAAGCAGCACATGTTTAGCCTACCACATAACTGCAAAGCACCCAGCTGCAACTGTAGCCAAAGCTAATGACGATGGTAATGAAAATGGTAACGTAACACCATGTGTTTCAGCAGGATGGACATTATTATAGTTTAATGTTATATTCTACTTATTTAGTGATTGCTAAAAGCAAATAAAGTATCATTCTTTCTGACGCTCAAAACTAAAGGTTGTAGCCAGCACTTGGGACGAGTCTAAAATGCAGCAAAAGTCTATTAGAGTAGAAAAAAAAAATGAATAAAGTCACTTTTGTGTTGTTGATTATGTTTGTTTTTTATCATCTGCCTCAACAATATAATATCTATGAATAAAAAATAACCTGCTTGAATTTTTTTCACTTTTTTTAGATGAAATTAAAATGTTTAATTATATCTTTTAATTACAGATCTTGATTATTCTCTCATTTTTAAATCTTTTAACATACTTAATATACATTTCTTTCTTTTTTTTCTGAAAACAAGCAACTTGATGAGGTAGAGAAAAGCTGAGATCAGTTTCGGATTCTGCACCCGAATATTATTTACAAACAACTTTAAAAAAATAAATTATGTTCCTCATTGTTATCTATATAATAATGTGATAAAAATACATATTATGGAACATTTCATTTTGAGAAATATCTGCAAGTTTTAACATTATCAAAAGCCCACTTCTACAATAATCCTAGGAAATCACAAGATCCATTAGAGGTGAGCTATTTATATACCTGGCCTATTGGGCTACTCATATACCTGCAGGCATCATATTTGTGAGCTCAGGAGTGAAAATTACTCACACTAGGACATTTGACACTGCTTACCCGCTGCCTGCGCTTTATTTTGCAGGTTAACTTGCAGTATTGCATTCGTGTCATCAACCTTGGAAAATCCATACAGAAAATTGGATTAGTCGCAGTCACCGGTTGCAGTGTTATGTTTGTGAACCTGTATGTAAATATTTGATCAATAGACCTCTCAACCTCCAGTGTTGTTAAGTTATTAACCTTTTTACAGTAGCATGCACCTTTCCTGTTCACTTCCTTACCGTCAGAATCATTACGCGCTTGATGAGCCTTCATTATTAGTCAGGAGGCCCTCTACTGGCCTGGATTAGCTGGGGGGGCTTTCATTGTCTTCCGATTCCACCATCGTGATTACTTTCATTTGGCGTGAACACCTAATTTTCCGCCATAATCTAATTCGGCATCATCTAATTCAGCAAGCGAATGAGACGTCGAGATAATGTACTCGCTTCTGTATTGCAAAGGGATTAAATGTTTGCCTTGCAAAGTAATGATGATGTGTTGAAAATATGAGCTTCTATTAATTTTTGGCCTGTGCAGCGAGGGGGGGGGCAGGTTTGCGCAGGTCGCATACCAAAGGCATGCTAAACACAGCAGACATACCTAACATGACCCGCTAGTCTGTGACTCATTTTACCTCAGGCGGCTTTGCACTTTGTGACAAGGGGTCAAAGAATATAAACACATTTTCAAACACTACTAATCTGATTTATTAGACGGGAGACGAGGAACACAATTAGCTACACACCTTGTCCATCACTGATTTAGAAAACTACAAAGTAAAAGATTTTGGGGGTAATGGAAAGAATTTGTTTGATGATGGCCATTTACATTTGAATGTCCAAGTTGAAAGCATCAAAACACAGCTCAACTTCTTGCGAGCTAAACTTGAATGCACTGTGTTGCTTTTTTTTTTTTTTTCCCTAGCATCCAAAGCCATATTTCAGACCCAAAGAGAAAGTGAGGCTTGTCTTGTTCACAGGAGACAAGAAAGGTGACTGACTATCTGTCAGCACCATCTAATGTCCTTCTGTTTGTGTCCAATGGAAGTCAAACTCACGTCCCAAGAGGTCAATCAGTCATCTGGACACACTTCGGGCCAAAAGACAGCCCTGTTTAAAAGCCAGCCACTTATCTTGAGCTCAACTACTTTAACCATCTGTGTACAATCTCACAATCTCAGGACTGATAAAGACACTAGCATGACCGTTTATCATTTATCAAAGCTGCTTTTCATCTGCATTGTCTTGTTTTTTTTCTTTACATTTTTTTATGACTTAGTCATTGGAGGCCTTTTAGCAATTTGGAAACAGTATCCATCTTAACTACAAAACAATATAAAGCCTTTCAGACTAAATTAGTGTAATACAATTTTAATCAGTCATGGTGGCAATCATTCTTTTCTGTACTTCATAGAATTTTATTTAGACAATCTATCTATCTATCTATCTATCTATCTATATATATATATATATATATATATATATATATATATATATATATATATATATATATATATATATATATATATATATATATATATATAAAACATTAGGATCGAAGTAGAGTAAATACTGACAAGAGGACATCTACCTGTTGCTGACTCTTGGCGGAAAGGGGTTACTAATTTCCTCTCCCAAGTTGAATTTTCTTAGTTGGCCTTGGGATCCAATCTCCAAAAAAAATCCTCTCACATGCACCCACTTCCATATTTACTCTGTAGCCTGCACGCCTCTCCGAGTGAGCATTATGAAGGATTACCCTCCCCCCAGATGTAATCCAATCAAAAAAGCAGGAACTGATTTCTTATCTTAGTAAGATGCTGCATTTCCCCTCATCTCTGAGAACACACAGCCAGCATTATCAATCATTTGATTACGCCGAGTAAAAATGGATACAGAACAGCCGTAGTTTCAGACGCAAGAGGCCAGACTTGTACATTGAAATCAAATTTAAGTGTGTACCTTATGTATTTGTTTAAGATTTGGAAATAATTAACTGGGGTAAAAGCTGTTCTGGCTGCATAATGCCGTTAGCTTAGATGTCAAGTTTCCTTTTTTTCTATGAGTTCAAGACAATCTACTGAATGCTTGAGAGCACCTTTTTTCCTGCCACTTCGTTTTTACTCACAGGCATAAAAAATAGAATGTTTTAAATTGGACATATGGCCATTAGATGTTTTTATACTGTACGTGCAGGGCATCGCCGCTCTAAATCAGACGCACTCGCAAAATAAGCCTTGGGCATCGTCAGGCTAACAGATGTTGGTCATGAAGGACAGCTGATCTTATGAACTGTCTGCTCTCATAAACATGTTTCTCTGGCTTCCATATGGGCCCAACACATGTAGTGATAAAATTATCACACTGCCCATTGATAAAATTTGAAGCCCTTCTAAATGAGAACAACACCGATTCTGATATATGTTGCGAAATTAACATCTGGCGCATTCTCCCAAAACACGTGCGCTTCGCTGTGACGACGAGTCGTTAAATTGATTCCGAGTGGGTGTATTTGACCTATAAACTGTACTTAGTTTTAATGCCACTCAGCCACCATGGCGCACTGTCTCTTTGTTCTCCGCTTTTGGCTGAGCTATAGTGAATAATGTTCGCCGTAATTGCTGAAAGGTGATTGCGCTGGCAGGTTGCAATGAGGCTTGAGCTCCCAAGAGCTGCACCCTGATCCCTGCATAGGGATATGATTAACCGCCATCTCTTGTCATTAACTGTGAGGGCTTTTGGCAAGCAGGGCACTCCAAGTGTGTAATTGTCATATTAGACCCATTGCTGGGTCAGATCGAGTATTGGAATCAAGTTCCCGGCTTAAGTACATTGTGAAATTGACCCAATTGTCATATCTTGTTTGTTTAGAGATATATGATAGCTTTCCTGCCACTTAATGTACAATCACTCGGCAACGGCATTGGATAAGAAATGATATCATTCCTCTGAATGGGTGTGATTGTCGCTACGGAAAATGGTAAAGAACAAAAGGAGAGGACAAGATTATGAATATAAAAATGAAAAAAAAGGAACACTTTTACGGAGCCAGATAGCACATATTTGTGTGTATCTTGCAATAAAACTTGGACAGACGGCGAAAGGAATTTACTGTAGCTCATACTTGCAGAAGCCTGGCATTGATCTTCCGTGTTTTTAGTTTGCTCTTCTGCCTCTGCAAACGAATAGGAGGAGCGCCAGAGAGACCTCCATTAGAGATTGCTAAGAAATGCATACGCTCACTGGCCTCTTGATGGTACTTCAGAAGCGAGCTCAGTTTTACTTATGCTGCTAGAGGATGCCTCGTTTGAGCAGTTAGCGTCACTTTGGAACTGAGTAAACAGAGCGATAAGGGAATAGATGGCAAAGCTAACATTTTTTTTTTCCTTTTAATCAGAGGTCAGGGAGAGGCAAAGAAACAAGGGACCTCAGTAGAAAATCTGGAATTTTTCCCTTATTTTAGATATTTTGTTAGCTTGTAACATAGTTATCTTGATTTAGTCAGCTTTGCAAATTAATAAACTGTCTTGAGTCTTGGCCCCAGTGTCATTCATCAAAATTTCTCCAAGATTCAGAAGGGTCTATACAGCGCCGTATAGCCCGGTATGCCTTAAAACACAGGGTGCTTAATGTAATACAATACACAACTTAACGCAATTTACAAACCCTTCGTAACATAGCACCCTTCATAAAGTGGTGCACCTGATATTCTGGTGTACCTTAAAACCCTATATGCAATTTATTCCAGTGAATGTTATAGCTGGTGTGCCCTGTAGATGGAAATTTCCAAAGATATACCTTTTCGTTGAGATTCTGTGCCTTATAACACAGTGCACTTTATTATTGGGTTCACCTTATTACCCGGTGCGCCTTAAAACCCAGTGTGCTTTGAACTCTAGACCACCTTGTTCACTTTTTCATCTGGTTTGCCGTATAACACCATATGCTGTGTGCTGTATAGATGGAAATTTCCAAAAATAGACCTTTTCATTGGAGATGTTTTCTATAATAGGGTGCACTTTATAACCCAGTGTGCTTTTTAATCCAATGCATTTTGTAACCAAATGCAAGTTTATAACCCAGTGTGTTCTACAACGCACTGCACCATTAACCCAGTGTATCTTATATTGCCATGTACCTTATATTCTGGTACCCGTTATAACACAGTGCATTTTATATTGCGACGCGCCTTATATTCTGGTGGGCGTTATAACCCTGTAGACCTTATATTCTGGTGGGCCCCAATGCACTTCATAACTTGGTGCACTTTATAACCCAATGTGCCTTATCTGGTGCACCTTATAGTCCGAAATGTACGGTACAAAAAGGTCATTGCAACAACAACAGTGCCACCAGTGGTAGCCTAAGACTTTCATTCATTCACATCGCAGGTTGTATTTGCATTGTTTTGTGTGTGCAGAGAATGGGAAGTGGCCGAAAACGCAGTGTTTCCTACTGCGGGCCCACAGCAGGTCTGTATTGTATGTCGAAAAATGAATCATGATTACACACATTCCAAACCACACGTACACAATGCAGACAAACAAGTCAAGCTATCTTGTGATCATGACATTGGCTTTTCGCTGTACAATCTGAAGGCGCGAGCTTTGTTATTGTGGGATGGAATGATGAAGCAAAGTTGGGACAGACTGATCAGGGTGGAGAGGTAAATCTCTTACAGCTGTTGTGATTCACTATACATGACCTCAGCAGGCCAGGCTAAGGGGAGTGTGTGCTTTAGAGATCCACAGCATATGTGCGCACTGCATGAGGAGAAAGGAGCTGCTAATGAAATCACATTTTATTTATATTACGCAGCCTGTCCAAGCAGATGCTGCTGTGTCTCTGTCTCTTTCGGCTCTGCAAAAGAACATGCAACCAACGGCTGAACTTTTGGTTGATCTGTATTCACGTCTCTGATCCATTTCCACTAAAGCGGAATATAACATATACAGCGCAGGTAAAGGATCACATACTTCATGATTATTAGTGAGTTTGTCTGTTTCAAAATTATAAAGTGTGACAGCATGTGCTTGACAACATCTTTGCAACCAAAAATAGATATCCCTGAGGACAAAACAATACAAGTTGTTAGATGATTTTCCGCATGTTCAAAAAGACAAAGAGAACATTGATTGAGGCTCCAAAAGCTTCATGTGTACAGTATTGACCATTTTTCTTTTCGTTTTCAGTTTTTGACAGTAATAGAAAAGACCAAAAATATATTCAATTTTATAAGACACTACAAGACTCTATGTTTAATTCACATATAACATTTCATATAATTAATTACATATCGCTAGTGTTGAGCAGAATCCTCGTAACTCACATTTCAGAATACCCCGAAAATACCAAATTTGTTCGACGATTAAATTCACATTGTGAACGAACGCAGTACATTTTCAACACTTTAGAGGTTGACGTTAGAATTAAGTTTTCTTACCAACACCAGTGATGCCAATATAGGAGAGTAAAAATTGCCCCAAAACCTAGCAGCCATATGCTTACCCTTGCTACAGGATATTGATGAATAATTAAACTGAGCTGCCAATGTAAACTCAATCAAACATAAATTAAAATATGTGTAAACGTACTTGCAAATATGTTGGAATGTACTCGCAAACACATCCAAGCATACTTATAGGCTGAATGCTAAAAAAACATAGCATTTATTTCCATAGTGCAATGGGGTGTTGACAGCATTATGGGTAAAAATGCTGTGTTTGAAGCATTTAGCTTTTAATTAATTACACTCTAAAAACAGTTGGGTCAAAAATAACCCAATTATAGGTCAAAAAAGCTTTCAAGCTGTTGCCCTCTGGTCAGTACTACAGGGCTCAAAAAAGCCGGACAGACTCACTCAGAGATCTTTGTCTTTAGACCTAATCTCACTCAGAATACCAAAACAAGAACCTACTGAAAATAGCAATTGTCCAATTATGAACTATTTGAAACCGTGTTTTCTATTTTATATTCATTCTTTTCACTATTCATTTTCATTTAATATACATGAATTGGAGAAGCACTCCAAATTATATTATTTTTACAAGACTACCTCAAAAATTGGATTGCTTTGTGCAAAACAACCCAAAAAGGTCATATTGATTGTTCCTTTTTCGACCCATTGTCAAGGTGTGCTGTAGAGCCGAGAGCACGTGAGGTTGGAGATGAAACTTGTTATTTAATAAAAACAAGGCCGGGTCAGAGAATAACAGTATTCGGATTCCAGACAAGCAGATGAAACACGAGACAGTTTCACAGAGAGTACACTATGATCCGACAAAGATTTCACAGTGTCTTGTGATGCGAAATGGTGACGCGAGCTTTGTGACAGCAATTATTGTTTTATTTTCGACCAAACTGTTTTTCTGAGTGTATATTCAAGTGTTCCTGAAAATATGTTCAAAAGAGTTTGCCATTTCAACATGGTGCCACTGCTTACATATTGGCAGGTCCATGTTAAAAAATAACGACCATGTTTATTGGTAAAACAATGACGGCCTTTGATGCACTCATGGAAATCCAAAGATCCAAAGTCGAAATTGTCATGCTATTTCTTATGAATGAATAAGAAAAATAATTGAAGGGTATCTACTATTCCCTGCGCTCCATATCCTAAACTAAGAAAATAAATTGTATTTAACTCATAGTGTCAGACTATTTTTCCTGACATACTCACAGGAAATGTGCTTCTGAGCCATGCTTTGGAAAAAAAAATAACACCCCACTGAGTGGGTGTTTAAATAATAGATTAAAAAGAAGAATTGTTTAAAGAAGAGTTGCACATGCGAAACTCATTGGAATCATCCTACTCGGTGGAATTCCAGACAAAGCTGCATATGTTGGAGCCACAGACTAGTTTAGTCTCGGTCCAAATATTTAACAGCCGCACGACGACCATCACAGCATGTCAACAATGGCTTCACCATTGTCGCTGCAAGCCGTGGAGACAGTAGAGGACATTGCCAACATCCTTTAAAGTGTTTATAGTTGTTGGAGTGGGGAAAGATAAATGAGTAGACCCGTTTTTCTTTGGGAAACACTCAGGGAAGATGAGAATTTATGAATAGAGTTTTGGCCCAAACACCGCAAGCTGGGGTTCTTCGGGCCTCCTCAATGGAGTTGGTCCGCCGGCGTGAGCTAGAGGAAACAGATGTGGTCTGATAAGAGAAGAGGATGTCATATTGTGTGTGTGGGGGGGGTCTTTCTTAGTGTGTGTTTTCCTATTGTAAATATGATGCGTGTTCTTCCACTTCCAGCTGCTTCCACCCCCCGTTCCATTTGACCCGAGGGACAATCGGCTGGGAACAACACCAGTAGCCTGTTGCTGACACGGATGTCAACATCTCTGCAATCTTTACAGCAGAGTAATATGGAGGTACAGTGAGTCACAGCATCTATTCTCAAACCCGAAATCTTGCTCAACTTTCAGTCAAGTGTTAGCTGTGACGTTTGTGTGCCAAGGTGTGTGCATGGTGCGATTACATCTAATGATTATAAAAGACTACTATGCAGCACACTGGGTTACACGCATAGACGTTTTTGAGCTATCACATTAAAAACCAATTTATTGCGTTAAAGATAACAAAGTCTCACTTATTGCAGAAGAGAATAAAGACTCGACCGGGATTACATGCAATGGCCTACTAATGTTGTATGAGCTAATGTGATCCAGTGCAAGAGCTGTATTAAAATATAACAAAAGTGAAAAGCACATTTAGTGATTGTAGAGATGCAAAGATTAACCATCAACTAATTGAGAATCAAATTCAACGATGATTTTGATCATCAAGCAATCATTTGGAGTTTTGAATTGTCCAAATCTTCAGAATAACTTTACTGTATATATCAAAATAGACAGATTAATGTCATGTTAAATGAAAATATTGCACACATTCTGCTTTTTCTTTGAAAAATGTAACTATTTTAGCCTGTTTTCTAAAATGTTACAGAACAAATTTATATCTGAATAATTTAAAAAAATGTTCATTTTATGCATCATTTTGAAAAAATTCCCTTTTTTAAAGAAAGATATGGAAATAAAGCACATAATTAAAAATCTACTTCATTAATTAATCGGCAAATAAATTAAAAGGGTTGTCATTTGCAGCTACAAATCATAGTAAATTACCAACGCAAGGGTATTGGGGATGCAACTAATGATTTTTTTAGTAATCAATTATTCTGTGGATTATTCTGTTGATAAATCAATTAATCTCTTGTCAAAAAGCTTTCAATTTTCAGCGCTTTATTGAAACACAAGGCCATATTCAAAATAGACAGTGCAAGACAGTGCAAAGAACTAAGAGCAAACTATACATACTAAGTTCCAGAGACTATTTAGCTTTGTAACGTCAAGGGTAAAATGTTTCCCTTTTTTCTTCAAGTATTTTGCAAAAAATAAGTGTTTGCAAATGTTTTAGCATTTGCAAACACTTATTTCGATTACTTCCAAATGTAATCATTACAGACCCTATGTGTAGTTATGTAGAGCTACTTAATTATTCACATGCACGGGTTGATCCAAATTAGGATCGGTCAGAATTGAACGAGGTCTGTACTCTACTTAAAGCTACGTTTTTTTTAAGAGCAGAATTCTTTCCAACAGCTCTCCTGCGGGAACCGACATCTTACTAATGTTGTGTCTGGTGAGTGTTTAGTGGGTGCTTTTATCAGTTTATATTGATTCATTATTCAGCACATACACACACTCACACACACGGTGGATAGAACGCAGTAGATCATTTTCATGCTAGATGCATGATCTCAACCTTTATCAGGCATATAAAAAGGTGACCTTTCTATGAAATAAGAAAGGACCCTCCCCCGCGTTAATTCCAAACAACATGACATGAGCCTTAGCATGGAATATCAATACTGCCATCTGTTTTTTTTAGTTTAACAGTGCAACTTCCTCTCTGCAGAAGAAGAACTTTTCCCTTGGTGATACGGACTTGGTAAAAGATATTCCTCTGTAAAATTCATGAATTCTTAACTTTGGAGGGTATATTTCACTACTGATCTATTGGGCCGTGATAAGAATTCAAAGGTGAATGGAGCTGGAGGACATCTTCAAAGATGGTCGAGGACATCACAGGAAAGCCAATGAGGTGTGTTGCCTCGGAATTCATGTGACTTCCTGCAACAGGATAGGCGGTGTGGGACATTTGGATGCCATTGCAGTCAGCTGCCATTAACTTGATTTAATCAAGGTTCTTAAACTTTGACAAAAAAGTGTCTGTGTAAGCAAGTTAATATGGTAAATTACTTGCAGGACCATGAAGAAGAACATCAATTGCCCTATTCATTTTAAAGGACACTATTAATCAAAGAAAGGACAGGCGCGTTATATTAAATGCTGGTTAAAGTCGTTGTTGGAAGTAATAGTATTGTTGTTTTAAAATCCCCCTCTCCCTCTATGCCTGCTGAATGGCTAAGGTAGACCATGGTATTTTCGAAAATGCTGTAAAAATTGGTTATGACGAAGACAAAGGCATACATTTTATATATATATATATATATATATATATATATATATATATATATATACAGTGGGCCCCCGGGTTACGAACTTAATCCGTTCAGCGGCTACGCTCGTATCTCGAATTGCTCATATAGCGGGCAATCCAAACCCATGTTAATTCGTGAATGCGTGCAACGCGCGCAGAAGCCTTAGGTAAAATCATCACGCTGTATACATATATTAATATTGAGTGACATAATCTACTGTACAGTTGCATTAAATAACAAATTCAAAGGAAAAATGACTTTTACCTTTGGAAAGACGTGACTTGTGCTGAGATAAGCAGAGATGAGCAGAGATGAATGCTCGAAGTCAATACGGTAAATCAGATATGCTATTGGTCTTACAGTGTCACAGTAACTTTTTCAGTCAGGGTTTTCTCTACTTCCTTCCATCCCAACCAGCTGTGCCATCAAGCTAGATAAAGGCGTTCGGCCAATAGCATATCGGCACTTCTGTGATTGACGTGTGACGCCGGCCAATAGCATCTCCGTGAGTGTGACCGGGTGACCTTAATCGACCAATAGCATATTGGCATCTCCTTGACTGACTGATAATTATTCGCACTTTTTTTTTAAACGGTTGGAATGTATTGACATCTTATTGATTAAAACACATTTAAACCTGTGACGATTTTTTGTCCTGCAATCGGCACACTTAATTTCATGTCAGCTGTTTTTCCCGACGTGAATTGAGCTGGGTGGAGGCGGAGGGGAGGTTGTGTGTGTTGTATTAACTAGGCACCGCACTTATAGCTTGTTCGAGCGTCAGTTCACTGTTGGTTTCAACTCACAGAATTGCAACAACGGCGCTGTCCCAAAGCATGTCGGGAGGTCGCCGACTAACATGACATGCAGTTTTGTCAAGCAACCATTATATAGCACTGTAATACCACCCGTAACAGGGTGCAGAGATTAACGTCTTGAGTTAATACGGCAATGCAGGTAGGCTATTGGTCTTACAGTGTTACAGTAACTCTTTCAGTCATGGTGCAAATCACGGAGATACTAAAACATCATCCTCTTATTTCTTCCTTTACCGCTGCTAGTAATTTTAGAAGCTATGTCTAACAGATAAAGTTTGCAAAGTCTTCAAAACATTCCGTTTTTCACTCATTTTCTCTACTTCCTTCCATCCTGTCCCATCAAGCTAGATAAAGGCGTTCGGCCAATAGCATATCGGCATTTCTGTGATTGACGTGTGACGCCGGCCAATAGCATCTCCGTGAGTGAGACCGGGTGACCTTAATCGACCAATAGCATATTGGCGTCTCTTGACTGACTGATAATTATTCGCACTTTTTTTTTAAACGGTTGGAATGTATTGACAATTAATTAAAAAAAACACACATTTAAACCAATGACAATTCTTTGTCCTGCAATCGGCACATTTAATTTCATGTCAGCTGTTTTTCCCTTTAGCTGTACAAACACTACACTTAAATGGTAATATATTTAGACACCGTGAGTGAAACAGTCAGTGTGAGGTTGTAAGACCAATAGCGTTCACGTTACCGCCACAAGTATCTGTTAATGATTGTAGATGACGCAACTGCTGAATATGTTGACGCAGTTAGGCGAGAACATTTCTACATACTCATTGGCTGGTTAGTCGGAATGCTCGTAAGGCGAGTGGTTTGCTCGTAAGCGGAGGACAAAAATCTCCCTGATCCACGCTCGTAAGGCGAATTGTTCGCAAATCAGGGTGCTCGTAAGCCGGGGGCTGACTGTATATTTAAATGTTATAAATTAACCAATAATGGATCACCAATCCGATCACATGATGGGGTAATCTTAGCCTGAAACCTTGACGGTGATGCACATCTAGAAACCCTCACCACTCAAAAAGGTCCAAACGTGAAGTGAAAGTTCAGTCAGCTAAATAAAAAACAACTTGAGAAGAAAATAATGGACACACTGTACCAATAAATGACGTGATTGATCACTTGGCAAATCATGACATAAAAGGCAGGTAAAATCTTGCATAAAACAGAAAATATTGGCTGATATGTAGAGATGTACTTATTCATTTAATTTATTTATATGTTTGTACATATTTGTATTTATTCAGTTAGAATACAGCAAACAACGCCAAAGAATTCTTTTAAAACTAATAACGCTAAAAGATTACTAGAGGTGTCCTGGCTGGTCCACCAATTTTATAGACCACTTACTTTGCCAGTTCACAATGACACAGACAGACATTAGAAGTCAGTGTACCATAAAATGATTTTGCAGCTGTTATTTTAGGATAAAATGACTATATTACCACTCTAAACTGGGTTCGTGATTCCCATTCACCAGGCTTGATTATGCAAAATGAGCGTCCTGAGCGTGTTAGCCCAGGCAAATAACCCCTAAAGACAAGGACACAATCAGAGCAAGTTGGCTCGAGTGGGCTTGAGGGTCGTAAGCTTCTGGAGGTGATAAAGGCTTTTGAACCTAAAAGCTGCTTGAGGACCCCCCTTTGTACCCTTCCAAGCCTCCTTTGAGCCAGGCCGTGGAGAGTTCCGCTTTGATTTTGGGTGCAGAAAAACGCCAAAAAAGTTGCCTTCATCTCAGTAGGACGGAGATGAGCAAACAGACAGAAATATCTGGTATGAGATTGAAGCACTTAACTAGTGGACACTCACAAGCATGTCACAATATTTGGCATGAAAATCTGCAACCAGTCTCTATGGCTATTTAAATACAAGAAATCTTCTTTTTAGGGGTAGTGGCAAAGCTATTTGGGATTTTTGCCTTGTGACAGGGAATGTCTGACAAATGTTTGATTTAACATCACAATTTTTCACCCTCATTTGTGACCACATACCTGTAGATAACTTAATTTTGGAAGGGAAATCTATCACTTCTTTTGTCTTACTTGAGGTCTGATAATTTACACGTGTTGCGAATATTATCCATTATCTTTGTTTTACAACTCATAAAGACGTCATAGTTGTTTGTCATTCAAGTCTAGCTTTTAACACTCTATTGTCGCTGAAGCCTTGACATGCACTCATCACTATGGCAGGGAAACTCTGTTTGGAAATGTTTTTTTTCCATGTGGAAAGACTCCCTGAGAGATGTAGAGAGTAAGGTTATGGAACAAAAGATGTCCCTGCTCAAGTTTTAGGAGCAGTTCATGCAGCGTCTGCCTGGAAAGAACAATGTCAATGTTGGCAGTCATGATGGATGAAGCCCTAGCTCATTACTCCCGAGTCTTTGGAAAAAGATGGGCAGACTTTATCCCTAACCCTTGTCCCAGATTTCTTGACTTTGTTGAGGTGCATCTAATAAAATGCATACCGTAAAACTAAACTCTAGAGTGCTCTGGTATGGGCCACAAGTGGACCTATTTTACGCTAATAATGACAGTGATATGGCATGCATCCACAAAAATGAGAGAAGACAGCTTGTCAACATTTTTGGAGCACATAAATAAGTACAAACAACATAAAGTCACACAGAGGCAAAAGTACGAACATATTTTTCAGACTTTAAGGTGCACTCAAAATCCTTTATTTTTCTCTAAAATTGACAGGGTGCCTTATAATTCAGGTGCAACTCATGTATGCAGTTCATATTGACATTGAATAATGTTTGACTTATTTATTGTGCTGGTTTATTTGCCTTAATCTGCTGTAATGCACTTTATAACCATGGCTGACTAATAATCTCTTTTGCATTATAACACGATGCACCTTATAACCTGCTGTGTCTTATTTCCAACGGGTCAGTGAGTTTAAAAATAACATGTTTTTGTTTCGTGGGTTACTCACATGAGTACCAAGGCAAAGTATTTGGTACCCACCCGTTCTTTAATTAAAAACAGTCTTCCTTATAACCTTATAACCTGGTGAGCCCTTTAATTCGGTGCACATTATAATCCTATGAACTTTTTAACCAGGCACGTCTTATAATTATGTACACCTTTTAACCCGTTGTGCCATATAACCCAGTGCACTTTATAACTTGTTGCAGTGTATAACCCAGAATAGCCTATAGAAGGAAATTTCCCAAAGGAGACATGTCCTTGGAGGCTATATGGAAAAATACGGTGATTGTGCCAAAATATGACGGCATGTCTTTAGCATAATGAAAGCAGAGCTGAATACTGATCCTAATCTTTCAGTGTACAGACTTGCTGAATAAAAAAAACGATTAGATTATAGTTAAATAAAAAAAAGCAATATAAATCTGTTGAGTTTTAGAAAAAAATAAGAATTGATGAGAATATGACACTCATCAACTATCTGTCATAAGACACATTGTTACTTGAAGCTGTCTGCAATAATGTATCATATAGAGTCAGAAATATATGACATTCGGTTATACAAAAGGCACACCTGTATTTTGGGGGGGTCTTTTGGTCTTTTACAGATTTACAAATCCCATTTCAACAGAAAATGAACGTCTTTCACAGCTTATATATCCTCCTGAGACCCATCCTATTAATTTGTGTCCAGCCTAATAATAAGATCCGCTTAAGGATTTCATTTGTCCAAGAAAAGTACATGAATGCACTTGTGCTCATATGCCTAATATAGCCATATCTATATGGTTTCTTCCTCGAAATATAAACACAAAATGCAACAGGAAGCTGTGTTTTTATAGAGAAGTGGTAAAGGTGAGGGGTCACAAAGCCATAGGTGCCCGCGGTACAGCTATCAGTCATCAGACAGGGAGAAGAGCTCCACAGCTGAGTACACCCAAAGCATCATGCACTCACTGTCCGATCGCTGCACGTTTGTGCAGGCATGGAAACACAAATGCATCCTCTACATATAACAGAGCATCTATAATTGCATCTGGACTTGAGAGCAGAAAAAAAAATAACTGGAGGGCTGATCTTGATATATATGGCAGCAACCTCAGAAGACATTTAAGCAAATTGAGTGAACATCTGGTTGAGCATGATTGTCTTTTAAAGAAAGGCCTGTTTTTGGATGGACAATATTTCCTCTTTATTTTAGCTGTAACATTTGTACCAGAGTTACCTAAGTTTTATCTGACTTTCAAAAAAATATTTTGACTAATGCCCAATTGTACAAATTGCAAGATATTTTACTATCGTATGTCTCATTGTTGAAAAATAACAAACCAGAGGAGGAACTACTAATGCAGCTTTAGGTGGCCAATTCAAACGTAACATAAATTATTCAATATTTGAACATGACAAAGATAGTGAAACCAAATTGTTTTTGAATATTTCCCAAGGAACAAAATGTTGGCAACCATCCCAAAAAGCTGGTTGAATATGCTCTTTGAAGGTAATGAGGCGTGCTCATGGCACATAAGCGGGGAGCACCGCAGTGCCAAAGCAGCATGTTCACAATTGGGGTTCCTTTTCTCAATCTCTCGCTCTTTTGCTTACACATCATTTTTTTTAAGGCAGGTAGGGTACAATTTTAATGAAGTGTGTGATCGTACCTTGCCCCCTCATGAGGCATGAACGTATTCTGGAGAGGTAAAGGTAGCAAAAAATTGACATCAACTTTTACATGATGGGTATAACATTCAAACGGGGGAATTGGGTAATAGAACAAAATGTCACATCACTTTGAGCTCCATTAAAAAGTCTGTTCAAAGAAAAAGAGTGTTATATCAAGCACAGCGTCGTTCCTCCGCGTGTTTATGGTTCACGGTATCTTCTCTCCGGTCGTTAATAATACATGCAGTAATATTGGGGGAAATGATATTTTTATGGTGTCCCAAAGCACTTCAGAATCTGATGAAGAATGTGTAAATGGTGGGATTATTGGCCAACGTTTGGCGGTAAACGTAATGTGGGATCATGAAGAATTTACAGGAATAGCCACAAAAAACAAAGAGTTTCGGATGTCAGCAATAATTAATTTTACTGAGTGTAATTGGATATTTCTTTTCCAATGTGGAGTTTACTGTGTTGTATTTATTATATGAAAAAAACATCAATGCAATGACCACCAAGATTCAGTCATCCCGCCGAAAATTCAACAACATAATATTACCGTGTTTTATGGACTGTAAGGTACGGGTGTAAAAGTACATGATGTCAGAAGACAGGCATTAGTGAATTGCTTCTGTCTTTGTTGCGGTAAGAATTTGATGACGTTATAAGTGTTAAATGACTGGTCATGACACTACGTTTAACTTGATTGAAACAAAATATCCTCTCCCCCGTGCACCACTCTGAATATAATCAGGGGGACGGACGGAGTATGATCCAGCGCCCAAGTATTATGTTGCGCACGATGAATATGTCATATTAAATGAACACATTTGATTGTGTGGTTCAAAATAAACCGGGACAAATAATGGCTGGCTTTCCAGACTCAACTTCTTTCTCTCAAGAAAGTGGGTGTGGCTTTCCAAGCAACAGAGATCCCAAAGTAACATGGGAGAGACTGTTTTTCTCATTCAAATGAGACATAATGAGACATATTCTCATTCTAATGAGAGCGTGTCTCACTCGATTGAGGAATACTGTCATTAGATAGGGTAGAATTTTGTTTGAATGTAAATGTTCCTCATTAGAACAAGACACACCTGTGAGAGGTAGTTTACTTACAGACTGACTTACTTTCACTTCTAACGGCAAACCGCAAAAAAAAAATATAGGGTTTCTCACATACACATGCCACGGACTCTGTTCTCATTCTAATGAGAAAAATTTCTCATTAAAACGAGAAAGCTTCTTCGTCCTGAACATATCAAGCTTCCACTCTTTTAAAATTCTTCAATTTTCCAACAAAAACAACAGTGCACCATATAGCCCACCCAAAAAAAGATCTTTTAATGATTCACCATCTAAGGATTCATATATGTACTGGAGCACCTGGCAACCACAACTACTGAAAATAAAGTTGTTGCAGCTCTGATATTTAACGAAAGAAGACTCAACATGATTAACGAGGCTGTAAAAATCAGGGCTTTATACTTTGTTTTACATTTGCGACTAAAATAGATGTGTGCGTGTGAATTGTAATTTACTTTAGTAGCACAGCGCCAAATAACTAAAAGAGAGTTTTATAATGTGCTGTGGATAGGTATGAACCTGTTTAAGGTCTCCCAATAAACTGTGATTGCAATTCAAAGCCCTAATATTCCTGTCTGAAATAGCAGTTATTGTTAATAGTGTATTTAGTGCCGCTGAAAAAGCAGTTAATATCTTTATTTTTTTTAATCAACATTAATGATAGCACCCCAAAGGATACGATTTTCTTCATCTCTTATCAAGCAAAAACTAATTTAATTACCTAGTATATTTGAAAATGTTCATCATCTCTTAATTTAGGAAATAATTTAACCTTCCGCTCTACAGTCAGATGTGTGGGGGGAAAAAAAAGTGCTCGCCAACATTATCTGATTCATTGATTTTTGGAACTCCATTTGTAGTGACCTTTTTTACAACTATTTGGAAAAAAAAGATATCAAGAAAAGATTATCTTTTTTAGGAATACAAAAAGATGTGTGCATGAAAAAATCATCCACATGAATTTCTCTCCTTTGGAATCATAGTAAAAATATGTTCTACAAAACAGCATTACCTTTATTGTAAATAATGTTTTCAGTTGATTGTTAGGTGATGCTTGGTAGCATATGACTTGTGTCGAACCATTCTGTTTTTTTTTTGTTTTTTTTCCGGGAGATTAATTAAATTGATTAGCCCACTGAATACAATTTATTTTATTACCTTATTGTATATTTTTCTGAAATATTTATGTGTTCTAGTTAGCTTTATTAAAGGACTTTTGCATGTATATTACTTTTAAAATGGACTTGTTTTTGTTTTGTTTTTCCCTAGACTGATAACGAAACCAGAGCCGCCCAAATCTTTTCTCTGCCCGTTCCCGTAAAAAAAAGTGTAGCTAACCTCAAATGATGTCAATGGCACTCCTCAATAGGGTTCGATGTCTTTTCACATCAACGGCACTTAAAATGTTAATAGTCTAATTTATTTAAAAGGTTTTAATAATGTCTTAATGTCGGAACGAAAACACGTGAAATGTGACCTCCTATCTGAGCTGTGTGAACTTGACTAAACAAGAATAACCAGTACACCCCGAAAAAAATTTCCATGACTTAACATATTTTTATGCTTTTTCAGAGTCCAGATATTCAAACTTGAGTACTTGTTGTGAGGTTTTTCTTTTTTTCCTTTTTTTTTTTTAACGTTGTTGTCTTAAAGGTCTGAAAATGGCTGGTAGTAAATTAAGTACTAAAATAAAGTAATACTTTGGGTAATTAAGTACTCAAGTAATCAATTTTTTACTACCTCAAGTACTAATCCTGAAGTATTAAAGTGGTCAAATACTTACTAATGTAAATGCTTAGTTTGGCACTTTAATGTAGTAATTTCCTTTGCCACTTTATTCTCTGAAATAATTGATTGCCTTGAGTGCAGTTGCCTAAAGTAAAGTTCAGCTGCCGAACAATCACTTACTTCAGTACTTATTTAAGACTTAAGTAATCAATTATCCAAAGTAATTGATTACGTTAGTACTTATTTCATTTGGTGCTTTAGTCCAACAATTGGAAAAATGCAAAGAAATCTAAACAAGTAGCTGAGTTTGAATGTCTTGGGGGGGAAAAGTAAAAATATGTCTTTTGGATTCATCGATACAAAATATTTTATGCTGCGTGTTGGAAAATCCAAAAATATACTCTCAGTGCAATTCAACATTGTAACAACGCCCTTCAAAGCACATAACATGGAGGAAACCAAATCCAGCTAATCTGTAATGCATTAGAAAGCACACTAACAGTATGTTACAGCCCATTAGTGGTTAACAATGATAGCTGATTTTCAGATGGCACTGATAGCCATTACAGTAATTCGTTGCAGCCTGGTGTCAACTCCCCGTTGACGGCGACTGCTTCCGGGCTTTGACATCGGATCAATAATGCAAACCCTCCTGAAAGTTCTGCCTTGTGGTTCCTTTTAAAAGAGTTTCCGCTGGAAGTAATGATGCAGGTTAATTGCCTTGTCATAGTTTGGGAGTTTATTGGTAAAGCAAGGCGAGCTGTTTAAAAAAGGAAGCCTCCAGGGATGTGCCTTTCCCCCTGCCGCGTATTGCCTCTGTAGTTTTATTGATGGGCTTTTCATGTCTTCGCTGACCACCAAAGCGCCGGACGTTTCGCAGGGTCAATATGGTTAAGGGGAAACAGTTTAAGGAAACAATGAGTAATTCCGTTGGAGAAATTCTCAGCCGGTTCGTTTACACTGGATGCGCTCGTGGATGGGGTCCAGAGTCGCTCCATTACCGGGGGTTTTAAACTCAGCTTTTATGTCCAATGCGGGTGATGGACGAACAAATTGTCCTTGAGCAAGATCCTTAACTTCCTCGTTTGTAACTGGACGCCGATCGCGCATCCGCTTTCAGCTGGTCAACATATGGTCCATTATGTATTTTGTCCATACCGGTGTCCTGTCAGGTTTCCTCCCCATACATCTGAGCAGGGGGTCGGGGCCGCCTCTATTGATGGCCACCGCTTATTAATCAGACTCTGGGCGGACACTAAAGGCCTGACATTTGTTAGAAACTCTACAACAGCATGCCATTAGGGCATCACTGTCGCACATTAGCCTGAATAAGTCATGAGGGGGCCGATAAAGCTGCAACTTCCTCTCGCATTAGGGATGAACGTCTTTCAGGCACATTTTGTTAATATGCATGCAAGGGACAACAAGGGAGCCGAGCGAGATAGGCAAACAAAGGAAGAAAGGGAGGCATTAAGGACATGGGACAAACTAAAGTCTCCTTAGAGAGAAGGACATTCAAGATCAATTGCGAGGAGAAGATGCAGACTAAGTGCTTCTCTTATAACGAGACAGGCGTAATTAGGACTGATTGCCCCAATAGCTTCGGACCTTGAATTTGTTTGAAACAAGCATTTTTTTTTCTTCCTAAAAATAATGCAAAAAAAATAAAATCATAGCACTGTCCCGTAGACTTGAAGTCGTAGCACATACTGGAACATCCTGGGCCTTTTTTTTCCTCTGTTCATCAAGCAAACAACAAACCATAATAAATCAAGCTATTGTAGCTGCTGTTGCAGTATATTACCACATCAGTGCCTCATTTAACCCACATCTATTGGAGTGTAAACTGCTCTAAATGATTTGCTGAGGGTAATGAGACAAAGCACTGTAATTAAACTGTTTGAACCCATTGCAAGTGACCAACCAATCAATTCTTTGCTATTGAATAAAACTCTATAAAAATGCTATTACACCAGTTCTGGACCTCAGAAAGTGTTCCAATACATTTGAATGGACATGCACAATTTTACAATATGCGCTATGCTAGCTGCTAGCGTAGCCCATATTGTAAAATTGCTCACGGCTAGCATGAGATCTAAATCTGCATTGAGGCAGGATAGACATTGTTTTTTTTTTTTTTTTTTTTTAATAGGTGTATGTAAACAGGTGCAGTATGACAGCTTAGAAAATGCTCAATCACTAGTGCCGTTGTGTGTGTGAACACAGACAACGATTTCTCTCTTTGCCTTTAAATGAAACGAGAATGATGATAGTCTTTGACAACTAAAAAAACTAAACAAACAAAAAAAAAGGTTTCTGGAGTCCACGCAGGAAATTGAAGGTTGCACAACCTGATTGCTTGTCATGTAGGCCCAGTTCAGGGTTTCTCCGGTGTTAATATGATCATTTTGTGTTGCAAATTTCTGTTGTATAATCCATAACAAGATATTGTAGGTACATGTTGATGATGGTGACAGAAAAAAAATTTCTAAGTGGATGTGGTAGTGACAATAACTACTTGATGACTTTTGTGACTTTTTTTTCTTATAACAGGTGGAAAAAAGATATTTCTAACTAGATTTTAAATGCAAAGTAAAACGGGGCCTAATTAAGGTCTGGATAGTCTTTAAATTATCAAGACTAGAGTCATTTTAGTTGTTCTATTTTGGATACCAAGTGGCGGAAATTAGCAAAGAACAAGCAATCCCCAGGCTGAGTTGTCTTTGTTTTTTGGTATCTTGCGTTAGAGTGTGTGATGGAATCAAATATAAAGTATCCAACAGGAGCTTTTACCCCACATTGCAAAGACACACACACACACACACAAAACTGCTGTTCTGTATCTTTCTGAGGTCATTGGGCCCAAAAAAAGTCAAAGTTATAGTTTGCACGCCAAGCCAGTCGTTGGCAATGTAGTATATAATTAAACACCACAAAATGGCCCCACAATCAGAAAAAGACTGACTGAAGAGATGATTAAGCAGAGTGGTCACTTCAAGTGACCTTAAATGTCCACATCACAATTTTTGGAAACTTTTCTGGAACTCCTTCTTTCCTGTTTGGCATGTTAGTACCCAAAAATAACTCATAGTAAAATACTACTTATTGAAAGAAGATTTATTACAATATCACTTTCCCCATCTGTACTAACATTGACAACCTGGAATAAAACAGCAATTTAGAGTGAAAGCAATATTTTTGCTGGTAATATTTTAGAACTGTTAAACCCGCAATGTATAGTACAGTATATTACATTGTGAGGCATTGACAAGTGCCGTGTTCTTCCATTCAATTGAAGATGATATTTTCTCACAAGAAAGAGATGGACACACCTCAAATGAATGCTGATCCATGATTTCCCCTCGGTTGTCACGCGGCATGTGCTCGTCAATCAATCACGCCCCTTGTTCTCATCAGTCCCACTTACGTATATCAGCCTACAAATAAATGACACCCCGCAGGAGGGGAGATCAATAAGGAATAAGGTGAACGTCTTTGTGCTTCCTACCCACAGGCCAACTGGCTCGGGCTGAAGCGAAACCGAATCTTTGTCTTCTACCTGCAGCGGTTTGACTCACAAATGTCACTCATTAATCCCATCCCGAGACTGACATTGATTGGCTGAGGATGAGGAATGGATATCGAGCATGGTGAATATACATAGGCCAATGTATAGCTGTCTAAAATAAATACATTCGGAATGCTAAATGGATGACAATTCATTGCCCTACAAAAAAAAAATATATATATATTTTATTATATATTTGTTATATATTTGTTATATTTGTTCACCTTGTCACTGTCACACAATTTTTTTTATACAAAGTGTAATAGAATAGCATGAAACAGACCTACATTTTGGTGTTTCTTAAAATACAGTTATTTTACTGTAGAACTCACAAGTCCATTATTTAGGGGTCTATGCAAATCATGTCATTATTTTACACACACACACACACACAGTAACCTTTAAAATTATCTTGTTTTCACACAGTGGATGCTTAATTAGCTGAAAGGTGGCCAATAATTTGACATTTACACCTTTACATTTACTTTAAAAACATTTTGGACAAAATGTAGCTTTCAGAGTCATTTTAATTCAACATTTTTTTTTTCTGTTTAAGTTTTTTCACATGCCATGCCGAATACACACACATGCATATATATATATATATATATATATATATATATATATATATATATATATATATATATATATATATATGTATATATATATATATATATATATATATATATATATATATATAGTGTTCACATCATCACTGTTAATCATAAGACATTAACATTACTATTAACCAACGTTTTTCATTTATTGAAAAAATATCAGGTAATTTTTCTACTTTACAAAATCAGCTCATGGGCCGTATTAAACCCATTTTTCACCCATATGTTTGACACCATTGCCTTAAGTTGATTTTTTTTTCCGTCAAAATCTTTAAATTGACATCTCTGCCAAAAATCTCTATTTTAGGCAATAACTCAAAACTAATCCCGTGACAAAAGCCTGGTTTTGTGAAAACATATCACATACAGAACATATAGTTGATTTTTAAAATATTTGTTTTTATTTGATAGTCATATTATTATAAAACAATCAGGGTTTACTCGCCACTTAGTACTTGAGTTGTTTTTCACCAAATATTTTGGTAATTTTGGGAGGCCATATTTGGATTTCAATATGAACAAAGCAATACCTACACTTCAATTCAATTATTATTTACCTCTGACTTAGGAGAACATCTAATAAGATCCAATACAATATGAAAGCCTGAGCAGTACCATTTTGTCTCATCATTTGTGACGCAAATGATGAATGCATTTTTGTTGAATAGTTGTAATAATTAACAGTAGCTTAGTTCTGCATTGTTGCTAACAACTACAATGGAAATCATGAACATTATTTTGTTGGAAAAAAAAAAAGTTTTTTTTCTGGTTCTCATTAGACCGGAGCAGGAAAACAAAAACAGCCACTGCTGTGTTAACACACAACACAAATGCCAGACACAAAGCGAATGCGTATGAATTACAATCCGACACTTGAATGTACACAGTGTTCTGCTTTCCTTCTAGGGTGTTCCTTTGTGATTAAAATAGCAGTCAATTAACTCTGAGTCAGAGTCGGTCCTGTCCTGGTCCTGAGAAAGGCACAAGTCTGGTTAAAATGCGCTCGTGGTAAGCCATAAAAGGGCAAGGAGAAACTCTTTAGTCTTCTCCTCCTATTCATGATTTACGAATGAGTAGTCTTTGATGTAGGTCTCTACAAACAGCATTTTATTTTATTATTCACTGCTTCACTATGCGGCAGCTGGACTTTAGCTGCCCTCCACCCATTATAAACTAAATATGAGTAAGAGGGCCGTTGAGCACATTTTCTTGTTTAACTAACTTTAATTACTGTACTTTTGGACTTTCAATACACACAGTGGCACTATCTGGGAAATATTCACTTTTTATTCTTCCATTAATATGCACTTGTAATAGGCTGTAAGTGCCGTTACAAAAGTTAAAAAAAAATAATAATGTAACTTTACAATCATTAGACTGGATATGCTACTGCAACAAAACTGCTTTTAATGGTGCTTAAAAATGATCTGGTGCTAATTTATCGCTAAGGTGAACTATCCATGAATATTAATCATAGGTATGGACCTACCCTGTGAGTAGTCAGAAAATACATATGGGCATTCGCAACTTGGCCTACTGGGGACCTGTGACACAATGAAATGTAATGCCATATAATGAGATGTGTGCACAGACGTTGACTAATTACATTTAACTAAGATTGGTCATCACCCGAGCAAAAAACAAAAACAAAACAGGTTTTGCAATGAAGTTTGCTTCTAGACCTGCTAATCTGTGTATTACTGTAACCCTTCACTACTTCACACCTTGTGGAGATATGCGCTGTGAAGGTGTCCTGCAGGGTAGACATACGAGTTAACTATAAATGCATTTGCCACGGGCACTCCTCACACATTGAACTACTGCAGTACACATGTTTACTTAAATCTTAAATTATTAAACCTTATATGGTAACTGTACTGTTGTCCCTTCAGGTTCCCATGTCCTTTGGCTGTAGTTTAACGGAAAGCCACGGTTATATTAGCTGAGCCCGGAAGTCTAATTTAAGTGAAGCTTGTAGCCGACCAAACATGATAACAATTAGAGCTTACACTTGAAATTCCAATTTATTACAAAAGAAATCTTGTAAGAGATTTCCAACACTCCATTTGTATCTCCCCCTAGCGAGTGTGTAGAATTTGAAGAAGCAGAGCTCTCGGTCACGCCTACAAGCCATGTGATTGGAAGTTGGGGCGGGAGTAGATTACAACTCCTGGCCTCATTGGTCGATGGTAGGAGGGCAGGAAGGTAATATTTGTCTTAAATATGTAAAGTATAAATAGTTTTCACATTTAAATAATACAGTTATCCACATACACATGCAATAAAATTCCATCGGTGGTGGGAGCTGGGGAGGTGTGACGCTACTTCACAATTTTTGATTTGTCACGGGAAGGTCCTGGTCCCCATTCACCGCAAAAAATGAGGGATCACTTCATACCACTTTAGCGATGGGCCCAAGTATAAAGGTTCCAAGACAAGTCTAAAGTTTTTGACCCAGAAATCCAAGCCAAGTCGAGATCTTTGGGTTCCCAGTCAAGTCTCAGGTTCCTAACTCGTCCACTGAGAATGACATTTTTTTTTTGTTTCATATTAAGTAGAATTTCTTTAAATGTTATGATTTATACATCATTTCTCATGTCACAACTGAAATGTTGGCTACGTTCAGTGTGATGTTCACCAAAAAAATGTCAAGTCACACAGTTTCCAGAAGTAATTACTGGTCATACTTACAGTTTTAAATACTGTATTGCGGAGCTCTTATTGAACTAAGATTGATGATGTGTAGATTGGATGTGTGCGCATGAGCTTTCATACAGTAGAAACGTTGCATACATGTCACAGAGCATACATACATTTCTATTGACAAAAAGGCCCAGGTCCGATGAAAGAATCAGAATATTACTCTTCACACCGCATAAAAAATCTGATACAAGTCTCATATGAGTGAGAGTCTTTTTGCTTGAGTCAGAGTCAAATTTCAAGTCTTTAATGGATCAGTCTAAGTCACTTTGCAGGTCCCCCCAAAAAGTCTCTCACGAGTCCAAGTCACAGGTTCCCATCCCTGGAACACTTTTTATTGCACTCCCTTAGAAAAAAAAGATGCTTTTTAAATGATTCATTTTCCTCTTGGTGGGAAACTGTTGAGCAAAGCGGATATACTGTACACGTTTGCCAAAAGTGATTTTGCACGGTATCAAATGTGCACAGCTTTAAAGTAATCATCGTTTCAGCCATTGTGTAGCATTACATGACAATGCATCGTAAGCAACTACACTAAAACAGCAGTTTACGGTGTATGTTTTGTTTCCTGCTAGAAGAAATAGCTGCGGATACACACTTATGTATAGTAAATGGGCACGCTTCCTCTCTTTAAACTGGAGCTGACATTACATAACAGCTGAGTGTTTTTCCTTTGCTGACAACCACTTAGTCCATGATTTAACGTTTATTCACAAGCAGCGGTGGTCCGCACCGAGGCTTTAAACTACCAAAATATCAGAAATATTATCCAAATTTGACACTATTCATGAAGTAGTGCTTCATGTGTGTAACCGATTGTCTTCACCCTTCCTGATTTTACACGGGAGGATGTTTTGTCACTTTGGTTTTAAGTTTTTTTCCCCCCATGCAACAAAGGCAGCAAAGGTCAAGCCCCTTCTTTCTGACATCATATTTCCATGCACGCACAAGAGGTTACGTGTGGTGAAGCGGGCCCTGCAGGCTAGGAAGGGAGTTCCTCTGCTCGGGGTGGGATCACAGAGGATACCCGGCTTCTTTTCCCATGTTTATCCCCAGCCAATGAAAACACAGGAACTCGCCACATTCCCATCAGCTAGTCCCGGTGACACAGCGACCTCAGGGAAAGAATGAGTAAATACCAAAGGCAAGAATGCCAGAAGAGGTGAAGAGGAGGGAGAGTTATTGGAATGCCCAGAAATGTTTTAAACTTGGAAGAAGCACTTATTACCAGCCACCTGTGCTTCATTTAGGTTAAATCCTTCATTAGACTTAAGAGCTCATTTATTTTCATTTGCCAATCCCCACTCTGCGCTTTTCACTGGTGATCCAACTGTCAGAGACAATTTAACCTTTGCAGAGGGGTCCCTGCAGTACAAAAGCTGCAGGTGATGCCTGCTTCTATTGTATTACCCGCTTCCTACCCCAATTTCGCATTCTTTGATTATTTGGACTCTTCGTTTTCATTTTTTTTCAGGGTTCCGCAGTGTGTATACATATTTTAAAATACAAAAAATACTCATGCCAAAAATGTTAAATTTGATACGTATAAACAAAATTAGGCTTTTTTCTCCTGTTCTGAAGAATTGATGAGAATACACATTCCCAATAGACTTGTTGATTTTGTGATTTCTATAAAATCAAACTCCTCAAGGACTTTAATTTCCGAACAGCCACATGGTCCCGGTTGATAGTTGAAGTACAGTACTGTACTGTAATTATAGTGTAATTGAAGTTTCTAAAAATAAGGGATTCGTAAATGATTTGCACCACTGAAAGATGAAAGTGTGATTTCAACTCAGTAACAATGAAATTGGATGTAACCTCGTCAATTTCTGTGCTACATCCATGTATTATATATCATTTTGAAGGGAATTAATTAAACATATATATATATATATATATATATATATATATATATATATATATATATATATATATATATATATATATATATATATATATATATATATATGAAAATGTTCATCTGTATTATATTTGTATTATAGTTTTCATTGTCAACAAATGAAGACAGCCCACTACAAAATGATATTTCTGGATATGGGTTTTTCATCTCCTTTTCCATTAACATCAGTTCATTCTTAAGTGAGTTGGAGGATTTTATCTTTGGAATTTGTTTTTTGGAAGCCAGCTTTGCACTGTACCGAATGGCCAAACAAGATGTAATAGTGTTGCGAGACTGAAAAGCCCAAAATGACATCCAGATGCTCCCAATTACGCAGCCTCAGCGCTTAGTTTGCTGGAGTTGTCGTAATCCCTTCCAAATGCAAACAGACACTGATGACGATATTTGCAGGCAACTCATTCTAAATTGAATAGAATGATGTCATTTATCTAGTCTATGAAGAAATATCCACCGTGATGTACTATCCAAATTTCTGCATGTGTTGTGTTGTGTTCATGGCTTGCCGCGTTGTAACAATAGCAACATTCATGAATAAAAATGAGTAGTCTTCTCCCAAAGGGCATAAAAACAAATCAAACTTTACCCTACTCAAATTGGACTTATAATCATTGTTTGTGTGAAAATAATTCACTCCCCAATTTTTGTTCATTTTATTTATAACCTAATTTAATGATGTGCAGAAAAGGCATTAGATAGTGGTATATCAATAAACTATTATCCCATTACATTGTGTTATGTTCATAACAAAGCCGTTTTTTTTCTTCAATGTTATTGCTATGCCAAAAATAAACATACTAGTTAGTTTTATTCTAATTGTAGTGCACCGTCTTTTGTGCAAAATGCTACAACATTCTCATGGGAACCGGCAGATATGAAAGAGGATAACAACTTTGAATGAGTGGAAACTCTGCCTCAGCTCCACACAGCCTTCAAATATCGCTGGGTGACTCACATGAACCATACAAACAAACAAAAAAAAAACATTGCTATCAGATTTGTCCACTGAATGGTCACTGTAGAAAATGACTGCTAATACTTAATTTAAATCACTTCTTTTTCAGGGGTAGAAGCAAAGTATATGAGTACTTTTCTTCGTGGCATTTAAAAGCATTGTCAATTCTACAACGATTTGATTTCATCTTTATCACAAACTCATTGAGAATGGCTGGTAAATGTTCTCTTTTTCTTTCCTTCCAGTGAGGATATGATGACCTGAAATGGCATGAGAAGTTCCACGCTAATGAGATGCAATGAATTCAAGGAAGGCACCTCCCTGCCAGAGCGTGTAGACTTCCTCTGGAGCTGGAAACGGGTACGGCATGTTCTCCTTGAGACATAATGTGCTAAGCCATGAAAACACCATTAGGGGATATCCCTGTTTGCACTCCCACACATGATCACATCCAGAATGCATGGAAGCGCTCGCTTCTGTGTCCATGCTAACTTCGGTTTGATCCTTTCTTCAACTTTTTTTTAAAGATATTATGTGTCAACTCCGGGGCTGAACACTTAAAAGCTTCATCCTAATGGAGGCAACAATTAAGTTATCAAACGGACACAACCATTATGTAAAAGGAGGGTAATATGCCAACAATTTGGATGTTGCCTTCTTCCTGGAACTGTACATGCTATGTGAGGGGCACAATATTTCAAGGCTATTAACTTGAGTGCTTTTTTATTCAGTCTCATTATTTTTTAAACAGCATAGGAAGTCATGTAAATGTAATATTAATTTTTACATTGCTTTCATTTTGATTCCTATGGAGGCTGTTTAAAATTCAGTGATTTTCCTTTCTTTACCGGAGGACAGCGGTGAGTGCAAAGCCAACGTTCCCTGCTACTTTTATGGAAAACAATCTTTTTTTAATTTATTTTTTTATAATGTGCATAATGTGCATTCATTGTGCATTCCACTCAAATTGGAGACAATAATGCCCTGATGTTTACATCAGGGTATAACTGTCCTGCATGCATTCATTAAAATGTGCACACATCCCCGTATCCATCCTAACACTTTTTTTACAGTATAAATTCACCGGCAGTCAAAAACCTAAAAAAAAAAAAATCATAGCATCCTTACTTGAGATTCTCATTTTATTTCAAACATTTCTAACACCAATTTTCTTCCCGAGAGGTCCCTAATTTAGAACCTAAGAGAATTTTTCAAATGCCTTATCTGGGGAAAAAAATGGCTTGAGACCATAAATAGTTTATAGCATGAGTTAATGATAGCGATGATTCCTAATTGAGCTCTACAGAGCGTAGCTATCTGGTGGTCCTTTGCACTGGTGCCAGCAATGTCTCTCATTAATTCATCCCCCCTCCCCTTTTTTGAATATGCATGCAGAATATCCCCCCTTCGAGAAAATAGTTACTCATGTTTGTGAAAAAGAAAGTATCTCAGTGTATTTAACAAATCATTTTAATAGGAATGGGGAAAACAAGTGATTTAGATGGTGTGCATTTATTAATGTGAATGAGATTAAATTGTCCATCCGAACATAATCGTTGTTGTTGTGACACGGTTGTCATGGATACTAAGTTTCCACATTACTGAAGTAGCCTATTTCGGTTCTTTAGACTGTTATTTAGTCACTGAACAGTCAGTCGGCAAAACACGGCCTGCTGTTTTGGCCACACTTTCCACTGAGACGGCACACAGACTTACGGTCGAAGCGTATTAATAGCAGTAACCGTATGAGCACATGATGCGCGTGTTGCTGTTTGGCTGCCAACCGCCAGCTCAGTAAACAGTGAGTTACCATAGCAGCCGAGTGAGCGGCTGACAAAACAGCGGAAACAGGAAGGGATTCCCTTTCAGCGCGGTGACGGCACTCGGTGTTACGTGGATTCCCGTCAAGCCTCTCTTCTGGCACCACTGGGGGTTTCCCCCTTTCTTCATCAAACGTGCCAACTGGTCTATGGTTAAAAAGCCCCGCACATGTGGTGGATATAATTACTCCCACATGCGGACAAAGTTTAGTTCGCTGTCAAACTGCTGAGCTGTATTGTGAGATTGCTTTAGGTCAGTGGGATATTTCTAGAAAAGCGATTTACAGTATAAGGCATGAAATGTATATTGATGTTTTTGTTACTAATTCCCGGAAAAAAAATGACGTCGGAGGCCATGCGTAAACCACCATCTAGTGGTTTGTATCATCTTTGTTTGGCGTTCGGCGTTGCTCTGGGTACAAAATTTGGAGGTGTTCAAAATAGTAAAACATTGCGGCAAATACTTTGTATTTTCAATTCTTAGCAGTAATATTAGAAATGTCATAGTTAAAGTTTAAATCCATCTGATCAACCACATAACATACCATTCCAAAGCCAAAAATCTTTTTTAGGTCGCCTATCCCAAAAACACTAGTTGTAAACAGTGTTGGGAATACTGTAGTGCATTACAAAAGTAATGTCATTAGTGTAGTGCATTTTTTTGCTGTATTGTAATAGTGTAAGGCATTACACACAAAAAACGAGTAATATTTTAATGCGCATTACAATGCATTATAACATATCGCCCAAAAACACACTCGAAAACCATTTAAATTTTTAACATTAATTGAACCAGTTCATACCATGAATGCAGTTTTATTTGGTTGTCTTGTGATGGCGCTGGTGTGTTGTTGATATGCAGAGAACTTTGTTTAGGTTCTTTATTTGTACATTTTTATTTGACAATTCCAGCTATCTGAGCATCATTTACAAGTCCAAGGAAGCAATTATATTTTTTTGGGGATAATTTTGAGCATGTAAGTTGAGCTACATTTACATTGTCAAATCCAAATTTTCAGGTACATATGTTGGTAAGAGTAATGTTAAAGCAATGCAATAGTAGTGAAATACCTTACATTTCAAATGTAGTAATATTATAATGTAACTAATTGCTTTGGAACAACATTAATAAGTAATCGATAATGCATTACATTTTTGAAGCCCAACACTGGTAATAAAACCGATACCCACTGCAGACATTATTGACACATAACACTGCTCTTCAAACTTCGTGGATATAAAATGTTAAAGCCATTTTAATTAACTGTTTAATTATTGCTAAATGTGTGCAAAGATTTGACTTATCTGACATCATCATTATATAATATTTATTAGATAAAAAAAACAGGGTACACACACACATATATTTTAATCCGGCTGCTTAGAATTGTTCGACGTTTTTATTAAAATCAAATAGAATTACGTATTTACCCAAGTAGCATCATTTTAAAAACATCTTATGTACTTTTGCCTTCTGCCAAATTGCCACAGTTTTGATTGTGAAATGCCCTCAGTAAAGAGAACAGAACCTCATGCAAGGAGGTGAAGTACAGAGAAGCAGACAGCATATCCAGACTTCAGTGCTTCCAGACTAGGGGCAAAATTCCAACATGGCAGATGGTGACTGAGACAGTCAGTAGGGAGGAAGAGCTGTACTTAAACTGAAGACGAACCCGTGTGCGCGCGCGCGCCATCGCAATTGCTCGGCCCAGATCACAGTCCAACACAGTATTGTATCGAGAGAACAGAAGCTCTTACGAGCTCTTACTTCAGACTTGCAGCCGTGCGGGGTGAGAAAGAAAACCGACGCCTGTTATCAGCGAGAGACGTTGAAAGGAGAGCTGACCCACTGTTTGGGGAATTAAGAAAGGTGTCCCTCAGCTACCAGCCTTTCTATTTTGAGAGGGGAAAAATAGCTCAGCGGTCCCGTTTCAGAGCGGGGTGGAGATTAGAATAAACTCGCCTTCCTGTTTGATGTTCAAATAAACACAGCATTCCATTTCATGGCAGCAACAAAGAAAACATAATTTGACATTTCCACTCCAAACTCCATGTTTAGTGACTCCCATGAAAGGCTGCCATCGCTTCGGAATGATCGTCATTTCCATTGTAAGGATTTCCACACGCTTAAAATTCCAGAAATTAACATTGTTTTGAGCAAAATCTCTGCTCAGCAGATCGAGAGCGCACGAGCGAGCGAGGAGATCCCCCGGCGGGAATTATATTCACCCAAACCTCATTGAGAACGGCTGGTGGAAGCCGCCACAGCTGAGGGAATTTCTGTCAGAAATATTTGCTTTTTTTTTTGTTCAAGGGAGGAAATGAGGGGGAACTGGAGAGGGAGGGGACTACGGGGGCGGTTGCTTAAATTGAATCACCATGGCAACCCAATAACAGTTCCCTTCCCTTTCCTCACCCCCCCCATATAGTCACACCAGAGGAAATGAGTTTCAAAACATAGACGTAGCCTTAATCGTAATTTATTACCGACGGCTGCCAAACGACAGAGACATCATAGACTTGATAAGCATTCAGTGACAATCTTGCGACTGTGCATCTTATTACAACATAATAATGCAGTTCTGATCTAAAATGCAACGTCAATCAACATAGTACACATATTTGAGTACTTAAGCTAATGTTTTGCAATAAGCTAATGGAAGCTATTGCATTTTATGCTATCCAGACATTCCCCATCCGGAAACACGGTATGCGATGCTCCGGTTGCTCTAAACAGTGCAGCATCTACCAGGTTGGTAGTTTCAGGGTCTGCTGTCATTTAATCTGCAGCTGTAGCTCACAGAGCACTCTGCACATTAGCAGTTGTCAGGCTTGCTGGTGGCTTTTACAGCCAATTAAGCATGTCGAACCAGTTGGAGGACATCGGAGAGAGAAAGCACTCTAATTGGCTGATCTGCTTTGATATGGAAGCCGGCAAGACAAAAGTACTGATTGTTCCAATCCACATGGCGTTCTTTCATTAATTACCTTAAATGTGAAATTGCTAAATTTAAAGTGGTGTGGGAGAGGAATGAAAAGCATTCTGGTGAGAAAAACATCCACAACAGGCTACGTTTTGGATAAATTCAGCCACCACTGTCATGCAGGCAAGGAGCATATCGTATACTGTATAATTATATGAAGTAAAATGACTTGCCCCGAGGGCAGTGTTGCTTTCATACCACCTGACACTTGACTTTTACATCTCGAGTGCTTACATGGGCCTATATGGCCCGTAAATGTCCATAGAGCAGCTTTGACTGAGCCCTTTTTGCTTCATTACTCGAAATTGGGGGTAGGCAAGCCCATTCCTAGAGCGCTGCATACCTGCATGTTTTTGAGGTTTTCTCTCCTCTATAACACCTGATTCAAATAATCAGCTCATCAGCATGGTCTGCAGAACTCTGATACTAATCCTGATCATTGGAATCAGGTTCGTTTTAGAATGGAGACATGGAATACATGGACCGGAGTTGCCTACCCCTGGTGTAAAACTAAATGTAAAACTTTGAGTGACAGAGGTGGGCTTCTATTGCACCCCAATTTCTGATTGTTCAACTGATGATTAAGTCATCTTATCGGTACCGTAGTTTATTCAGTCACGTTTGGCCACATCTGAACATATACCTGAATGCAATACTTGACGAGAAGTTAATGATGGTGTTGTCAACAACAATCACGGTGAAAAATCTTGGTCAACAAAGACAAAAGAGGCATAACGTAAGACGAAATACGTAACAAAACTGATGGTCATGCAACGATAGCGATAATTAAATCAGTAATACCACATTGTTTATGAATAAAAAACAGACTAATAAATGAAATGTTAGTCATTCGACAATAACAACATACTGCCATATTATTGAGGAATATATAAAACATATAAAATACTCAAAGACAATATTTGATTAGAACTTAGTGATGCTGTTGTCAATGAGAATCATGAGTGGGAATAAAACACAACAAATATGATGGTCACGATAACAATAATGAAATAGCCCATATTATAAATTAATAATATATAGTATAAAACATCTCTTCATACATACAATTAGGTCATGTAACAAAATGAAAACTGCTAAAATTCTTTGTTTTTGTTGACCAAATACGAGGCATGATAAAATGTTACTGTTTTACTCGTTTAGTTGCTTCCTCAATCTCGATTACTTTTGGATCCATATGCAGCTGCAGTGGAATGTAGTTTCATTAACCATGATTTAACACATAAAAAGGGGTTGATTCCTTTCTAGATGGGACAGGAATTTTGTGAAAATTTTGGGAGTTTGGTGACCTGTCGCTCCATTATTTTGGGCCATTTGAACCGTGACAACAATTTGTATTTTTATATATCAATAGCAGTGAGTGAGTTAGGTACAGTAACAAATATTTGTACTCTGATACAATGCAACAATTTGTCATCGGTGCCATTAGTTTTTATGATCTATTTTTTAATTTGAGGTTGATGATCTTTTGTGTTTCAAAACACATTTCCCTTCATTCAATGCTATAATTTATTTAGGCTTGTCTTTCCACTGCATAGCTTGTACTTGTACAGAAAAAAGGTCAATATTAAAACACAGAATCACTTGCTCATAATTCCAACAAAAAAGATGAACACAACTGTGTAAACGGCGGGCATCCAATATTTTGCGTGCTTTCTTTTTAAAGCCCCTGCGCGTGTTTTCATTCTGTTCTATTGTCTTCAAGGAAACAACACTTTTCAAGGATACAATAACACTCTTTATTAAGAGACTGCAGAGTCACGCGATCGCTTTTTTTTATTTTTTTGTCCACATAACTTCAGTGGAAACGTCACTGTTTGGCCTCACCATAGTTGTCGTTGAAAACAAAGCTGAACATGACTGTATGCAGATGATGTCATAGAATGTGTGCAGTGCTAACAATTTTCTTTGTCGTTTTGCTGTACACAAAAAATGACGTCCTACCTTCAAAATATAGCCTTGCACACATTTTTGGTCCGTCAATAAAACAGAAAGGAGACAGGGGGCTACTGTAAATGCTTGTTTGAGGCCCTCCGCTGTGCATCACCTCCAGGATTTCTCATAATGTTTGGCTCCGTGTCCCCGGTCTCTATTTCTTCAGCTTTGTGACTGGACAGTAAAGTTTCCAGATACGTGACACCATATGTTTTCCTATACAGTAATGATGGCTCTAAGCACTACTTTTATGACAGCTGGCCTCTCGGGGCTCGGTGATCAGGGACATGTCTAGACCTCAATTAGAGATTGTGCAGCGAGCATTCCTTGCTAAACAGAAGTCTCTATACTTCGGTAGTGTTCCACAGTGAAAAAAAAACGTATGGGCGCTGCAAGTCAGAATCTATAACAAAAATCCATGAATACCTAAAAGAAAGAAAGCAAATGCATTATACCAGAAGGAGGAGATGAAGATGCAGGAGAGAAACGACAGACACCAAAGGCATTTGGAGTTCATGATCACTTTGCTTGACTGTGCCGTGATTAAAGTGAGGAGTCCCTGGAGAGCGAGACGGCTCCAGGCCTGCCCAGTCAGTTCTCTGGCTCCCTTGATCTCCACTATGTCGCCCACAGAAACAGCACCAAACCTTCACTCAGAATGGGCTCCTTTATTGCTCCGTGTTCCTCATCTGCTCGGAAGAATGTGCAAAGCAAGCATGAATCCTCGTGGCGTGGGCACCTCATTTGAAACGAAGGAGGTCCACGCCGGATGAGCGACTGCTTGGATCGGTACAAAATCTTTTGATGTTTAAATGACGATATCTGCCGTGTTTCTCAAAGTTGAGCTCATCATCCGAAAAAAAATGAGGGGTAAAGGCGCTAGAAGACAGTTACCCCCCAAAAAGTCAAATTAAGCCCTCAATTAACCTCCATCAAACCAACTTTTTCAATGGGAGGAGTTGCCAGCTTGGAGTAAACATTTTGATATGCAAACTTGTTCAAACATATTTTCGAATACGTTCAAATATGATTGAACGTATTTCCAAACTAATAACATAGCTTTTTATTCTCATAATACTACACGGTATGCTCGTCAACACCCTGTGGCATAATGGGAATAAAAGCTATGTTTTTATTATTTAGCCTACAATTATAGGTACTTGCAATTACATTTGAATATATGTCTGAATGTACTTATAAGCTAAATGCTAAAACATCACATTTTCCTGGTAATGCTGTGAGGTATGATTATCAACAGCCCGTGGAACAATGCGTATAGGCTACAAGTGCAGTATATTCAAATGTATTGTATTTGCAATTAGAATTGGAAATATTATAATAATTATAATAAATATCTTTGAAAGTTCTTGTAATCTATATGTTAAAACGATCACATTTTTTTCCGTACCGCTACAGAGTATGCTCATCAATATCCAGTGACAATATCGGGGGAAAATGCAAACATTATTACACTGTTCAGCCTACAAATACATTCAAATGTATTTGTTGGGATGTGTCTGAACATATTTTCAAACGTACTTTTAAGCTAAGTGCTAAAATCAGCATTTTTCCCCATAATGCTTTACGGTATGATTGTCAACAACCCATGTTATGTTTTGAGTATATCGCCTCCAAGTATATTGAAATGTCTTGGAATTATAATCAAAAGTATTTGAAAATATATCAGAGCATGCTTTCAACTAAATGCTAAAAACCCGTAATGCTGCAGGATATGCTTGTCAATACCCAGTGGCATTGTGGGGGTAAAAATGCTATGATTTTAGCATTTAGCCTACATGTACATTCAAATGTATTTGTTTGAACATAACTGAAAATATACTCAAATGAACTTTTAATCAAAATGCTGAAAACAGCATTTTTCCCCATAATGCTTCAAGGTATGCTTGTCAACAACAGCAAAATGTGAAGAAATTGTATGCTAGTCCATTCAAACATAGATGTTTGACTGTGTTTGAAAATATGTCTGAACGTACATACGTTTAAGCGAAATTATAAATACATTGTATTTTTTCCCCAATGCTAGAAGTTACACTCGTTAAAAGCCTGTTTCACAGTTGGAGCAATTGCTATGCGTATATCCTATTATGTTCAGACGTATTTGCAAGCATGCTCAAAAATATTTGAAATTACAAACACACTTGGAATAATCTCAAACTTGCAAGTACGTTCGTACGACTTTGCTTGTCAAAAATGGTTTAGTCTACCTACATTGGTAGCTTCGTTCTTCCTCAGTGTTCTTTCATATAATTGATAATCACAACCTCACAGGCTAGATGGGAGGATGCCAGGAGAGGAAATGTCACTCTCAATTTTAATTAAATTCAGAAGTCAGTGGTGATGGGGTGATGACTCAGTCATTGTCCTGGCCCCTCCCTTAACCTTTGTCTTCTGGTCAAGTGACCTTCACGCCGTGTCTGAAGAATGTCTGACAAGGAAAGAAAACGTCTTTGGGGGGGGGATGTGAAAGCAAAGAAAAAAGATAGTGACATTACACACATTCATATGATGCGGCAGTCTGCGTAATTACACAGATACACACTTAACATGCGTTCCAAGCAAGCTGATCATTTATCAGCTGCATGACCTCTGGCGAGGGATCTCTTTGTCTGATCTGTCTAATTATTCATTTTTCTTCTTTCCTTTCTGCCACTGGTAACAAACAAAAAGGAAAAAAAAAACCTTTTGTGTGCACCGTGTAATCTAAAACAACTCCGAGTGGTAAACACTACGGCACAGCTGGATGGGAGGGAAGGTTTCGGGAAGTGATTCACAGATTTTTTTGTGTGTGAGTTGTAAATTAATTCAACTTGGCTCGGAGCTGTTCCGTATAATTCCTTCTTTTCAGGAAATAAAAATACACAGCAATCGCAGTTGCTGAGCCTGTGGCTGCTTGGTGCGGCGGGGGGTCTGTCTGTGTCACTGTTAATTGTTGCTGATGGAAAAAGGGCATCTTCCGAAAGGTTGCTTTGATAGCATGTGTCACACTGACAATAGCTCTTGTCTAAATATTTGGTTGTGTATGTAACATCTGCTTTTAGGCTGATTAATTTAGCTCATTATCCCTTCCTATTTTTTTTTTTTCATGGTTATATTTTCGTGTGGGCTTTTGGTTAATCATACTGTTAGACCGTGTGTAAAAATAGCTAACAAGAATTTTACCTATTTAACATTGTTACTGTGATATCGTTACATTTTGAAGGTTCTTACATTCATATCATTGAAACATTTTAATAGTTAAAAATGTAAAAATAAATATATCAAAAATATGTCTTGCTCTCAGATGAATACAATGATTTTGAGGAGATTAGATAGAAACCATGTAGATTTTATCGGAACCCTGCATTTCTTATGAATTTAAAAACATGGAAAATTTTTACCTGTGTAGGTTCTGACATCTCTAATACATGTAATTTTATTGTTTTGATGCCTGGGGAGGAAATAATATCCAGTTACTTCATGTAAACTGATACACTGATGAAGCCATTGATACAGTAGTTTGTTACCTCACAGTTTACAGCACATTTTACAGCACATAAGAATTTTAACTGTTTTAGAAACTTTAAGTACCTTTCCTACTGAGATGCTAACATTTTCGAGTTTTAATGAAGGTAATAAATATGTGCTTCGTGCCTTCAATTTTAAGCTTGAAACACTAAAACCAAGATTAAAATTTAAAACACTTTGAGAATGTCTTAAGAACATCCTCAGAATAAAAGTGACCTTGAACGAATCCAATCTAGATTAAAAAAAATAATCCCACAGAGATATGATCATTTAAATGAATTGACGAAAATGGCGAATGCGTATTCAAATTTGTCAGGATTTGTTCAAGATAGCAATGCTTCTTAAAACATTCTTAAAAGTTTCTAAAACAGTCTTAAGATTGTCTCCCTCTGAGATCCAAGCATTGACCCAGGTAGTGTTGATCGAGGCAGCGAATGCGATTTCACATCAAGCATTGGTCTCGATTTTTTTCATCGTTATAACATTTCATAAGATGTTCTACAGACAGTTAAGACTGCTAAGTTCTTAAGACTCCTCCACCCTCACCCATGTCCATCTCAATGAATTATGGGCTTTACTTTAGAAACTTCACACTAGTCCTTCATTTTTAATAGACTACAATTGTTACCGAATGCAAGGAAAAATCCTTATTTTCCATTTACTTGTGTTTATTACATGCATTTTCATGATCCATGTGAACAGCAAAACTGACAATGTTAAAAGTAGTCAATATAAAAATTAGTCTTGGTCTCTCAAACCTCCTGTTTTTTTTGTTGTTGTTGTTGTTTTTTTTTAAGACCGTGACATATCATGATTCTCCTTTTGCTTCGCAACTGCTCCCTGTCTGTAAAGACTTGATTCACAACGACAAATAATGTGATTCAAACGCACTTCAGTCTGCTGTTCTTGCCATTAAGATTTTTGTCATTCTTGGCATGAACCGAGCCCACGTTGGAAGGAAGCCACTCGCCATTGTGTGAGAGTCAGAAGTGTACTGTAGCTTGTGTCATAAAGCTGCCACTGATATTTCTGGGTCATACAGAATGTATGCTGGGAGCCTCTTACACTGCTCCAACATGCCAGGTTATTATGTAACACATTGGTCGACTTGAGTCCTCGTACCGTCTGTAATTTTCCACTCTGCCTGTGTACACCAAGGATTACCTGTATGAATAGCGAATCTGACAGGATTTAAAACAGGGAGGCTTCGGTTCAAGCCCAGGGCAGAGAGCAAACATGAAGAAAAGTCAAAATAATAGCGTTAAAGTCTGACTGCCCACATTCCATTTGCACTTCGTCCACTGCTTGACAGCTTTCACTATTTTTTCCCCCTTATAGAGCAGCTTATGTAGACGGATAGCTGGATGACAAGTGGAGCACAAAGAAGAGCTCAGCCATAAGTCAAAGAAGTAAAGTACAGTACTTACCAACAGATGAGACGCTAGTTTTGACGGTTAAAGAGCTGTGCCGGTGGTTTTGCATGTTTTACTCTCACAAACTCCAATTTTGTTTGGACTGCACACTGCTTTCGAGCAAACAGTAAACATCATTCGTGTGTGTCAGAGTGCTGATAATGTAAGACAATGCAAACAGCCCCTGCACTGCATTAACCAGAAACATCATCAGTCGAAAGGAAGTGCAGCGTTGCCAGGAAGTCAATGAAGGAACTGCAATGACTCACCAGGTAGTTTCGACTTAAAGCATGACCACATACTGAATTTGCACTGATTATTGCAGTGCCAATTACTTAAATGTGCAAATTGGGATGTAGAAACTACAGGATGTTGTTAACATCGCACCTGTCAAGCGTTACATGTCTAATGTTCAGAATCCACTTTGGGTTTAACACAATTTGATTTATGGACTGGTCTGACCTTTTAAGGTAACATATTTATATTCTTAATGGTCATGCGAGATTAAGAACAGGTTGTTAGCAAAACATAAAACACGTAGTCTGTTCTTGGCGCATGACAAAGGTGAAAAAAATGGTTTTAAAACAGGTATTCACAATCAAAATACTTCATATTCTATTGCATATAAACAAAAATTCTTAAGGCAACTTAATGCTAAATTTACAGGGTCACTCTTTTGTAAAACATGATGGCATTCGTGTCATTAATTGCGCTATTTTACAATATAATCCATTTTCTGGAGTGACTGGATAAAATATGCCTAGAGATACAAACAACAAATGTCATTTTAAAGTTCAATCAACCAAACGCAGATGACATGGCTGGTACATGGCTGGTACATGGCTGGTACATGGCTGAAAATATATCTCACAGAGGGTACATTATCTAACCGTAACAAAAACGATACAAATAGCTATTTTAGATCACCTCACAAAACAGGTGGTGTACATATAGTTTTTTTCTTTATTTCAACACTACAGGAGGCAAAAAGCAAATCCAAAATTTGACACTAACATTTGCAGAACAGAAGTCTTGTAATGAAAATTGCTGAGGTTTTGTGTTTCATCATGTGCTAACGCATTTATGTAGGAGTTTAATTTCTTCTAAAATGCAAAATTTCCAGATTTTATGACTTTTGGCTTGAGATGACACAAGAACCAATGTATTTCTATTGAATATTTGCCATAGGTCACTTTTTCCACAAAAACAAAACCGAATTCATGAAATTTACAATGATCACAGGCAGTCCTCAGGTTACGACAAGCTCTCACGTTCCCACGCTCGTGACGTAATCTGAATTTCCGCGTGAATTGTAATTAACCCTTTAAATCCGCTAAATGTCTAAATAACTTTCCAACTATCCATACATGTCAGCGTCTTGCCTCTCTTCAACATTTTGATTATATTCAGCTTTGTTTACATTGTAATGGCGTTCCTCTTGGCTGGACCAGCATCGCTAGAAGATTCTGCCTTCTTTTTTGGTCTTTGATGTTAAAAAGAAGGGTAAAAATAGCGAGGACACCGAGAAAATTACAGAGCGTAGGTCGAGTACTGCATAACTCGAGGAAGGCCTGTACTATAAACGCTACATGGTTTGTATTTGTTGTTGTAATATAATCAGGCTTCTTGTCAAACCAGCCCAGAGAAAATACACACCCATAGATTTGATGCAACATTTTTCTTTGTGAATAAAATAACATTAATAGAGCAAGGTTTCTATTGATTTCAAGCCAAATAAAGCTTATCAATCAAAAACAACTCAAAAATAATAAAATGGGAAAATGTATGTGCTCGTCCCGTTTTATCTTTGTGATAACATTTCAGGACATCGAAGGCCAAAACTAACAGAACATTGACCAATGATCTTTGAGGATGCATTATTGTTACTTCTTATATAACACCAATATATCTTGAACAATTCTGGCGCACTCCCAGAGTCTGTCATTCCGTGGAAGAAGAATCGGCCCTGAAATTATTTTATGGGTTGTGGTTCTAATTTGCTCGATGCCGCATAAAGAATAAAGGATTTAGTTTCGGGTCAGAGGTAGGGCATTAAAATGTTGAGGGTTGAGGGGAAATTATTGCGCAATATTTCCTTGTCAGAGAATCAAACTGGGTGGAGGATGTTACTGATTTCATTGTGGGAGTTTCTATAGAATTTAGGCTATGAAGCCGAGAGTAAACATTCGAAGCTCATCTCTGTAAATGATGAGACTTAAACCATACACAAAATGTCATCCATCAAAGCAAGAACATGCCTCGTCGAGAAGGTGAAAGGTCAAAGGGCTGAGTTATGCGGGAAGGTCTCTCCATTCCCGAGGGATACATTTGACCGATCCCTGGGTGACGTCGGACAGGAGCGGGCCATCACTTTTGTCCCGTTCGTCTCGACCTATGAGTTTCCAGTCTGTTGCTATTGACCATCTACCCGTAAAGAAAAGAAAAAAGCTTCAGCCCAAACGGCCCCCGCGTAACCCCTCGGCTCTCCTCGATCCTTCTTCCTGAGTGATAGCTCTCTCGGCCGCGTCAAGTCTTTTAATCCACACTCGGCGTAGTGCGGCAAATATACGTCAAAGTGAAAAAGTTGGCATTTAGCGGCTTCTTCACTGCATCTTGGTCAATATTTCTCATCAGGTAGGGGGAGACAAATGACCTCCGGTGCATTGACCTTGTCGTTGTTAATGGCAACAGGAGACAATAGCAGAATCTCAAGTCCCTCAAGTTCAATTCCTGCACCAGCTATTAAATATATCACCATTATTGCTTCTTAATTAGATCGTTACGGAAGTCTTGCAAAGAAAAAAAAAAGTCTCGCTGCAAAAACGTGTTGTGTAGCGTCCGCTTCGGAATGTACGAAATTTGTTAATGATGCAAATGATGTTAACATAAGTTGGCACGTTCTGGCACGCCTGTTAAGAATTAATGAGCCTTTAAATTTTAATTCCCGATCCCACTATCTCCTGACCATAACGGAGCACTGCACATAGCAATAGCGGCAAAAAAACAGGCGATGCGACAGGAGTCATATGGCAAAATCCACTCGCCGCTTCCCAGGAAGTAATAACCAGAAATCGGGTTTTAATGAAGCAGGCACGGCTAATGAATGCTGCACCCGCAACCCCTCGTCTTTTTCTTTTTACGTAAGACTCTCGGCAGAAGCGGCCTTGATTCCTGCATGATCCCTAAGCGCTGCCTTTTTACGGATCCCCCCATGTCAAACCCTCCCTCCTCCGCATGCAGATCCAACAGTCTGGGGGTGGTAGGGGGAGGTTGTGTCAGGTTGTGCTAAATCAGCATTTCAAAGCTGCTCGACTTGTCAATTATCCGCAGCCGCATTTCCCCCACAGTCGGTGCACATGGGTTCCATACAAGGATGTAAGGTCAGTGTGTGTAACTTCGACGGATGACATCACCCTCTTTGGGAGTCTTTTTGCAAGACTTGAATTGAGTGGGAGACAAAGCCAGCTAACGTTTCCTTTCATCCTCGAAGTGGAAAAAAAACACACAAACTTCATTGTTTACCATGAAGCTGTTTCTTCATAGCGACGCTCACCCTGGGAGGCATTCATGTGTAGAATACAATTTAAAATTCCATCACTCTGCGAGGAGCCGTGTTCTATATCTTTTCCATTAGCTCCACATGTCATACGAATACCACGTCTAAAATTGTTTTGCATTTGTTATGCACACAGAGGGGACAATCGTTGTGCTTTACTGCATGATTGTGGCGTAGCTCACTATGCACTCCATTGACTTGTGAATATATAAACATGCGTTCGGCATCACTTCTGTCACCGGGCCAGTGGAGTGAAGCTGTTACGCTACAGTCTTCCTGGGAGTTGTAAAGATGTTTTCAAACACAGATATCAAACTAGTATATCTCATGCATTGCAGTCAAGGGAGTAGTGGGACTGCTTGGTAATTCCTGGCGTTAAAGCAGCTTTAGATTTGGGAGGGCTCCAGAATAGTCAGATGTGAGGAAAGCCAGATGGGGGTGTAGCAGCTGTGAGAAAAATCCTCCAAATACCGTTCTGTGTAGGCAAATATGACATAAGATGTGTTGAGAGACTGTCAGGCATGATTCACTCACAGTGGACCGATGGAAATGTACTTTCACAAATATTTGTTATCGTCAGGGCTAAAGTGGAAGAACAAATGGATTACTTCTTAGTTAAATGTACCATGTCTTGTAATGGCTTCTAATTATATCGCTCACTGGAGGACCTCGGGAGACACTGGATGCAGCATCAGCTGTGCCAGGTCACAGTTTTATACTTGAATTCATGCCCATCAAGAATGGGCCAAAAACGTATTTTCGCCCACATATATATATATATATATATATATATATATATATATATATATATATATATATATATATATATATATATATATATATATATATATATACGTATATATATATATTAGAGGTGTACAAAAGATGAACAGGTTTGATATGGCACAACTCCGTTTGATTATGTTGAGTTATGATTCTTTTCGATTCACTTTTTCCAAACCTTTTGCGGATTAAAACGGACATTTTTTTTCAAGGCAAACCAAACTGTTCGTTTGTCAAATTCAATTTTCAAATTGTTGGTTTGTGGTTTTATTTTACCCACACTTCCGTTTTCCTGAACTGAGAAGGTCCGCAAAACATGCAGGGATTCAGTCTCTGACTGAGTGCTCATCTCTGCTAGTAAGTAACGATTATGATGATGGAAACCCATTTTCCATCAGATTAGTTTGTATGTTTGTTGTTTTTTCAAGTTTTCTTGTCAGCAAATCCAGCGTCTATCAGTGACAGAAAGATGGACAATAGGTTGTTGCAAAAAAAAAAAAAAAAAAAAAGTCGTCAAGTTTGATTCAATAGTTAGCAGATACAGTGATGGTCACTGCGCATTTAAAAAATGCCATCAAACGTGGTATTTCTGTTTTCTAGCATCAGTCTCATTCATTGGACATTACACATTCCTCCCTCTACTAAAAAATCCTAACAAAATTCATCCCGCAACTTCAACCTTTTTCCACAGGTGATAAAATTCAGATATACACAAAAAAACACCAGTGACACTTACAGCCATTTATTTAGCATAAATCTTGCTTAGCCCCTAAATGTGCCGCCTAAATCTGGCATGCCATCGCACCAGGCGGATGATATATGGAACACAAACTGTATTTACCATCTAAATTACTTCTCCACAATGCTAAGATGATGACAAAGATTAATCGTCTGTGGAGCTGAATCTTCCCCCCCTTTTCAGTACGGTGGCACATCTCTGGCCACTCGTTCCTGACTTAAAGGCAACATTTGTATTCCTGGGAGGCGACGTCTCTTGCCTGCTTTATGACACTACCACCAGGAGACTGCGAGTAGGGGCCTCGTTGGCGTGTGTGGGCCCCCATGCAACCATCATCTATTTCCCGCCACTATCTTTTTATCATTACACATAGTCTAATAAATGTGCAGTGTGCGCTGTGATGCTGCATCATATATCAGACCAAATGACCCGGGTCAGTACCAAGGTTAGCCTCTCCCCCACTCATACTTTCACCTGCTGTTGCCAGGAAAGGGAGAATATTTGTCTTTTCTTTGTGTGGGTTATACGGAAGCTTTGTTTGACAACGTTATAACCTTTTCGGCACCTTTAAGAGTGGGTATTAGTGGATGGGCCACTTTGAAAAGAAAAAAAGTTGAGGAAAAGTTAGAACAAGGAATTTGGAGAAAAAGTGTTTCCTCACAATGCTCACGTAACATTGAATATGTATTTAAGACATTGACTATGAGACAAACAAAATAAACTCATCAAAATACTTGATTTCAATCAAGAGAGTTCATAAGGTTTTTACAGTTTTTCATACTTTATTACTGTAAAATATTGACGTCACTTCCTTCTGAATTTTAATTACTGCTACTGTAAGATTCAGATTATAAGTCTCTTTCTCAATGAACAGCTCTATATTTAGAAATGTCCATTCATAGCGCGCACAGGGTTATAAGGGGTATCGGGTTATAAGGCGCAAAGGGTTATAAGGCACACCGGGTTATAACGTGTGTTGAGTTATAAGGCACACCGGGTTATAAGGTGCTGTAGGTTATAGGGCATACAGGGTTATAAAAGTGCATTAAAGGAAACAAACTGGTTTCAGCATATACGTAGTTCATACTTTATTCTTCAATTCCAGGTTGAGCCCCATTAAAGTTGTATTTTTGATAATATATAACAATATATAGACACCACCAAGTTGAAAGTAAATAGGAAGGAATTTGAATTAAAGGTGACATCCTGAAAAACAGACAATTGTTTGGAAATCTAAAACTGATTATTAATTTTTGAGAAAGATAAAGCATTTTAAGTTGTAAAATACAGTATATTTTCACAGGGACTTACTTCTTCAGTATATTTGTGTCGTAATTACCTCAAACTTTGATTTATAACCTCAATAATCGTAACTTTATTCTTGTGTGTGTTTTTACCTTATTCCATCAGAAGCCATTTCGATACTAAATACGTAATATTGCTTACAACAGGCATAACATTCGTCAAAGGTGTTCTCGTCACCGGGGTTCCTTAGCGGTTGTTTTGATCTCGCAGGTCACCGCTGACAAGTGCACTTCAATCAAAACGGTGACTTTTTCCTCCCACTGTGTTTGATTTTTACATCACGTTAATTCTTTACCCACCCACATCAAATACACAATATCACACTGCCTCCTCACTTGCGTGCGCTTTTTTTCGTGTGTGTGAGAAAGAGCGTTTGTGCAGATGGAGGATTAAAGGATGTTCAAACTGGAGCCCGGCCAGTGCATTTTGGTTTACTATAGCGCCGTGGCCGGACACACAGGCATACACGCGGTTGGTAATTTCAGTGCGAGATTGTGTTATTTTTCAGCAAGCGCGATCCCGGCTTTGGCAACTAGCGCATGTCCGACTGTCTCCCTGCGATCACTCATCTGAGGCGAGAGAATCAGCGCTGCCCTCGGAAACTCGGCGCCGCTGATTGAAGCCAGATTGGAACAAGGCCTTGGAATCAGAGGGACACGCTGGGCTAAATTGTTGAGTCAACGCCAGCCTATTATGACGCTGGATTAACTATCCCAGACAGCGGCAGTAATGAAAGACCTCCCTTTCTGTCCGTTAATAAAAGAGTAACACAAAAAGAGGAGCGCTACATGACTCGGTCCGGTACGGTGAAGCGTATCAGCAGCCCTGAACATCACCTCTGCTTCTTCTAATGGCACTACAGAGGAGGAGCATTTCTCTTTCTAATCCGCCTGACATTTAGTTGGTGATGGGGATAAATAGTCATTCTGCCTGTGCGTAAAGGTGGGTGAGTATCACTCATGGGAAAGGGTAATGACTGTTCTGCTAATAGATGGTCATTATAAACAAGTTTAGTCGATGGAAGAAAAGATTAATTTATTAAAGCAAATGATGACCAGCGGCCCTTTGAACAGCGGACATCTGTATCTTCTTCTCGTCGAGGCGAGCAACGCGGGCTCTCGTACGACCTTATAAATGTCCGAGCTTGGGTTTAAGAGAGCGCTTGTTAACTTTTACTGCCGCGTGTGAGATCACGTTCAATAAACTGCGATCATCATGAGATTTCGGGTATACACGGCCTTACATGGAAAAGCAATTTGCTTTTTCCCAGAAGTTTCTGTTTATGGGAGGCAGGCAAGTGAAAGTAAACGGGTTCACGTAATACAAGAGCAAAAGTTAGCGCATGTATCCCTACCTTTCAAATTGCGGTTACACGTTGATATTTTGAAAGTAACTTTTTTTTCCCTAAATAAAAAGTGGCCACTGCAGATGAAAATGGAGCCAAGGGGAGAAACTGTCGGGTTTGCGGGGAAAGACGATGTCAAAATTAAAGACAGTTGGGCCATGGGTAAATTTTTGGTAAACATCACAAATATGATCATAGTTAGAAACATAGGACAGTGTCAAAAAAATGATTAATTGACAACTAATCGATAAATATATCTGATAAATACTTAAACCTTTGGAAATATACAATTGGCCAAATCGGAAATTCGAATTTCAGCCTCTCACTGGTAAAAATTCTTGGATTTTTACATGTTGTGTGAAAGACTACAGATAATTATTGTGTTGAACCAGAATAGAATATTTACAAATGTCTGCTTGTGCTTACATTGTTTTAAATTTCAATCGATTTTCTGACGTTACCGACCAAACCTATAAATGAATTGCAAAACCAGTGTAAATTTAAGATAAAGAAAGTGCCGCTTTTGAACGCAGGGATGGAAAAATCCAATTCATCAAGTAATTGACAAAATAACTGAGTGATTAATCACATCTTGTTAGCTTCAGCTTTATTAATAATAAGTACTACAATTAAATATCCACAGTTTGGTATTTACTATTGATTATTTTTTTCTTTTTTTTCCATTAAATGAAATTGAGTTTGCGGAGTATTTGAATGTATTCAAATATATTTTCATTACATATTTTCACTTGAGGCAATCAAGTATTAGTGGTTATATTAAATACTAATGTAATGAATTCATCAATTACTTTAGTGTTAGTAACTGCTTACTTTACTTACTAAAGTTTTATAAGCAATTACTTTAGTATGCGACTTCTTCAAATAATGTATTCCTTAAGTGCTTAATTCATTCTATCCCAATGACATTTTAATGTTTTTTTTAAGATTGCAGACACTGAATCCCAGCTAGCGTAATTTTCTTTCCATTTTTTTCAAATGTGTGACTTACAAAGGGTCTAAAGATGGTTACTTTCTTAGTACTTCTTTTCATAAGTATAAAAGTAATTGATTACTTCAGACAAGTGAGAGCTGAAGCTGCAACGATTAATAATCGATGACTTGAGGTAAATAAGTACTTAAGTAAACGATTAGGCAAATAAAGTGCGAAACCTGTAATTATTAATAATTGATTACTTTGGGAACTTGGTAACTAATTGATTGCTTTAGGCAGTATTAAGATAATCAATTACTTTAGGTAACGTTAGGTAAGTAACTTTAGTACTTAATTTCCTAGCAATTTAAAAAAACATCAGAGCAGGTACTTGAGATTGAACTTCTGGAAAAAATATATCAAGTGATTTAACATACTTGGCCAGAAAAGATTAGCCTTCTGATAAATGTCTCTTTGTTGTACCATATGAAAAAGTCACCAATGAACTGGCAGCAATGAGTCTGGCTCCACCCTTTCACATTTTTCTTTTTGGCTGACCGAAATCCATTCACACCCACAGTTATTTTAACGTCGTCTATGAAGCCTACAAACAGGTTTTTAGAAGCCACAGGAAATGCAAGTTTGCAGAGAACGCCACAAGCCCAATTTGATTCCGGTGAATCAGCGGCGCGATACGACTACTTTATTGCCGACGACGCTTGCATTTGAAAGAAAAAACAAACATTTGTCTGGCAATAAACAACGACAATCTCTAATTGGATGCCATTTTTCATTGTCTACTGGTGTAAAGTCTACCTTTGTCATGATCATGAGATTAAATCCTCGCAATATATCACGATTGCACCCCGGTATTTGTGCTCGCCCCGTCGTGCGACGGAAAAGTGCAAAGATATGTGATAAATGCCAGCCTGTCAGGTGTTGATTTGCACGCCACGTCTTATGCATGTGTGGGTAAATCTGCACATGAATCCCGGTGTGTTAAGTGTGTGAAAACGCCTGTGGTCATTTTTCATCGCTCAGATTAGCTTGCGCGCCAATGTGTTTGTTGCAGCCGCCACGGGTGTGAGAACATTCCTTCCCGGCTCCAGCCAAACCTATATCACTTTCTTCACTCGTTACCTTTAATCTTTCATTACCGTGTGGCGCTTTTCCAGAATCCTCCAGCAAGGGAGCGAGTAATTTAGTGTATTATTTTTCCGGCCGCGTCCAGTCTGAGAATACGGCTAACAAGCACCGGGAGAGTTAATTACTTAATTATGGAGATAAGAAAATAGTCAGGAAGGGAAATGGCAGTGATGAATTCAAGCATTTTTTCTTAAAACGATCGCTCAGTGATTTCTCGTTGATCATGCCCTCATATACATTAATGTATCGTCTCCTCGCAGTTTTTTCTTTATCTATCAAAACTTCCAATCTCATTTTCAGTCTTTTGTCGTTGCCCATTATCATTAAATTTAGATTACAGAACAACAGGGATACATGAAGAGCAACTGAAGATTCATCGTGTTTTCGCCCGGCTTTCTCTTCCCTCATGAATTATGGAGCGCCTTCCCCGGTAACGTTTAGTCGAGCCGATGGTAAATTAAATGCGGCATGCGGCCGTGCCACACAGGAGCCGAACGGCCAAGTAGGAATGTATTGGCTCGCGCTGTTGTAGCCAAAACATTTATGTACCTCAAAGTGTTTCGTGGCACTGCAGTTCCTCGCAAGAGCTGCGGGAGGTAAAAGCAATTGTCTTCTTTACTTTTATCATGAAAGCAGCATGTTTGAATTGATAAATTAAGTTTGGGACCAACTCATTTTAAAATATGATTAAAAAAAAAGATTTGCCAAGAATTCCAACGCTCTTGGTGTAGACATGAGATACATTTTGTAAGAATACGAAATGTATTCAAATTAATGTGAAGATTTTTTTTCTCTCGTTTTTCAGTTTAGATCTGTTACTTACTCTTTAACTCATTCACAACCATTGATGGCTATGGGTGTCAAAAAATCCATTTTTACTGGGCTGGCAGTGACTTATTAAGAAGTCATTTACTGTCATTAACAACTATATAATTCAAACATCCATTTTAACTGGGCAGGCGGGGAATGACTTCATTTGCATTTTGTCATTTGAATATGTTCTTTTTTTTAATTAGAAGAAGAAATACATTTTACTTCAAAGGATAACCATGGTTAGAAATGTATTCAATTTTAACCGTCTTAATGCCAGCATCTTTTTTTTATGTCATTGATGTCAATGGCGCTCCTCAGTTGGATTCCCATTGTCGTGCTTTCACGTCAGCGGCACTCAAATTTCAAAGTCAATCTCAAATGTTCTAAATATAACATTTAACATGATTATTACTGTGTGGAATATGAATAAGCAGCAAAATCTTCTTTTCTTTCATACATTTTAGGGTGGCAGTCATTTTGCATCTTGGTATCATATGAAAATTAAATCACATTTGCTCATGGCTCAGATAAGGTCCAATCACGTTTCAGCTTGCTAATGTCACATGACTAAACTCAGACAACAGGTGAGCAGTGATTGGCCATCACCTGAGCACAGAAAAACTGTGATGTCGTTTTCAATCCACAGCAAGTTACAAAATGGCCACCCCTTAGTTGGATTCTTATTTTACAAAATGAATCATAATACTATCTACTAAACCCAAAAATGCTTAGCAATGATTAAGGGTTACTTGGCTGAAAATATATTTGGTTTAGTTCGATAGATGTTCTATTCGTAATTGAGGCTTATATCAATAAACATTAAACACGTTACGTAGATGGAAATACATTTTTGTTTGAGTGATGGAAACGAGGGTTTGATCCCTAACCGACCTTCAACAAATCTGGATCCCTCAAGCTGGTTATGTCACACTTGCTTATAAAAAAAAACAAATATCTGAACTAAGTTGTGGGTGGAATCATTATTTCGACCTCTACTGTATGTGCTGAAATATAATAAGGAGTGTGCAAAAAAAAAAAAAAGAAACTGCCCCATATTTCTCTCCAGAAGCAGGCATGACGATGGGGGGAGCAGGCCCTCTTTTTGCCCCTTCTGATTTATGGTGCTATGGTAGTAAAATGGCAGACTAGGATAACATAGGTGGTAATAAATGACTATAAGGCGACGACTAGCAGCTGTTAATGCAGCAGCCATTACGTTGAAAAATGAAGCGCACTAGTGATTTGGTCAGATTTATACATTTGCTTGATGCCATGCATTAGTGTGCGTCATGGTAAAGTGACGCATGATTGGTCTTCTGCTCAATCTATCCAAACAGAAAGAATTCAGCGCAAGTGGAAAAAAAATACTTGCGCCCAACCGCATGTCGCTGATGAGTGAGCTACGACTCGAGATACACTTCACATGAGAGCGAAAACAAGGAGTATTTGCTGTTTTTATGACCAGTGTTGGACAATATTTGATGTGAGTTGTTGCTTTTTTTATTGTCTGTTATTTGACATTTGACATTTTCAAAACCAACAAGACTGACACACAATTGCATCTCCAAGGACTAACACTCAATCAGTCAATGACTCTTCTGCTATATCATAATTCAAGATCACAAATAACAGCAAACCTTGATAGGGTAATCCGCGTTAAGGTCATGTTGTAAAATAATAAAATAGGAATAACATATTGTAAAACGTGGCTTAAAAAAAAAAAAAAACTCCAGTGAAACATATCACAGGTGCATTTATTATACTATTGTTATAAAATCAGCTTTTTTTTTGCAAGAAACTATGCAAAATCTTTTGCATAACGTAATATATATATATATATATATATATATATATATATATATATATATATATATATATATATATATATATATATATATATATATATATGAGGATTATGTGTTTTGCCTGTTTGACAAGTTCAATTTACGTTAAACTAATAAAACAGAAATGACATATCGAGTGCAAGACACTTTTTCACACTCAGGCCTTTCCCAACTAATCTTACGGCAGAAAATAGGTGATACAATGTAGGTGATGAAGGCTTTCATACGCTACCCTCACCCCAAAGCTGACAAAGGTCCACATGCATTGTGGAAAAAAATAAATAAATAAAGCAGAAAACGCGGAGTGTAAATCGTTGGTGTTGCACGCAATCTCAAACTGTTGTCACATGACCAGTGATCCAAAACAGCATGCATGAGTTGCACAACACTCTATCACTCAAAGTGTGCAATTACGTCAGGTTTTTCAATATTGGGCGCAACTGTAGAAAAATGCTTTTACATTTTTATTGCAATCAAAGTGTATTTTCATTTCGAAAGCAGCTTGCCAGAAATATTGGCTAAGCACTCATGACTTTGCGATTTATGATGTATCTTGTATAGTTTTATGAAGCAAGTAACAGTGTTGTAGCTTGCCTTAACAGAGAGCAAATCTATTTATCCACTGCCAGTCCTGGGTTAAACTGATCTTTTTTGTATCAAGTTGAATAAAGATCATTTACTGTAATCAGTAGAACAGAGATTTTACTTGATAATTTCAGCAGAACAGTGACATAGTGAGTCATGGTTAAAAGGTCCAAGTATATTTCAATCATATGCTTTTCCCATGATATGCACAACACAGCCCCGGAGACCAAACTCACAGTTGTTTCTGGATAATGGCGACATATGTTTGCTCGAAATAGCCAAGAACAATTAGTAGCTTCATCAAGCATGGCCAGAACAAACACCAGCGGATCCTCCCAACTGCGCCATATTTCCAGATGACTGGGCCCCAATTCTTAGTCAGGTTTGCAGGACACTGAGGACCAATAGTTTGAGTGAGAGCTGGAATTGAGGGATCTGCTCCAAACAACTTCATGTTGATGGCCTGATAAATGAGGGAAATTATATACACTTGTTTCCAAGGTTTAGACTCATAACTGAGTGATGTCACCTTAACTCATTTAATCACAAAAACGCATTTCTACTTTTTTTTTTTTCCCGAAGAGTCCGGTCATTCAATCCTAGTTGTTTGTATACATCTTTGTCATCTTTGTACCAGATGAATGAAGTACTTAAAGTAATCAAAAAAATGTAGGTAATTATGTATTCAGGTAATCAATTACTTTCGGTAATCACTAAACACTAAAGTACAGTACGAAATTAATCTGTACCAGGGTTAGGATCGTAAGGCAAAATCGTTGTATGGCAGCCAATAGAAACCTGGTAATTAGCTAATGAGTATAGAACCCCAGGTAAAAACATCAAAATTGTATGTACATAATAAAAATGTATAACACAATAGTATGGTAAGTGCTGTTTACACATGTATATAATCAAATAACATCATAAATAAAAAAATATATAAAGGACAATGAAATTTTATTTACCTTTGGAGTGACGTGACTTGAGCTTGTTATGGCCATATTTCCTAGCGAGGGTAGCCTAGCCTAGACTTGCCCTCTTCGTATTCACGCACGCACACTGATGTATGAGAAGTTGTTGTTGTTGATGCCGTAAGGTGAAAAAAATTGTCATAAAGAGGGGACGATAAACGTTGCAGTCCACGTCGTAAAGTGAAAAAAAATGTAAGATGGGGTGTCATAAACCGAGGGTTCGCTGTAATTTCATACTTTGTATAATTAAGGTAGTTAATTACCTAAAGTGATGCATCACTTGGAATCTCAAAATTCCAATTTGATTTAAACACAACATGAGATTCTACTGCTCTTTAATATTGCTGCTTTTTAGAGGCATCAAGTACTAAAGTTATTGATTACTTTGTGTAATTAAGTACCTAAGTAATTGAATTTTTAGGTAATTAAGCACCAAAGTAAACATTTAAGTAATTTTTACTCAAGTAGTACACAAGTAATTAATTACATCACTAATTTAGTACCTAAAGTGATTAATTACTTTAGATCATGAAGGGCTAAAGTAATCAAATACTTTTGTACTATTACTTAAATGTGGACAATTACTTAAATGCTTACTTTGGTGCTTCATTACTTAAAATAATCGATTACTTCATTACATGAAGTAATCAATTACTTTAGTACTAAAAAAGGAAATATATAAATGAGTACCTGATATAATGTCTGGACTAGTAATATAAAACACACACACAAACTCAAATATCCTTATGTCTTTGGGATTGAATGCATTAATAGACAAGTGTGACAAGTTTGCAGTTTGACAATGTGTGTGTCTCATAAACAAGGAGTTTATCAAAAAAGAAAATGTTTCATTCATCGAAAGAGTTTCCATGGAAACCGATTGTTTGTCTCTCAGGTCTAATCCAAAATCGTATTTGGAATACCCTTCATTGGCTTATGTGCGGTTTAGGATTTAAGGTGCAAAAGCAGGAGAAGCAATATGAGACAATATTATGCTCAAAACACAACAGCGTTTTCATTGTGGTTTCAGCTGTGAAGTAATCATGCATGACTAAACCTGCTTTAACACTTTCCCACTTTTCCACTGCACGCTACCAAATCGGCTCAACGCGACTCATCTCTGTTTGGGGTGTTTGGTTTTCCCCTTCAAATTTGACTAGAAACTGAGTAAATAAATTGTGATACAATCAGGGGTCGGGATGATTTCTTTGCATCTGGGAATAGAAAGAGCGTATGAGCTGAACTGTGAAATGTCACAAAATGTAGTGTTTTTGTTGTTTTTTTTTATGTAAAAGATTCTTGGTCAGACAGTGTTATGCAAACGGTACACATATGGATAAATTGAGCGATAATTCTCTTCCATCTCATTTTGCTTTTTACTGTATATTTTGGACTATACAGTAGGTGCAGCAGATGAGGTTATTTCATACACATATATATATATATATATTATATATATATATATATATATATATATATATATATATATTGCTTCTCACCCCGGCTCACCCTGAAGCTCAGGTTCTGTCTGGGAGTTTGAGGGTTCTGTGCAGTATCTTCGATGTTCCTAGGACTGCACTCTTCTGGACTTGGCTTCAGATGTTGTTCCAGGTATTTGCTGGAGCCACTCACCCAGCTTGAGGGTTACTGCCCCAAGTGGTCCCACTACCACGGGGACCATGCAACCCTTGACCTTCCACATCCATTCCAGCTGCTCTCTCAACCCTCGATACTTGTAAAGTTTCTCATGTTCCTTTTTTGTGTTGTTGACGTCAGCTAGGATCGAAAGTTTGGCCCATATATATATATATATATATATATATATATATATATATATATATATATATATATATATATATATATATATATATATATATATTTTTTTTTTTTTTTTTTTTTTTTTTTTTTTTTTGAGGTAAGAATGTATATTATGCGCCTAATCAATACTTCATAAATAGCAAAATTAAGAGGGGATTATGAGACGAGTGGCTGCTTACCATGCTTTTGTAACCTAGCTCGTAATAAAAAGGGGGTTGAGTGATGAATGTAACTTTTTACAGAAGTCTGAGTGGAACCGCATTAAAGAGAATATCCAGCTTTGAACGGGAAAATATCATCCGATAGGTCAAACTTTATTCAACTTCGGTTGAACATCTTCACATAAGGGGCACCTGATCACAAGGCACACTGTCAAATGTTTGCGGGAACTCAAAGGCTTTGCGTGCCTTATAGTACAAAAAAAGTGGAACGCGGTAGTATTTCATCAGTGAGTCCAATGACTGCAGCATCTTTTTACTTTGACGTTGTCTTCCGCTTTCGATACGGCCATTCATGTCCCACATCAAAGACGGAGTCAGGGGTATTTTTTGCAATAAAGCAGATGCCACTTCAGAGTTGAAGTGAATGTCTGTCTCCTATGAATTGTTGGATTTGCATGAATATTAATGCAAGTGCCATGGGAGTTACAACATGTGAGGCAATTACATTACAGATGGAGATAATGGATGAGTCATAGTGTATTTTACATTCGTACATACAAATTGGATGCTTTAGGAGTGCCTTTGAAAATAATGCGTTCTAAATGAGCTTGGTAAGCAATGCGTAGGATTTACCAAGTGAACTACAGCACGTCGTTGTATTTTCACTCGTCCACTTTGTGCATAGCAAGAAAAATAGCCCGTCGGTGTTCCCTCCCAATAAAGTATGATTCCTTTTTTGCAAACCGACAGTATAATGTCGCAACTATGTGGCTCGCCGCTGATGCTACCGTCGAGCAGAGTGGGAGATAATCGCTGCAAACTTCAATTTAATGCCCCCATTACTTTATAATGACACCAAGTGTTCAATTTCACAGCGGTGGCATGAATTTGTAATTACCACATATAGATTTCCCAGTGTTTCCTGATTGCAGGAGAAACATACTGTAGTCGCTACCGCCCGGGGTCCAATAACCAGATGTGGAATAGTCTCCAGCTTGCCAGATACACGCCTCCCAAATGAGCTTCAGTCGGCTCCGATGGGAAGTGTTTTCCAGTTAGCTATCTTGCTGCGATCAATACTCCTCCTCCTCCTCTCATATAATGTTCAGAGAAACCCAAACTTCTAATGAGGGACTTTTTGTAGTCATGTTCCCCAAGCCCTGTAATGCATGCGGTCAATATGTGAAAGGAGCTTGAGAGGCTGCGCCGAGAGAAGAGGGGATGACAGTGTTCAATACGGACTCGCAGTCTGGCAGTTTGGACCTGACCCACATACAGTTTACGTCAAACTGTCTTCGCTGCAAACACTCCAATTTTCATCCTGCTTAACACGCAGCTATGCTTTCTTAATCCAGGCGGAGGGATGAGCCACATTAGGCCAGGCCCTGTCAAATCCACATATAATTTCTGAAAAGGTTAATCACTTGCAGAGGGAATAAAAAAAGGAAAAAAAGAGCAATTCAAAAACGTTTTGGGCCATGCCTCCTCGATCAGGCTAATATGCGCGGTTCAGGTTTGGATATTTTCTGATGACCTTTGTCAGAAAAGAGCTGATTAAACAGAAGTTGACGTCAATGCGATAGACAAACAATTGATGATGAAGGTTGACTCCATAAATCAGCAAAACCTGTGGCGAAATGTCAGACGCTGCCGGCTGCATCGAATTATCCGGCGATGAAATGTTCAGACTGTAAGACTTTAAGGCCTTGAGAAGATTTTTGACACTTGGAGCGCAGCCACAATTTTTTGACTACTTATACAAGTGGCAGACTTTCTAAAGACAATCAAACTTTAGATAATATAATGGGTTATAATTATGTGACTCTGATGAGTGTAGCTATAGAGAGGGAGAAAAATCTAATTAAATTCAGCTCATCCTCTTATGCAATGAATGTAAACAGTAGAAGTATGTCTCAGGGCACGTTCGAAAATGACGGTCGTGGAGCACAATTGAAAATACCAAGAGAATAGTAGCTTGCATTCCCCAACATGAATGAGTTTTCTTGAGGAAGTGCTTCTTTTTTTTCAATGAAGTGACCCCAGTACTGTATTTTTTTCATTTTTCCAGCCAAGTACCGTATTTTGCGCACTATAAGGCGCACCTAAAAGCATTATTTTGTTTGAAAAGCTGATGGTGCGCCTTATAATCAGGTGCGCCTTATATATGGATCAATATTGAGATTGAGACTACAGAAACCGGATAATACTTCCTGTTGTGAGGCTGAAATTCCGAGGATTCACATGATTACACGAACGATTATTTGATGATCAAAAATGATTATTGCTTAAATGGGTAATTTGTCGAATAATTGCTGCAGCTTTTTTCACTTATTCATATCCAGCCGCACTCCAAACCCTTCTTGGCGCTACTGTAACAATCAGACCTTGATATCATAATTTGGATTGCTTTCACAAACGTTTGTTTCTCCCTGAATTATACACCGTGCCGGATTATTACCACTGCTATAACTAGCTTCATCTCAGGGCAGTAATCAAAAAAGTTAGTCAATTAAAGAAAGCGGCAAAAGAAAGACCTACAACGTCAATATTTAATAGACAAGCACTCCAGCACACCTACGAGAGTACTTTTCCACCAAACAAATGAGGATTTAACAGCTTCTTCAGACATGAATCCCCCGTAGATTTTTAAATGTTAAGCTGAGTTTAATGCAGCCAGGTTGATATATTCTGAAGGTCTTAGCATATTAAAAAGAGATTTCAAGGCGGTTTGTTGATCACAGCGCCTTTTGTTTGCCGTTTCTATTTATTCCGAGATGTAGCACCACTGTTTTTTTTTTTTTTTTTCTGTCGTTTTTGGGGGCTGCGTTCGTTGTAGGGGTTCATTTGTGCTGAGAAATGCCATCTGGCTCCGGCGGAGAGAGGAGACAGCGAGGAGGCGCCCACTGGGGGATTAACAATTTGTGTGCGTAGGAGCGCCATTTTTCTATTGACCTCTGAGCGCTGGAAATTGGCTATAGACAAATTAAATGTTTCAAAATGGCTCATTTCCTTGTTGAAGGTGTGAGTAATATCCAGGAAAATACACGTCAGTGCTTATCACTTGCGATTCAGTAGTCCTCTTCTCCGTTTCTCGCATTAAGTAATCGTTCAGCTAGCTCGATACGGTGGAAAACGAGGCTCTCAAAGTGCCCGTCGCAATAGTCTTTGCCGCAATTGTTGCCAGTTTAAAACTCCCCGGTGACACATCTACAGCACATCACTCTCCTGCCAGTCTTCAACACAACAGATGATGTAAGGCGCCACTTTTTTTTTTCCCCTCTTCCCATCTCGGTTATTACTCTTTGCTTGGCTGCTTGCCAATGGCTCGTGTAAACCACAGTTGTCCTTGTTGATGTACTTTGCTATTTGGTGTACAAACAAAAGTGACAAATACCCTCAAGTCCAAAAAGGGCCATTATCTACTGCTTCTTATGCGCCGCGGCATCCATCTTTTTACGAGCACATTATGTGTCCCCCGCATGAAACGTGTTTGACGGAGGAGTGATGAATGGCACTCGATACACGAGCGACGTGATGAAATGTGGCAAGGACAAACAATATGGTGGGCATTAGCAGGTATTGAAATGTGGGGTCATTAATATACAGTCAAGCTCACTGCACTCTGACACATGCCTGCTGGAATGGCTTAACTATAAAAAAGTGATTATTGGCATCATACTAGCGGTACAACAGGGGTCAATAACCTTTAAGCGTCTCGGAGCTGCTTTAGTTAGCTTGGTACTAAAGCAAACGCACTTCTGATCTATCGATATGAAATTATTTTGTTCAAGTGTTTACGTTTTCCGATGAGCACACCTACAAAATTCCTGTATAGGGTCGGACGAAAATCTAATCTGATTAAATTGTATTTTGAAATATCTGAAACTTGAAAATGAGCTAAATTGTCTGAAAAAAAGTGCCTAGGATTGAATGACTGGATTCTTAAAAATGTAAAATTAAGTATTTGGGATTTAACATGGTTTATTTATTATTCACTTTTAATTAAGAGTTGAAAAATATATATTTGCTGTTGACTGAAAATGACCACATTTTCAAGGCTCAGATAATGAACAATCCTGTGTCAGTTGATGAACATCACATGACGAACAGGTGAGTCATGATTGGTCGTTCCCCAAGCTATTTCTTTGCAATTTTTTTATTGCTATTTATTTGCTCGATTATGACATGTAGTCTGCTGCTCGGGAAGTGAACAGAATAATTGCATTGTGTGGTATAATAATACAATACATATGACAATAAAACTCTTGAGTCTTGAATGTCATTTTCACAGCAAGAAGAAAATGTGTTTTTAAATGTGTCAGTTATTTCTTGTTAAAATATTTTTCTAAGATAAGCGTATTGTTATGAACTTAATTATAGACAACATATTAATGTTTTGCTGCGACTAAAGCATGTTATACACAAGCTATACATGTTGAATTTACTTTAAAACTAAATTTGAATCGATATTCATTATGTTTGTCTTACATATTTTTTTTCAACTAAACCTTTACATTAATGTTTTTTTACTCCCATTAAAATGGATTAAAATTGTCCAGAATAATGATAAAAAAAAATCAGCCAGTTTTATTCCTTTATTGGGTCATATCGCTAATAATAACCCATGTTTTAATTCTAAAGAACAAATCAGATATGCGGAAAGATTATCTTCCCCTTCAGTCTCCCCTCCCTTTTTTTTTTAAATCCATCTTTCCTCTTGAGCGATGTCGTGCCTCATGCCCCTCTGCGCAGGTTAACAGAAAGTTGAGACAGAGTTCAATCAATGCTCCAAATTACCAGACGAAGAACGATGGAGCGGGCCTTTATTATATGGCTGACCCACTTTAGAGCTGGTCAAATGAAAGTAACAAAAGACACAAGCAATGCTAGCCGAGCTAATGTATGGTTAAGTGTCAAACAAGGATTTGTTGTTAGTGGCTTTTCAAAGTCAAGTGCGAGGCATGAAAAATCTTAAGATCAAGCGGAAAACAGGCAGAACATTAGCATTTTGCTTCTACAAGGACTGCCTCTTCTTGGTAAAAGTGAATGAGACAATGAGGGCGTTTAGAGACACCAGGATTCTGACATGATAAGCCAAATCAGCAGTGCAAAAAAATCATGACTATTTGTATATTAAACGTAGATACTACGTTACTACGTATAACTACTTGCGGGCTGTATTGGCCATAAACACGTTTTCTCCTCTTTTTATAAAAAAAAGAGCAGTACCTACATTGAAACATCTGGACTCTAACTCTTTCAGTGCCATGGACGAGAATTTTCGTCATGTAAAATACTTGGGTTGTGTGCCAAGTGACAAGGATTCTGTTTTTTAAATGATTGGATAGATGACACTCATGGCCAGCGCTCCTCTTAATATCATTCCAATCAAGTACTACTGTAATGTAATTCTATACATCACCAAACTGTTGTTTTACTGTCAAAAACACATCTTTGCTGTTTTTGTTTATTTTCAATCAAAGAGAAGGACTGTTGAGATGTTTCAGATGCTACGAAAATTATATATTAGTTTCAAAGTCACTATTTTTTCCAAAATAGCTTGGTGTCACTCAAATGACCTATTTTCAAACCGTGATTACTATAGAGCGGAATTAGGTAGCATCTTACTTTCTTTTTCTAGGTAAACAATGGAATCCAGTCTTTCATACGCTACCACCAATATCTACGTAGTCGTACAATATTTTCTCGGTCTTGAAAGATTTCACAATTTTACACCAAATGTTATTTTGTTAAACAAAATGTTATGCTCATGTACACTTCTGTAGAGAAGATGTATGTGAATTGTTTAGAGAGCAGCAGTCCTTGAAGCGGTACATGTAACTGTTTGATTTAATGATATCAATTAGATCGCAATCATTTGCTGGTGTCTGATTATCATGACGACATTCATTTGTTTGGAGCTAAAATGGATCGTCGTATCGTCATTCATCTGCAACCATGTATCCACATCCCCTTTTATAGTATTTTACTTGTAGACTAAAACATATGCTAGCATGTGGACAACATTGTTTACGAATCACTTTTTTTCATTGAATGCCTTCAAATTTTGGGCTGCCAGGAGAGGAACATAGAGACTTTAACTGTTTTGGTATCAGCCATTTTTAATATCTGTATTTGAATGTCTGGACTCTAAGAAATGAGGTCCGCATGATCACTTGCCTTCAACAAAATGGTCAGAAGCACTTTGATGTATGTTGTTGTTGGAAATCTTTCCAGGTTTTCCTTGCACTCTATGCATTTCTTCTCCGGTCACTTCCTTTGTTCCTTCACATTCGCGATGTCTAACGAGGTACCCCGAAGAATCTTCTTTTCACATCCTTCTTCATCCTTTTGCTGCACCTGTGAACATTGATTGTGTGTACCATTCCAGCCAGTGGTTAGTGAAATATACAAACGATTCAAAGTAATGTTATAAAAACATGAACTCCTCAGATTTTATGTTTGCTCACTGGCTCACACATATGTTTGTTTGATCCAGAAAATGGTCACCAGGTCGATCAGCAAGGTTCTGTGATGTCACGTGAATACTACATACGGTATCTTTCTGCGAATCACTAAAAGGCAAAGGAAACCTCAGGCATGTCTTTCAGGTATTCATTATTCTAAAATTTCACACGTTATGCATATGTGTTGCTTGAGGGGCTACATTGTGATGGATTCATGCTGTTTTTGATTTTGTGGTCCTGCTATACTATAAAAACACAGTATAGTGTATATTGACCATTTACTTAACAAGTCCCCAAGCTGTTATTGACCAGTCAGAGCAGTAACTGGGCTCAGCATCCTTTTTATCAGCAATGCTGAAGCAGCATGCATAGAACTTTTATAGGCAAACACCTCTGTATATATTAGAGCATGGTTGGTAGTCCTTATATTAGTTTAATTCCCAACTGGTTCTCTTCAAGTGGAAGTTAATGTTACACCTCTGCGAAGTGAACATGAAAACTTTGAATTTTGCTCTAAACCCATTATCCGCCGATACTTTTTTAGCACATGTATGACAAATAAGCATGAGTCAAAGTTCCTTCTGGGTGCGAGGAAGCTGATACCAAAATAAACATAAGCTGAATGTATTTACTACCCTAAACGCTTGGGATCAAAACAGACTTTCCAAGTACACCTACACATACGCTCACCCTTGGATAATGTAATTATGACCCATGCAGTAAGATGAAAGGCAACGAAATGATGTAAGAGGGTCAGCCAAAGTTGAGCCGCGTACGTCACGCCGATGACGAGTGGGAGCACGTTGAGCCCGCTGACTGAAGTCTGATGACTCCCATCAAGCATGGTCATGAACAAGGCACCATGTCGCAAAGATGGGGATAATTGAAAGAAATGAGTACTTCAGATGGAGCATGTAATTTTAGTGTGAAAGATTTAGACGCAGCTTCTTAAAACCCATCATTTTCATATGAGATAGCTCATCCTTGAAACATCTATAGAATTAGGTCCATTAGTATGTTTACTTGGCTCTTTCAGGCAAAAGCACTCCCATTTGGAAACGCTGTATATTGCTGTATTAGTCGTATCGGTTTGCATCGCATGCCGCAAGTCGCCCCCTTCCCCCTCCCGCCCACAGGTTTTAAATAATTCCCATACTTCTATTTCATAATAAATGAAAACGCGAGACTGGGCTGGAATTTCAGCCTATGGCTAATGAGTATCCAGTGTTGGAGACATCTGCATCGGGGCATGCGGAGTTTAAGACCATCCGACTGGGTGGGGGAGGGGGGCCGGTGCAGGATGGGATTGAACTATGCATGCGCTGCCTCATTAGTCTCCAATCTCAGGAAAACAAAACCTCGGGCAATAACGAGACAGTTTGCTCCTGGTGGATCATTGATTTTCATCCAAAATTAATTGATGCTTTAAGAAGCTATAAAGACGCAAACATATGTGCAGACATGCGTACAAAAGTCCACATAATCACAGCCCATGATAATTTATCATGTGCTTTTTTTTTTTTTTCTTCACACCGTGCTGACCCTTAATTGCAAGGTTAATTGTGCTTTTTCCAACGTTAACACAGATGTAGTTCACAAGCTATCATCTCAAATTTGGTCATACAATTTTAATCCGAGCCTTTATTGTTTTTTATTAGTTATGAATGTGCATGTTACCTCCAGGGCATCTTCTATGAAAGCCCTCCATGCAAGTCATTCATTGGGAAGCCTACTCATTCCTATGCTAATGTTATGGGATAATATTTGTTCCTCTGATTCGCAATAACCCAAAGTCCACCTCCGCTAATAAGCTCAATGAATAATGCAAGATGCTTATACAATGTTTAGGTAATGCGTGTCTTTGGAGATGAAAAACCTTCATGGCCGTCCTCGGTCGAGCTAATGGGAAGTGACTGTTCTCCCACCGGGATGTAAAAGAAGCCCAGTGATGTCCAGTAAACACGTCGTTTCCCTTAATACGAAGCTCAGTGGTTACGGTTAACGCCAAATGTCACAAGGTCTTTGTCAACTCACTCAAAACGTTTATGTTCAAAAGATTGTCCAAACCCGCATTAAAAATTGGAATGGGGTAGCTTCACGATTACTCTGAAGGCTGCCTGTCAGTCAAACGGTGCTGTCATTTGTCATTTCAGAAAGTATTTGTTGTTTGAGCTGTTTATTTTAGGTGAAGCGCTGTTGGTTGCGATAAAAACGTAAAAGGCGTGAAACTGGGAGCCACGCCATGAAGTGCTTTGAAAGTAATCAGCGCAGTTTTCAAACCAATTCCGGCAGGATTTAGGACAAGTTTTGTGGGGCGGCTCAAATAAAGGTAAGGTAATCCTGTCCAATACTTTCCTGGAAGTAATACCTGGAGAAAAAAAAAAAAAAAAGAAAGTTTCTTCACATGCTCAAACCTGTAAACTCGCTTTCCCTTATATTATTAACTACATAATCCTTGCAGAATCGGTTCGTTTTCTAGAGGGAGCAATACAAATATTTGTTTTCAGTTTGTGATGGTATTTATTATAATTGTCGTTTTCCTGTCTTCGCTGGATGTTTGTTTTTGTCTCCATCATGAGTCTGTTTACCATTTTATTTTAAATTATGAGCCACACTTAATACACTTTATCTACAACATCTTTTTTAATCCAACTACTGGATTTCTCTGAGTACAAGTCAAGTTTTTTTCAACCCCATATTAGGGGGTTCGATTTATAACAGCACAGTGTTTGAATTATGCGAAATAAGGAATATCTTGTCATTTGCAAGGCTTAAAATGATTATATATCCCTTTAATTTGATATAGTATGCATCTGTTTTCGAGTTTGCACAGAACATAGCAAAAATGCGCGTGTACATTGCTTTGCACTTGTCTCACTTGTCAATTGTTATTCGATATATAGTGAAGACATGCATCTAATAGTACTGTCATTCCGTCATTTTAATAACACACGCCATGTGTTATAATTGACAGCAATGATCTACGTAACCACTAAAATTTGTGGTAGACTTAACACATTTATGTAAAATTCACCCAAATTGTAAGTAAAGGCGGGGGTCGACTTTTAAGCGAGGCCGACTTATACTCAGAGGAATACGGTAAATTCATTCCTGTTTACTTTCACATTATGTTATGAAAAATATGGTACATTATATCTCTCAAAAAATGATTGATTCGTGATTAATACAAACTTCGTTAGGCTAAATCAAAATTTGAAGTTTCCTGTACATTTTTGTTTACCGCTATGTGAAGTAATGCACCTTTTAACGAAACGCACGGTAATTATTTATTATTTTATTATTATTTATTTATTATTTCCTGGTTTCTTTATGTCTATCACTGATATTTGTCCATTGTCCTCTGTTGTCTATTTTGGTGAACCAGTTCCTTGTTTGTCATTTTGTATCACAGTTGTTTTGTTCCTTTTTTTTTTTTTTTTTTTTTTGCCTGCTACTCCATACATTTTGTTTTATTTTTAGTTTTTCCTGAACTCCTTTCTGGCCTGCTTCCCTACACTTCAATCCACCAGACAATAAAATTATGTATAAAGGACTACTTTTTAAATCAGTATTATTATGATGAACTACATGATCAAACCATACAGTAAATGCAGCTTATACGCGAATATATTAGATAGATAGAACATAGAAATGAGAAAAAAGGTCATCCTGGATTTTCTGACTTAGGTTTAGTCTTTGAATCACAAGAAATGTGTCAAAGAACGCAATCAGGTCAATGAGCACTAAAATAAAGATACTTGCATTCATCAGAGGATAATTTGTCGTCTTGAAAACTAAGGATTGTAACATTTGCATGTACCATGATGAATGCTCTTCAAATCTTTACAAGCCGCAAAGTACTGTTGATTGAAAGAGTCCTACTTTCTTCAAAGGTTCTGACACTAAACCATGAAAGTGTCATTGTCTTTGGCAATAATTTAACTTTAGAAACTATGTATTCATCCGTTTTTGTCATTTTGGCTCTCCTTCATGTTTGGTTGCAAACTTAACAGAGTTCAGCTACTATAGGAAGTAAATAAATCTGTTTTTTTTTTTAAATGCCTTATAAATGTGATTTAATCTCACAACTAAACCTTTCTGACTACAGAAGTGCTTCTCAAATACTGGGGTGGGGATGACGCCAGGGAAAAGGTTCTGTTTTTTGTCATGTGAAGCGAATTACAATAAAACAAGAACTTTCATCTTTTTTATTTGTTTTTGCAGGCACTTTGTTGCACTTGTTTTTTTTCTATTTTAGACTAAGGTGTAACCCAATAAACACTGTAAAAAATGGTTGAAAGTTGATTTATATTGATTTGTTTGTTAATGTTAAAGATTTAGGTATACATATACAATTTTTATAAATAATAATCGTATTTATAATCAGCGCTTCGAGTTGGGGTGGGGGGCACAAAAAGTTTTCTCTTTTCTGGGGGGCTTGGCAAAATGTAATTGAAGCATTAAACAACAGTATAATGTGAAGAATTGATGTTGAAGATAGCTGCACACCACAGTGCTATTTCTTCATCTTTAGAACGTAATAACCAACCTCAACATGCTAAAACTAAACTTTTTATCATACAGAATTACACAATACCAGTAGCTTTTACCACATAGGCAGCCACTTGACCAGAAATGCTAAAAGTGTTGCCATGCAATGCGGTCCATTCAACAAACAACACGTTCTGTCGTAGCACTTCCCCCGTTACAGCTGCATGTTTTCATCACCTCCCCACAAGTTTACATCACATAGATCTCTAAGCTACTGACTCATATGTGAGGCCCCCTCCGCCCTCCCTTCAGCACATATACTCCCCCCACCACCAAAAAAAAAAAAAAAAAAACACATTCCACCTTCTTGTCAAAATGATACCCATCTGCCCTGTAGCCAAATTCCAGCCATGTTTTTCAGGGAAGGCAGGCTTCAGACCCTAGCCCCCGCTCATCCTCGCTGGTGCAGAATCGCTGCAAATTATTGCAGCCGTCAAAGTCTTTGTTGAAATCTTTGACAGATGCTGCTGCTAAATTATGGCGTCAATTATTAATTGATACAAAATTAATCCTGGATTTGAAAATAACGACACAATTCCAACTAATCTGTGATTTTGTGGCCAGTGAAGTCCAAATAGAAAGCTGCCGAAGAAGCGAAGACATAGACGAGATAGCACATTCCACACAGCTCTATCAAGCAGGCATTAGACGATGTCAGAGAGAGCGCCCGAGGCTGCTCTGGTATGGTTCAGTCTTATCTTCTACAGATGAACCCTTCTGGCTCAGACCTGGCAACTATCAACCCGCTCCAGTGGCTTGCACACAGCTTCTAATGAAAGAAGTGCAGATGCCAAGCACGTACAGAGACCACACATTAGAAAGCTTTCCAATGGACACAGGAAGCAGCGGCTTAAGTGCAGCTCAGTTAACGTAGCAAAGAACACTTGGATAATAATATTTGCTTTCGTCACCGCCATTAATAAAAAAGTGACCGAGGTTGAGTTATGTTTGACCGGCACTCGCAATTGAACATTTCAAAAAATTCTCGCTGATGGTGCGGTAGTGCATGCACCTTATTTTGTTGCAGGCAATGTGGATTTAGTTATCGCTCAATGACTGTGTGAACGGTTGTCTGTCTTGAGGTGCTCTGAAATTGACCAGTCCAAGGTGTAGTTCACCTTTTGCCTGAAGGCAGGTTGGATAGACTCCAGCTCACCCCTGACCTGAGTGAGGATAAGCAGTATAGAAAATAGATGGAATTTCAAGAATTTCATTTTCTTATCTGTTAGCGACTCCTCCATTGCCAGACGGCACTTAATTAAAAAAACGATTTAATTAACAAAATAGAAATACACTGACGGGTGATAAAAATAATCCCGCATAACTTTTCATCTGTTGGAACTTGAGCCATGTTTGAAATGTTTTGACGTCGGGGCTTGTAAGCGTCAAGAGGACATTTCCTACTTCGTAGAACACAAGAGGTGTCCGGGCTGCCCCACCAATTCTAAGAACCACTTGAGATTCGCGATATAAATAGGGCACTAATGGTGCCTTGGCTAAGTCACTGTACCAAATGTAAATCAGATATATACTAGGGAACGCAATTCCTAGAGAAATTGAGCGTGAAAGATGAATTTGGAGCGCTATTTAATGATATAGAGAGGGGTGGAATGAGCTGAAAGTTAGAATGTTTTGAATCAGTTGAGGAATATAGATTCTACATGAGAAAGTCCTTTAAAACAGAATTGGGTATTTGGAGGGGTGGGCAGTATTTTAATGGTACAAAATAAGGATTTTTGGTAAGTGGGAACATTTGGCATTGATGGATATGAGATGAACGGTTAAAAGTTTGAACAGTTTGAATCAGGCCAAAAGAGAAGAAATTACAGAAGAAAACCTTTTTTTTTCTTTCCTTTTTGTGTGTGTTTTAATGGTAGAAATGATGAATATTTGGTGTTAGAATTTAGGGCATATTTTTTTAGTATCTCCCAAGGTGAATTGAATATGTGAACATCTAACATTCAAATAGGAACTGGATCTGTTCCAAGTGTCTCTGGATAGTAATATGGATATTTTTCTGGGAAAATCTAGAATTTTTGAGAAAATATTATGATATTTTGGAATGTTCCTGAATAGCAATCATTTTTGAAAGAATATAAGTGAATCATGTACAATGTGTGCATTTGTGATTTGGGACTGGGCCTGAAAATTTCGGAAAAATCGACTGAAAATTTGATTTTTTTTCCTACTTTAAAATGTGTTTTCAAAGTGAATTGAATTAGCTTAATGTTTAGAATTTCTGATAGGAATGAAATTAATCCATTTTGATAAATTGTAATTGGAAATGAATGGGGTATTTTTGGGTGAAAAATGTTAAATTGTGGGTAATTTAGACATATGTTGAGCAAGAAAAAATGGTAGCACAAATGGCATGCTCTTTAGAATATGCTGAAATTCCAATGAAGTAAATCAGATGAAAAACAAGGAAGGAGATGCAAGACAAAAACTGGTGGGAACAAAAGTAACCCTTCACACATTTTAGGGCTTTTTTGGTTGGGGTGTAGCTTGTGTATGTATAAAGAATACAACATGACAGCAAATTTTCCATTCAACATTTGAAAAAAGGAGCACTTCTGCATGCTGCACGTTAAGAAGACACGCAACAATATCATTTCCTGTTATCGCGTAGCTGTTTGGTCGCCTGGCAACACTGCTTTGATAACATCAATAGTTTCTTCGAGCTTTTCTCTGATCTTTGAACTTTGTTTCCTAATAAGCCCCATTATATACTAGATCAAACGTTAGATTAGCTATTTAAGCACTTGAAAATTTGCTGTCAACCCAGACAATTATATCGATTGCCGTAATGAAACATTTTGTCTGTCATGACCGTCCCAGACGGATCAATCAGTCTTGGAGCTCATTAATCATGAATATCCAATATTGGCTGATTTAGTTATGATTGTATTTGCATCACCAAGCTTTTGTGGCACCACAACAACAATGCTTTGAACATAGTACAGCAAGCAATAGGTTTTCTCATACACGTTGTACATGATCCAATATATGTTCAATTTCAAGAATGTCAAAATCTTTGCAAACTCTAATAGCGCAAATCCATATTCACTATATCAATATTCTCCATCTAGGCCCAGTGAAAACATTGTATAGGAATCAATTGGTTTAGCCTGAAGCTTTGCGATGCACTATTAGTAGTTTCACACAGCCATGTAAATCAGGGGGTGGAGATCGATTTCAAATCATATTGATGCTGACTGTCTTTTATGACTACTATATAAGTATGACATTGGCTTACTGAAGGATTTCTGCACATTTATCCAGTACCTCAAAGAAGCTAAATGTTCTTGATTGTGATAGACCAACATTTTGTACAGCATTTAAAAAGAGTATACATGGGTAACCTCCACGGGTCAGCTGAGTCACTTGGCCCGGTGATGGAACAGGAAGCAGATTGAACAAAGAGTAACCCGAGTACGTAAAACAATGGACATCCACCCAGAGAGAAACTGAAATCACTTCTCCTTGTGACTTCAGCTTCTGTTTGTTCCTCCATCATTCCTCGTGAGCGGTAATTGCACAGCGAAACATCCTGTTTTGAGTTACCTAACTCAATAGAGCTGCTGCTGCTGAAAAAAAAAAAAAAAAACAATAAGAATATTCCCTAAGCTGTGTAATGGCAAGAATCGGGGGGAAATGGGTTGTGACAGAAAAATGCGGCAATGGAAGTTAATGTAGTCGAACATCTTTTATAGCCTTTCTTTTGGGTCTACAGTAAGTATAAGGTCAAGCTGGCACAATGTCGGTTTTATGTTGCTGCAAAGATGACAGACCCCCCTGCAAAAGGACATTATGAAAGATCTGATAAGATACCAACAAAGGTGGTATGATTTATGCCAGCGTCTTTGTCATTGAGTGGCCTGGGTCAGGGAGAAAATGGTAGCCAAGGTTGTCTGCGCCAGAGAATTAAGTGTCCACACGTAAAATACAACTTGGACTGTGGGAACTGGAGAACAATCAAACGAGTCAAGAAAAACTCAGATTTTTCACCACACAATATAAATCCCCCTGTGAAAAAAACAACAACAGCGATTCTGACCGCAGGAAGTGAGGTAAATCAGCAGGTGATGCTTCCTGCTGATGTGTAAGCGGAAGGCGGCTGTGAAATGCGACGGGGGAAACCGGTTAGTTGCCAAGCAGATGGTGATCCTCTTGCTCTGGACGGAAGTGGAGCATCGCAAAAGAGACAAGGAGAATAGTGGAGAGCATGAACTGAAGAGGAAGGATGTGAGTTACTTCCCAGGGGGAGGATGAACTAGCGGGTTACCCACCGGCTGGGCCGGGTGCCATCAGTTCAGGCTGGGTTGAGTAGGGCGGGTCAAGGGGATGCATTGTGAAGAAATGTGATGATCCTTATGGGCGTGCTCAAAAAGTATGATGTACTCTCATGGAAAATGTATCTTGTGAGATTTGTAGGACTGTTACTTTAGACGGAAAGGTAGATATTGAAAGTTCAAATGATTTTTGTTACGATACAAGCAAAAAGGAATTCTGAATATGGAAATGACATAAGCTCAATGCGGAAACTTGAAACCTCAAGCGTACCAAGCAAGACGTGAAGACATCTTTGGAGATGCTAAACATTTGCATATTCATAAAGTCTAGATTTTATTAATGAACTGGGATTGAGGAAGCATGTTTTATGAATTTCTAAACAGAACATTGTTTTGAATAATAGTTTGTGTCTGGTAGGATTTTTCTTCCAAAGGGGGACACAGTTGACTATATTTTCACTGTTTGGGCATCTACAATATTTGAACCAATTTTACTACCCGCACTTCATATTTTTGGTTTAATGCTCAAGTTTGAATCTGTGCTAGAATCGTCATGTGTAGAAGTGAGTTCCAAAGAGTTGTTGACTCACCTTTGGCAGCATATCCGCAATTTTGATGGGTGCTTTACGATATGAAGCTTCAAAAAAGTACACAGACTTACAATGACGAGAATGTGACTTCCCTTACCTTCACCGAAACCCGTAGAATTTTTGGGAATAATCCATATATAGGGTGTAATAGATTGTAAAACAAATTCCAGTTTAAATTGCCCGTATGTGAATGTGAGTGTGAAGGGGTTTACTTGAAAGAAATAAAAAGTAAAATATTCAATTCAAAGAATCTTAATAAATTTTACAAGGAGTGCTTTTGAGTAGATTCCTGCAAGTTTATTAAAACAAAAGTTGCTGAGTTAAAAGTGTCATCTTCCAACCTAAACGTGAGTTCACTCTTCAACTTTTATGTAATATATATATATTTTTTTTAATCAATGGGTAAAATATACTTAAAAATTCTCCTTGTAAAATCCATCCATCCATTAGTCATCTATAGCCGCTTAGCCTCATTAAGGTTGCAGGCTTGCTGGTGCCTATCCCAGTCATCTTTGAGCAGTAGGCGTGGTAGACCCTGAATCGGTTGCCAGACAATATCAGGGCACATGGACAAACAACCATTCGCGTACTCAATCACACCTAAGGACAATATAGAGTGTCCAATTTGTCCATGCACGTTTTTGGAGTGTGGAAGCCAGATTGCCCGGAGAGAACCCACACGGGCACAGGGAGAATATGCAAACCCCGCACAGGAAGACTGATGTGACCTGAAATTGAAAATAAATATCACTACCAGTGCACTGCCTGTGCACTGTGATTGGCTGGTGCCAAATCCCTGATCATCCAAAAACCAACTAGCAATATATAAAAAAACGGATGGATTTAAATGACCTTTTTTTTCTAATAAAAGGCACTCTTAAATTATTTAAATTTTCTCAAAGGTTGATTGAGCACTGTATAAATTGGTGCGCCTTATAATCCAGTCGGATATATGGGATTTTCTAAAAAAATAGACCTGTTCATTGAGTCTTTGCTTTATAATCCAAAAAATACGGGAATGCGTCAACGTTTCTTCTATTATCAAAATGTCAATCAACAAAACTTCTTTTTTTTTTTTTATGAAGATTTGGCCCAAAAAGTGTAATCCACTTTGCACCGCAACAAAAACCAGATGTGAAGGTAACTGCGCGGAGAGGGAGTCGCGACGAGGGATTTTCGAACGGCGTGGAAGATGGAGCGAGAATGTCTGTTTTCATTCATCCCAGTCTCCACCCCTTCAGAAAGAAAAGATGAAAACGAGTCCCAGAAATAGTTGTAGTTTCCAAAAGCCAGACACCAAGCTGTTCCCTTTGCCATACGGCAGCTGTCTTCAAACGTCTGGGATGACACAGCAAGCGAGCATCCTGTTTATTGACTAGCAGCAGGAAGCGCTTCCAGTGCTAACAATGTGCGCTACTTCCAAGTCTCCTTGCAGCTCCTTTTCTTTTTTTAAACTTCTTCTCTCTCCAACCCCCACCCCCAAAAACGGGCCGCGTTAAAATGTATCGTAGACGGGAAGCTGTGCATCAATATTCATTCATGCAGCACCGCGTTGTCAAGCAGAAATAGAAACGGTGATGAGCGCTGCATTTATTTGTCATTTACCTCCTGGTATGCTAATATAATGAGGTCTGCTCACCAAATAACAAGAATCTGCATGAATACGGTTTCTTTACTGTGTTTCGACATGCATCTGGCACACACGGGGCTCTGAAAACGCCTTGAGGGATTCTTGTTCTCTCTTAAGAGTAGAGTTTTGCGATAATAGCGGTCTATGTTTTCCTTTAAGGCAGTTACATAAAATTGTGCTATTCCATCAGCATAAGGCGATTGCATTAGGTTTTCCTTATGTACTTCAGTAAAGCAATAAATCTAAAGCCAGGATAGTTGAAGCTGCACATGCACATGTACATGCATGCTTTTGCTGTTGACGTTTGTCAAACGATCAAGCAACCCAATCTAGCTGCAGATTATCTTACTTTCAGGAACCATGAATCTCCTTTAAAAAGTCTCATTTGGAAAATGTATGTTTTGTTTTGGTTTAAATTACTGGCTGGTGCTTGGGAGTTAATGTGAGTAGGTTATGATTACAATAGTGGATAGTGACCTAACCAGAATTGTGATATTCCACCTTCAAATGATCATATTTTCTGAGCCATGCATCACCATGCTTAGTTAAGGATGCTGAAGTCTTGGGAGGCTCTTAATCAATAAATTAATTAAGAGCAGTGCTAGACCCATTAGTTCCCTCTGAAACGTGCCAATACATTTTGAACAAATTTGTTGCACAAAAGCGAGGTCCAGGAGGGCATATTTGGATGACTTTGCTGAGAACACATTAACGACGCCATGCAAACATGCCATCCGACACCTGAAACGGGCATCAAAGCTGACTTTATAAATCGTCAAAAAGAGAAAATACCAGGATATTTAACCTCTATATACATTTCATGTGTCTATGGGCTATAATAAGCAGACCTCCTCAGCCTTTAAAGGTATGTTTCAAGCATGAGGTATTGTGTATACTGGCAAAGGTTTGCACTGCGATCTCTCACTGACGTAATGTAAACAACATAGTTTGCGTTGCTGTTCCTTCAGGAGTCAGTCAAGAGATCCAAAGGGGTTATACCAAGCTGTTGCTGTCTGTGTCAGCTCAACCAAATAAAGATAGCGCAGCACAGACGTAAACATCAGCAGAAGATGGACTTAAGAGCACCAGTATATATCTGTTGCTGGTGGATAACGAAATGTCGGTTTAAAAAAGAGGTTTCAAATATCGTTTTTGATTTCATTTTGGAATTCTTGTTGTTTAAGGTGAAATCTGAATGAAATTTCTTTATTATGATTTTCATCAAAAAACGAACGGAGGAGTACCTGGCCTTGAAAGATTGGTCTCTTAAAAACTCAAATGACGTATATGGGATTAAATGAGTTAATTTGAGTCAATGACAGGTTGGCTTTTGAACGTCATATGATCATGAGGTAAGCCATGATTGGTCGTTCACCGAGCTTTGCGCACAGGAGATGTCGTTTTCAGTCAACAGCAAGTAATAAAATGTGTTTTTACAGGTATTATTAAACTATTTTTAAAATGAAATATTATGTTTATACAGCTAAAAATCAAGAATAAAGCATTGTTTCTTTGTTAGTAATCCACAAGCTTTAACCGCGAAGGTTAAATTAAAACTGATTTTAAATTACATTCAATATGTTATGTTTTTTTTTCTTCCATTAAAATTAATTAAAAATAATTATTATCTAGAATATTTAAAGAAAGTGTTGATTTTACAGTATTTTTGGGCCATAATCTACAGCCCGAGGGCTGCCAAAATAATTCTTGGATGTGTATAATGACATTGAATAATGTGATATAATTAAAGCGTGATTTAATTTCTTGTAGTTAGCTGACAAACAGTCCCAAGTGTAACCTATTTCTCAGTCAGCTAAAACTGGCCCTATAGATGACAAGCAATGTAACAAAAACTGCAGAAAAATCTGTTTCTGAGCAAATTGAAGCAAACCAAATCGTTCCATTTTGTTATATGTCAAGATATGTATCATATCATCTTTTATTGGAGAGACAACCTGGAAGAGGGTTCCTCCCAGTTGTTGTTCCTTCTCAAGTTTTCCTTTTTTTCCCTGAATGGAGTTTTGAGTTTATTCTTTCCCTTTTGGGAGCTTCGTTCAGGGGATGTCATTTCTGATTTTCTCCATGTGTCCTACACTAGTGAAGCCCTTAGAGACACTATTCTGATTAAGGACTACATAAATAAATTTGACTTCTATAATAGAACAGAAGGTAATGCCACATTTACAGCACTGACATTGTCATACCTTCTCAAACTAAAACGGTATCAAATTGTAACACCACTGAGCTCAATCGAGTCTGTAACCTTTCATACCGAACCAGCCTTCAATCGTTTTACAACCTATGTATTGAAAGCTGCATTTATTTCCCCTGTCGTGGAATGACTTCAGTTTCTTTGATTCGAGGCATTCTAAAATCTCTCTTTTTTTTTTTTTTAGGTTTAAACATGAGCAAGAACTTCAATGACCCTGAAGCCTAATTACCGACAGGTCAACGGGTTAGGATGTGAATACTTGACACACCGCATTTTCTGGCAGCAGTCACTACGTAACTGGATTAATGTCTAACAATTACCCCCGTTGGGAACATTCTTATCAATGGTACATGTGAGGAAAATTGACTTTTATTATTTCCATCCGTTGACAATGGTCTCCTTTGTATTGCAAACGCTTTCCTTTCCTAGGCCAAAGTATTCTCAGCTATTTTTCTCTTCCCTGAGATCCTAGAAAAATAAATAAATAAAAGATTATGCATGAACTTCATGGTTACGTACCTTTAAGGATGTTTCAGTACGGATATAGCTCTCTAGGGGAAAAGAAATCGAGCTTTCTCACCCCTCTCGCTTGCTTTCTGTGAGTGACATTGTTTATGTTTCACTTATCTGTGGCAGATGTTAGCTGAGTGAAATTGAATTCCTGGCAATGAGCGGGGGAGAGATCGCCCCGCGCATCCTTTTTTATGTCGAGGGACAGGATTTCTCCTGGCCGGCCTTGATCCCTTGATTGTCTACCCACGATGTTGTTGGTGGATAATGACAAAGGTCAAGGGTGAAACTGGCTTTTCCTGAGTCACAGGGCTAAAGAGCCACTGTCAATGTGTTGCTTTGGATCAGATAAGAGAATCTCGAGTGGGAAGGCGAGGAAATGCGCACAAAACAGCATTGCTATGTGACAAATCGGCAAATTGTATGAAGCAGTATCAGTGGAACTACAAAGCTGTCTAATTGTGTTATTCGGCAGTAAATGCACCATTAAATGTTTTAATGGCCCCTCTGAGTGTGTAAGTCAAGGCATTTTTTTTTTTTTTTTACATTTTATTTCTACCATGTTGTCAGGGTGGCCATGCAAATCTTTCTTCAAGATAAATTCTGCAATGATAAAATGTAGTCAGTCATCTTTATTGGATTTCTGAGACGGATGTGAAGACTCGGAGATGAAATTGCTGCTCCCAAATAAAAACACAGTTGACTTTCCCCCCGAGTGATAGGATTTGCCGGTGTGCCGTAGAGTTGCCATTTATCTGCAGTCAAAACCCCACAAAATCGTTGATGAGATGATGCGGCATCAGTGTACGATGAAATGGAGAAAGTGTGGAAAAAAAAAATATATATATATATATGTATATATATATTTATATCGCAAGGACAGTCATGTATGAGCGCTCTGTTTCCTCTTGTTTACCCCAAGCTGTTTCTCAATCCTGGATAACAACCCCGGACAAACATGACTATCAGCTGATTTCTCGGAGAGCTCCACAAGCGTGTGCAGATGATACTCATTAGCGGCGCAGGTCAGAACCACCCAGAAAGCTCTTTAACTACGCTGCTGTTTTGAATATGAATAATGACGACAGATCAAAATCACTGTAAGATGTGTTATTTGACAGAGGGTCAGTCGTTCAGCCTGGGATTTTGGAAAATGTCGTTAATTGTCTTATTTATGTAATCATACTAATCTGGCTTGGATGTGAAGTGAATTTTCCTTTTAAGTCAGTGTTTACTGCAAAAAGGATCCCACATTTCATTTGCAGTGAATACTTAGACAATACACTTTGCATTACATTTGTATAAATACCCCACATTCTTTAATTTCCATCAAAGCTAAATTGTAGGGAACAAGGGTGGAAAATCGACCAGGTCGGGTTTGTTGGCTTTTAAAAATATGTTGAATAAAAATATTTACTTTGAAGTTCCGCCAAAATCGTGTTTGCACCACCATTTTCTACATGGTCCTTTCTTGCAGAGACACATGCAGTTTTGCAATTGCAGCAAGGGAGAAAGACTGCCCCAAATAAACTGGATGTCACAAGTTTGGGATCATAACGGCACCGCAATGGCACTTCAAGAGTTCAATGGTAATCACTCGCATGCTAATGCTAATCGCAATTGCTTATTGGCGAGCATAGAGGGAAAAAAAATCAGATGTATAGAAGATAAGAAAAACAATGAGTAATTTTGACTTCAACTCACATTCATCCTGAGTAGGTCATCAAAAAACAAAAACTAAGGGAGCAGGGGAATACTGGATTGTACAATAGAATAATCAATCGAGTAACCAATTTTAACAAAGATTGGACCATGATAGTCCTCAATTTGTAAATATTGCACATTTTAAGTTACTTGCCCGCTGTTGTTGTTTCTCCTTTCTTCTCATTATGATGTGTTGATGGTATATTTGTCACTAAACTGACAGATTAGATCAGTGCCAAGGCCATGATGAACTTCATCAGTTACTCCTCCGCGTGAGACAATCACAATAGTTCCTACGGTAATGTCCTTCTTCTGTAAATAGGCACAGTCAGGTTGTGTACAGCCATGTGCTCAAGACTGAAAAAAAAAATCATTGGTTAATCAAATTTTGAATTGAAAATGAATTAGTTGGTGTTTATTTTGAAAAATCATCACTTATAATTCTGTTGAAGCAAGATGAGGGTTTTTTTTCATAAAATTATCTCAACCGTCTGTTCTAAAGGTAGACTTGCAATTTAACAGTTGAAGACACACAGTATCACAAAGGTCTTCTAATAAATGAAAACAACCTCGCCTGACTTCTAAAAGTCACGGCACCAGACAGCAGGCTGCATAGAACACCCATTATTGCTTTAAACTATGAATCATTTTAAAACACATCAAAATAACTACAAGTGTGACAAATGCAATATGAACATGATTGTATTATTAATTTAAAAAAAATGGAAAATGTTAAATTCAAATTAACTGCTGTTTTTGACAATGGAAAGCCGATAGAACCATGACGAGTCGTCACATCTGAGGCTTTATGTTATGATTTTTTCTTTTTATTTTGAGGGGGGAATCACAAATTCCATCCATGCTGAAGCTGTTTACATTATTCTCTAGACCCTTACTAGTTAAAATTAATTTTATAAATACCACTTCATTAAATACATCATTGATTCAGAATTAAGTTGCTGGATTTTGCGGGGTTCTGGGTTTGAATCCTGACCCCTCCTGTGTGGAATTTGTATGGTCCTTTGACCGGATGTCGTCAACTATAGTCAACTTTTGCATTTTTATTTAATTTGATTTTTTAAAATACATTTTAAATACATCCATCTTTGGTGTATTGTTCAGCTGTCATGATCCAAGTTTGTATTGGGTTTTGTTTAGATTTTAGCCGTGTCATGTCGTGTTCCCATTGCAGGCGTCTCGTTTTGTTTGATTGCGTCAGTCTGGGCTTGTTAACTGTGTCCCTTGTGTCCACCAATCAGCTCCCTCTGCCTTGTGTCTTGCCCAGGTGTTCCTCGTTGTCTCATCCATTTGGTTTGTATTTAGTTCTCCACTTTCATTCAGTTCTTGTCGGTTCATTGTTATTGTCCTGGTCACGTCTTTCTTGTTCCTTGGTTTCATCCAGGTGCAAGGTTTTTATTTTGTTTGTTTGGTTTTTGCTTCTTTTTTTTTACTGTGTTGTTTTGGTGATTCTTTGTTATACCAAATACTTTTAGTTTTGTTAAGAATGAGTTTCAAACAATTGGCTTCCTTGCCTTTCTGTCCTCGACCTCAATCCTGACATCAGCATGTCTTAAAAATGAAAATGTCAGTGTTGCTAATAGGTCCGACTGATAATCAGTAAATACCTGTAGTCAACGTTCATACAAATTAGCTGTGTTGGAGATGCAAACTATTATTATTAGGAATATCATCCAGAAATATAGGAATAAAACAAGTCACTGCATTCAAGCTCCTTCCAGACTTTCATGGGTGGGTTAATAAATGCAATGCCTTGACTGTAATAATTCATCTTACATATCTTGTCCATGCATCATATGAGTATTGTAAAACACCTCTGAAATAGCAACAAGCATGAAGGTGCCCTTGCAGAAGCCTAAACAAAATGCACATTTCTTAAATTGTAATGGACCACTAGAACTAAACCTGTTATGATTTCAATGTGATCCCTTGTAGCATGAAGTTGACCCCTTTATCAATGCAGCCCACTGAATTGAAGTAGTGTGAGGTGTTTGTGTTAAGGACAGTTATCATTCATGGCTGCTTATGGGGAGGTCTCGGTTTGGAAATACACAGATAATGGCGGTACGAAAGGCGCATTATTAAGAAAAGCTGGTGGAGCAGCAGGGTGGTGCCATCAATCAGAAGACATTTGAGATTTACATCAATCCGGTTTTATAGGAGCGCGCACGCACAATGTGGCTGATCTCCATATTCATATGTAGAACTCTGTGCCGTGTCATTAATAATCCCAAAGATGGTCCATAAAACCAATGGTGTAGCTGTGGAAATTCAATATGAGTATGCGGATGGCGGAGGGCCTCGAAGATGTGTGTATGGGGGGGTTTTGATTAGGGGACACGGATGGAAAAGTTGATAAGGGGGAAGATATAAAAGCAGCCACACATCTGCATCCCCGCTGGAGAGCTTTTGGAAAAGAAGATGAATATGGATTCCCATTAGAAAGCGGATAGTTCATATCCAGGTGATTTGTTACGAGGTATCAGCTGCTAAAATCTCGTCTTCTTTCCGTCCGCGCCGCCACTCCTCAGTTGAAGTCATTTGCGAAACAAGATTCCTCCCGACAGCTCAGATTAAAATGCAGTCGAATGAAGTGGCAGGTGGCAATCACACGCTCCCCAACCCTCCCCTTCTGCTCTTATTTTACAGAAGTATTATAAAAAACAGAGTGGAGGTCTTTTAGGACTTTGGTAGCAGCACACTACCTGATGCTAATGACCTCTGATGAAAAGTTGAGAGATGAGCATATGTGATGAAAATGTATGCAAGTGCATGGAGAAACCATCAACAATGCGCTTCTATGAGATCATCCATCATTCCCAGTCACTGATGAGCAATTTTTGACAAAGGCTTACGGCATAGGATGCCATTCATTCGTTTTTGGGTGAAGATTCCAAAGGGCCCGTGATTGAATTCTGGCTTAGGTTCTTGCAAGCAGAGAAATTTTGAAATCCTTTAATATGATGCTTCTGATCATTTTGTGGTCTCATTATCCCTCTAAGTGCAATTTTCACCCAGTGGGATTCAAATGATAAGGTGCATCGTTTTATAAAGTGCAGTCTTAATAAACAGGTCTATTTTGGGGATTTTTCATGTATAGGATGCACTGGGTTTTAAGATTATGAGGAATATAAGATGCATTATTGCACAATGGGAAACATACTGTACCACTATACTATATGAGTGTAACTTTGTTCAACTTCATTTCAACATCTGTACATAAGACAGATTGTTAAATTTGGAGAACATTTTGAGGTTTTTAACTGTGCCTTTAAACAGGGCTGCAAAAGTCTGAGTCTGGACTGGAAATGTTCTTTTGCTAACCTGACTTGGACTCTGGCATTAGACTTGCACTTTCTCAGCCAGTGGACTCTGAAAATATTTTTATCGGCTCAACAGAGACTAACTATGTTTTTATCCCTTAAAATTATCAGGCAAACTTCAAACGAAATTTTAAAATGTCTACTAATTTGTTAATCTGACTGTGGGCGCCACAGATAACTTGTGTTAGCCACATCTTAAAAAAATATGAAGATGCATATTCTGTAAGGAGATCATTTCAGGCATGTTGTTTTTTTTTTCTTTTTTTTTAATCTATACAGACAACAAACGTTTACATGCCATCTAACAAGAGTGTTGGTATAGTAACATTTCTGTAAATTCATGGTTGTAAAATTGTATTTTTTTTGTCTTAAAGTTTACACTTGATCTTATCTGCGTTTAGACTTTGACTCAGACCTTTGTGACTCGAACTTGACATGGATTCAGACTTTTGTGACTGGAACTTGATTTTGACTCAACAAGGCTGGACTAACGACCTACCTTACAGTCTGAAAAATATGGTAGTATGTCATGTTAATCTGGCACATGATAATATTTATTGTAGTTGTATGGGAAACATTTTAACTAAAATTCAGAATTTCTTAGCATTTTACAAATTATAATATATTTAGCAAGCAGTGATGGACTGAATCTTCACATTGAGTCCTGGTAAGTATTAACTGTTTCTACAGAACAGTATAGAGAACTTTGACCTATAATGACAGTATTGCCTACCTTATTATTTGCTCGATTATGGAATGCTGCTCGGGAAAGTGAACAGAATAAGAATTTCATTGTGTGGTATTACTATGCATACGATAATAAAACTCTTACATCTTGAAAGCATACAATTCACATAAGGTAACTCGTAGTTGTCCATTTCAGTTGGTCAAACCTTCTGCGGTTACATCGTGTACAAACCCACAAATATGAACGCGATGTACTCATCAAAACTTGCTACACCGTAACTCTCAGTCCAATACCTCACCTGGTCACTTCATAGCGGGACAAGGTCAACATGTTTGCCCAAGGATGAGATATGTGTAGGTCAAAAGTTTATCTCAAAGAAAGAAAAGCCCTATTCAGGCCCGGCATCCTTGGACGGACAATGGATGAAGATGGAGATCACGACCACACAATGGTGCTGACCTCAGTCGCTCTGCTACATTCTCTCCTGCTTTCACCTTCATATCTTTCCACCCGCTTCTTGGTGTTTTTTCAGCGAATCAATAAGACCCGTATAGAATGGCTGACTTGAAATTAGCTGGGAAAAGTAATGACAAAAAATATCAATAAGTGTAGATAATGTGACTCCAAACGTCTTTATTGCTGTGGCTGTAATGGAAAGCCATTACTGTTTTACTGCCGAATTCCCTAACCAGTTGTAATTGCAATATTATAGCCTATTACAGAGCAGTTGTGATATTTTTATTGATGCAACATCTATATTTCCTCTCAGTGGAATGAGCCAAACATTAATAAACAGTAAGATACTCAAGAATACCCACGTTTGTAAAAGTAGCAAAGCAGCTACTTTTCCAACATGTTTCAACACAAATCAGATTTTTTTTTTCTTTTCCCAATGACAAGCCCAAACCTGGACTCACGTGTGATTTATCCCTTCAATGTTTCTCCGACTGTCACATTTCCTGAAGCTATTGTTACGCACATGCACAGCGATCAGCACGTGTGTGTTTATAGTGGCCCGTGATGATACATCCTGCCAGCCATTCCAAATATGCAGGTGACCACTTATGTTCCATTGCAGCTTTCCACGAAACAGGAACTCCAAGAAAAATGGTAAGATCTCAAAGTAAACATTGATATGTATAGCTTGATGAATGTGAAGCTGCGTTATATAAACCAGAGCTTTTCAGCCGGTGGGTTGGCCCTCGGAACAGGATTGACGTCGGCGCCTAAAGAGAAGTTTAACGCAAGCTGACTGTCAAAACACCTGACGTGCTGCAACCTGCCACGTTTGCTAAGAATGTGTCGGCAAGGCCTCTCCGTTGCATGTTGCACAACACGTCAACTTCTTTAGGCCATGTTTAGTTTTCACTAATGGCTGCAAGTTTGCCTTCAGTTGTTGCTCTACCAATTAAAACAGCTCATCAGAGACCGATGGCATAGCTGGACTAATTAGTTGCCCCAGGCCATTTTGGAATCTCCGAACTCTGAGAGAAGCCATTATAACAGCAAGTCATCACGGGTCCAGTTTTTGAATGTGTTACCAATCTTGACTCCTGACATGTTTGTTAATGAAAACTATACAATATGTCCATATTTGCTCTTTATATGACCAAAACAATGATGACCATAAAACAGTAAAAGATATTGACAGATACACACATCTGTTAAGACTTCTAAGAAACTCAGCTCAGTGTGTTTAGTTCTTTTGCCAGGGTTAACACTTACCAGGTGGAAAAGAGTACACACTCCTGTCATAACATCGTGATTACTAATACTAAAACACCAACATAATGTATATGCTAGACAGGCACGAAGAATGTTGTTTTCTCATTTTAGGGTGTTCGGAGTAAAGGGGGAGCTTGCTAGTGGATTTCAAGGAATTTAAATGTATGTTGTAGCTTGTAAAATGTATTTGCTTAAAAAAAGCAGTAACATTATTTTAGGAACTGTTATATTGATTGTTGATACCATTGAAAAGTAATAAAATATTATGGATAATGCCAAAGTAGTTAAATATAGTAATGTGACACCATTGTAAACTTTGAGTCCACTGTTATGTCCAAGTTGTCTCAGCAAGACCGCAAGTAATTGCAACACACCCAAATGCATGAGACATCATCAGGGCGAGGTTTTAGTTGGGTTGCTGGAATGAGTTAAAAGAGGGGTTGTCAAACTTCTAGGACTCCTTTTAGAAAGCAAAATTTCCAAGGACCCCCACAGCAATCATGTTAAGTATCTCGTGAGGCATAGCTCAGGAAAATTCGAAACTCGATTGAATAACGTATGTGGGAAAAAGTATTGGAAAATATGAGTTGACCCATCATCATTTGTTGCTAGCCCAGTCAAACTAGATTTGTCTTGTCTGTAGCAGTCAATGGCACTGAATGAGCTACTAGAGGTGTTACGCAGAACCAAATTCCACATTCAACAAAGGATGAATCATTTCCTTTGGGTTGAGGCCGCTGGTAGAGCCCTTCAGCACAAGGCCTAGACCAAATAACTGACAAAATATTAAATGTTACACAAGGTGTCTTCAAGAACGACCAAATACGACCATATTCAAGAAAGCTGTATTGAAGATCCCGAATAAAATATCCTCCAGACGTAGCCTACTCCATTTGTCCTCAGAGGTGTGTCCATTTTGGGACATTTTAAGAAATCATTGGAAACGCCAGGATGCTTTCTATTGAAAACACAAAGACTTAGTACTGTAGCTCCATTGAGTCAAAAGCTATCGACTAAAATCAAATGTCCATTACAGTGGACACAAATATATAGGCTGTCTCTCAGGAGAATAACTAGACTGCCAACCAATCCAAAAGCGTATTTGGCCTTTCCCCAAAAGGCACTTGAGTCTCAAGCCCCCTTGCAAACCTAAACAGAATGAGCGACATAGAAATTGATGGATGGATCCTACAGTAAACAATCAATCAGTATAGCTGCTTGCACACTGCTTAAAATCCAGCAAACGTCATCATAAAACACAGAGTCTACTGTAAATAGGAGCAAAGTGTTCACCTTGGGCCCTTTCCCCTTTCACCTGCCCTCCCTTGACAGCATCTACTGCTCCATCCTGCATCAAAGTAATGACAATGTTCAAGCAGGTCCCAGGGCACCAGCTGGCACGCAAACACACTTCGCACTTCCTTCCAAAGTGAGCCTCTTGTTTTCCATCTATTCTCCAGGAGAGCAGGGGAGTGATACGGGGAGAGAGGGAGGGCGGGAGGGCAATCGAGGGCAGGGGCATTGAGAGGAGGGCTGGGCTAACAGGCAAACACTAAAGGTTACCATCCCCATTTCACATCAAATATCAAGGACACTAGTAATTACCGCATACAGCTGAGAGGTTCCAACACCGGCCTTGACTATCTCTTCTATCTGCCCTTGTGATGGCCTGAGCTGAAACACAAGAAGCTCCCAACAAAAAAAGCATGAAAATGACAGATGCTAATTGCAATTCTCCCTATGTGCGCTTGTGGCCTAATTGCGTGTCAGGAAGTGTCGGGTTATTCTCCTTGTTTTTGTTTGGCTTCTCGAGGAAATAGATTTCTCTGAGGATTTGAGTCCACCTTCTGCAGCGCAAACGCTCCCCTTTCAACGTTGTCAATGTCGCGCGGCATAATGCAAGTTAAAGACCTTACGGGCCGCCGATGTGGCTTTATTAGTTTGAAGGTTACTTATATAAGGTCTCATTGAGAGAAACTAAAAAAATTGAGGGAGACGAGAAGAAGTCCACAGCTCTTATTAGCGTCCCTGTGTGACTCAGTGTTGCGTGTGGTTGGGGTTGCTGAATGAGCACAGGGTGTGGGAGTGTGAACTTCTACTTGTCGGCTTTGTGGGTGGGCACATGTGCTAACTGGACTAATACAGAGTCAACCAGTCAAGAGAGGGAGGGATTTGCGCCCTGGACACATTGTGGAATTCCCAGATTAGGGCACTGTAAAAAGAGGGGAATGCTAAACTGCTGGTCAGCAGGCCCGGCTGGGATAAGCATGTTTTATTATTGAGGGTGTTTGGCGTGTCTGTCGAGGACTGATAGCGCGAGGATGACATGACGTCCAGTCGTGACGTTAGCCCGCCTGCTCCCGCTCCACATTGACCCACATATCACACCTATATACAGAAAGTCCCAAATAACAGTGTGAGAATCTGCCAAGGCTGCTAATGAATTCTCACAATGGGTCAGCCTGCTGATGGTTGTCAAACCTACTTTGGGAACGTTGCAGATTCAGCCTGAGTGAGGAGATTTTCAAAATAAAAAAACAGAAATATTCAATACATTCACATATATTAACTATCTAGTCATCTAGTAACTATTTGTAATAAATTTTCGCGACCTGTGACGAGTGGTTATGTTAATACATCAGCTAATGCTAGCTAAACGAGACCTTTTTTGGTAGTTCAACAAAGCTGAACAAGTCAAAGCACTCAATGCCAATGTAGTAAAATTAAACCATGTTTCCACTGAATGTATATACTCTGCTTTGCTCTATTTTACTCTTTTTTTATTCATTTTCTTTTCTTCGTTTTGTTAATGGTGGCTGCTTTTTGTGGTTAGTTTGCGGAGCCGCACATTGATGACAAATCTGTTTCGAACCAATCACTGGTCTTCAAAATTGTTGTCATATTTTTGGAATCAAAAAGCAGTAGGTAGAGTACAGACGGGTATATTTTCAGTACAAACCAGGCTTTTGTCGAGTGGAGTCAATAATCGATGTCTTAAATTATAAAATGTGTCCACATACCCCCCAGCAATGCTTGTCATTGCTGTTTGGTGCATTAAATGAGTATTTTTTCCAAATGTTTGTTGAGGGATGACGATTCAGCAACAACGAATGGATAATCAAATTAACTGATAAATATTTTTGAAAATTTTTTAATCATTTAGAGACCAAAGTTGTCCAATTCCAGTTTCCGACACTGTAAATGTTCTCAGATTTCTGTATTTCACCGTGAATGCAAAATAAATATCGTTGTTAAATCAAAGTAAGATATGAAAAAACATTTTACTTTGAAATTCGATTATTAATATTGTATCCGATTATACTGTAGTCTGAACCAGTAAATAAATACTAAATCAATATATATATATATATATATATATATATATATATATATATATATATATGTCTGTCTGTCCATCATTTTAATATTGAAAAGCTCTTTTGATGAAACCTTAACGAATCTCTAACGTTAACGCACATTTGCAACCTTTCTCAACACTTGCGTAAGTCCGCATCTCACTGGGATAGGAGCTTGACATGTTTGAGATGTCCTACTGTGAGTAACACGTAGTATCAAACTTGCGTCTTTCGCTTATTCAAGCAGCTATCAGCTACCATAAACACCTTTTTTGGTTTGAGTTACAAAACCTTATTCATAAAGCTGACAATTGATTGACACAACATACCATGTGGGAACTTGCCGCCAGAATTGTTCAGCTCACATTCAATCTTACTACATTTCCCATGAATCTTAGACACGAAAGAAAGAAAAAGTTCCAGTTTTGATATGCCTCAAATATGAATGCGATAGTTTGTAATTTTTAATTGGTTCATCCTTCATAGATCGATAGTAATGATAATTGTATGATTGACATATACATAGCCCAAACACTCGGCTTGATATTGGACTAAATAAAAACAGTTCCGCGTAATATGGGACCTCTGGTTACCCTAAGTTTGATTCCCTAATGAGGAGTAAAGAAGTCACAGTGTCACAGGGGCAGAGACACATTCTACGAGTGTATGCAGCTAAAGCACCTGAGCTCAAAATCAGAAATCCAGCCGTGCAGCACACCTGCGCCAAGAATAGCCTGGATGCAAAAGTGAGAGCGGCATAGATGAGCCGGGTGCGAGTCAACGGCGGAGAATGATCAATTAGGTGCCGGTGCGGGTACCCTGCATGCTGTCATGGCTTATTTGGCTTGGTGTTGTCATTCTTGTTATTTACCGAGCCCGGGCCATTTGGGGAAAGAGGTGGTTTTCGTCATGTGCTGTGCAGCCCTCCCTCATTTGTTCCCAAGGGATGCCAGCCATGTCTCCTGTCATTAGAAGATGTGTGTTTGATTCAGGCAAGCAGCGCACCGTGCGTCCTAGTCGATGGGATGCCGTCTGCTCGGTTTGTGTGTTGTGGGATGGAAGCGGCGGCTTGTGTCATTGCTCTCTAGGGCATTCGCGCGACCCTGTTTGCTTGTGTGTTTACCTGTCTGCTCCGGTCTGCCTGCGTGTCTGTCTGTCTTTATATGTCACCTTGTTGCAACAGTGTAGCGGACCTCATGGTGGCTGTCCCCTTGTTCAGCTTCAAAATGACACTAGGGGACACACCTTCCATTAATAATGTTTTTTATTTCCTTCTCACTGTTTCTAGAAACTAGGGGGATAGCAAGATGTTGAGGAACGTGCTAACATAAAGATAAACAAATAGATTACTGCGCATACCCTTGAGATAGAATAAAATGTTTCTGCATGATAAGGGTGGCAATAAGTCACACATCAAAATTTCTTACGGTCAACGAGCTTATTATTCAAAACCCTTGTTAACTTGGCTGAGGCAAAATCATAGATTCAAGATGAGTTCTGAAAGCAACGAGTGAAAAAAAGTGTTTTTATTGTTAAATATGAAAACAATACTTTGTTACATCAACCTAAAGCAATGCTTGATTTTTTTTCTTTAATCATTTAGAGATTTTCAGACACTGTAAATGTTCTCAAACGACTATAATTCACTGTGAACGCACACTAAATATCATTGTTAAATCAAAAAATATATGTAAAAACTACCAGTAAATGTATAAAATTATATATATATATATATATATATATATATATATATACACACAGGAGTCACGAGTAAATATAGTTGGCGATGTTCGTATATTTGTTTATTTTTCCCTGCAGCTGGTGCATGGTATAATTCAGCACTCATCCCATTTCCTGTATAAGTGCCGCTAGGAACAACATGTTGCATTGAAAAGCAGTCATGAGATATGAATGAGTCATTCTCAGCAGGGCAAAGGTATCTGCTGATGGGAAGGAGAGAAGGGCATTCTCTATCATGGATGATTATCAGCTGATTGCTGCAACCACCATGATGATGATCATGTACAAAGTGGGCCACATGTTGTTTAATGGGGAACTTGATGGTTGTTTGTTTAATATGCTTAAAATAGCCAGGCGGAGTAAGTAAAAGGCCAGTGGCGTCATTCCAGCTTTAATCTGAATAAATTGTATTTTGAACATGACATTAGTGTCGTAATTCCTTTTGTGACTGAAAGAATTAGCTTTAGTTTAATAAAACCTTCTTGTATGGATCACTTTAGAAGATTGTATCCATTTTTTAAGCTTGGGGAAATGGACTTACATACATGAAGAGAAAAGGGCTAACATCATAAAGATTTTGCCGTACAAAACCCACAATGGAAGCTTGCAAAAGGAAATGACAATAATGGGTTATAAAGTGAGACAAGTGGCTCTGGTTTAGGATTTCTAAAGGGGAAGGGCTATGAAGGGGAGGAGCTTACAACAGGAAGTGCCAGTGATATACAGATCAAATAAATGACATAACTGTTCAAAGTTCAACAACCTGCAGTGGCTGCTGAGGTCATAACGAATAGGATTTGTTACTTTGGCAACAGCAGGCTGTTAGGTTTCCCACTAAGAGTGTCCTAATGTACAGACAGCCGCTGAGTCAACAAAGTCTGTTTGGAGTCAACCTTTAAAAGTCACGACCTTGGCGAAAGGTGCAGGAGAGCTGATGTGTTTCCTATACACCGCAGCTTCCTAAAGTTCACACGCAGCATTAGCAGTGCGCCATCAGCTTTCCTGACAATAACGCAATTATGATTAACTACGCTTCAGACCAATTCCGTATGTGAATTCTTCACAAGTCCACAAATCTTTGCTTGTCCTATTTGTATTCCAGCAAGAAACTGGAGTCCTAATGCGATGACCAAAGGTTTACTCAGAGCGCTTTTGCTGCTTGAAGTTTCACTTGAAAACAGATGGTGATTCATTACAAACTTAACCAAGTGGAAAAAAGTCCCACTTTGTCTGCCTTAAAGAGAAGAAAAGCACTCGTCCTCTCTTAAACCGCCATTGTAATTCAAATCAATCCTATCATCAGTACAGCAAAGGAGTCGGCTAGCTGATCCGTGACACAGATCTGTGGCAATAAATGATAGATCGGAGTTTGGATAAGCTTGATAAGCAAGCGGGAGAGTCACATTCTTTGGTCTTTTTTGAAGACAAGCCCACTGCGGGCAAAGGCCTATTCTTTAACACACAGCCTAAGATAAAGACGTCAACAGAAGAAAGAGACATGCAAGGGACATACTGCTAAAATGTCAGGGTCAAATATTATTCGTCCTGCAACTAATTGATCATTTTTATGCGAGATTAATCTGTCAATTATTTTGTCAGTCAATTTAATTTAAATCCCTTTCATCAAAAATAAAGTCTGATTTGAGACAACGCTAATCAGTCTGCTTCCATAAATCTAAGAATAGTTCCAGTCAAACTCATTAACTTGTTATGTCTAAAATCCTGAGCATTTAGGCAATTGAAGGCCTTCAAAACATTGTCAAAAGTACGTAACATTTAATTTGGCATTCAATTGTTGATTAATCGTTGCATACATACTATTCCCAAAATTAAAAGCCAAGATGGCTTTGCAACTAAAGTCTTTAGAAAACACGTGTTCTTGAGTGTTTTGCTATGGCTCTCTACATCGTGTTGTCATTGCTATCATTCGCTACAGCTGCAATCGCTGCTGGGTGTTTTGGATTTATGAGTTAGGCTAAACTCGAGCTGCTTCTATGGTGAGCAAACTCCTTCATAAAAAGAATGCACATTGCTAAACCTTTATCAAAGGTGCTGTCCCGGTGCTTTTTTTCTAAAGTTAAATTTATCATTTATCAGACCGACTACTCTCAGATGCTCTTTCATTTTGGTGTCTTGTCGCTTTCCCCCACAAAAGGAGCCAATCAGGTTACACACAGGCACAATGGCAGCCAATCAGTGACATTTGTATACAAACCCCAAAAACTCAACCACATAAAATTCAATGCATAAAAATGGATTTCCCAACCCATAAAGTTAGTTTAAAATTGAGAACACAGTAAAAAATAAAACATAATTATGTTGTAATTAATAACTCTTGTTTAACTTGTTCATCTGACACTCCTAAAAACAACAACAAATTTTGTCTATCGTGTTTTTTAAAGTAGTCAGTAATTCATTAGTACTTTTTTCTTTTGGGGTGGTCTCCAACAACAGCACCCGAAGAAAAACAACCAATCATAAACACGGGTTTGGCCGACGAGGTGTCAGTAGTTTGCCAAGCACTCGCTGGAATTTACCCAAAATAAAACATATCTCCTTGAGCAGGAGCATTGCTGAAATTGTAAGAAAATATCTACCCCCGGTTAACATAATAAGTTAAATAGAAGAAATGAGACAAAGTTTAGTTCCTCTCATTTGTATTGCCACTCATTGTCGTGCCAGTGAATAAGCTGAAACTGGTTCTTTATTGACTCAAGTCTTTATTTAGTAACACAGTCAAATTCCAGACGCAATCCAGGCCAGGTGAGACAACAATCAGCTGGCTTTGGCATGAGTGATAAACTATGACTACAGCACTAGGTGTACAATACGTTTCCTGCAACACAGCATTTAAACTATGAGCCACAGAGATGTGCTAACACTCACGTACAAAGAATGCCTGAGTGGGCTGTCTTCAACTGGGTGATAGGTGAAACTCTATCTGACCAAATAGCATGTGAAACTTATGGTCATGGAAACCTGATCAGAACCCCCAACCCTCACTTTTTCTCCCACAGAATGTGTACAGTGACGACATCTTTGTTTGCTAATCAGCAGCTTGGGTGTCTGTTTATACCACAGCCTCAATAAATACCAAGGTCTAGTTCCCACAGCGGTTGGCAGAAAACAATCAAATACCCGGCATTCCTTCACCAAGTATAATGTAGTGGTCTTAAGTTGTTGGCATTAATGGAAACAAAAACAACATGTAACCCCTGAATGCACCATTCCGCATGAAACAATGACTATTGAACTGTCCCACTGATTTTCCAGCACCTTTAAGATCCGCCGCTGAAATCTCTTTGTGCGTGACTGCAATGTTCAAACAAACTTCAAATCCTCCCGGTGCATGTGACGGCTTTCGTGTTTGCCTACTGCAGTAGCAAGGGAGTATTTGTTCATCAGTTTCATTGTAACATAGGAAGCGCTCAAGGCAAGCAGAGATAGGAGGCAGACACTGTTTCGATTCACTTGCATGATAACCTCAAGGCTATATGACGAAGCCTGCATGGTTAGAGGTAATTTACTGTTGTCAATACACACAGAAATGACTGTGCAGAATTGTACAATTTGTCCGCATTTTGCTTTCCTGAATGCAGATTTAGTTCGTTGGATGGACCTTTATCTAGCGATATTCTCTAATGCGTGTGTATTGTGAAGACATCCAAAACTATGTCAAGACAATTGCAGCAACCATTGTTAAGGCATGGCAGTAAAGCCCGCCAGAAACCACAAATTGATTCACCAAATAATATATGGCCACAAATGCTTGCTATGCTTTTATTTTGAAGTTGTTCCCGACACCATCGCGGTGTAACAACTTGACCAGTCTTTCTATTGCAACTTGCTCATGCAAACATTTTTTTTCTGAACTCACATTCAATTGCCTATTCAGAACGCTAGCAAACAACTTAATTTCGCCAACAATAACATACAGCACCTGTTGGCAGTGTTTACTCATAGCTATGGCTTCATCGTAGCTGCTTCCAGCATAAATTAGCAACTAGCTAGCAGAAGTGCTCCATTTAGGCTGGCGTGATAGACGTAATTGAGTCTGCAGACTTTGATACTGTTCCTACTGATCACTGTTTAACAAATAATGCTGAATCTAAAGTGCTTTTTTTCTGGTGGAAAAATCATCTCATATACCAAAATTTATGGGATGGGCTGTCTGAAATGTAATGTTTCTGGAAAGGAAAGCTGTGTGTGAAGCTAAGGTAAAATTTAAGTAAAAAAATAAAGTCAAAATGTTTTAAAAACTCATTCATAAATAAGTGGCATTGTGTTATCTGGTCATCTTGTTGATACGCAAGAAAAAAAAATTAAAACAGCTTTGTATTAGTAAGTAATAAGTTATCGAGCAAAACAAATGCCAGCTACATTGGACACAAATGAATTGGCTGACTCTAGGAGATTAAAGAAGAAAATGCAATTCTTAGATCTAAACACAGAGTTGTATTTTCTGAGGCATAATATTTATGCTTCCCACCCATTTCACCCTCGGGACAATTTAAAGGACGGGTCGTTGCACTATTTGGCAGGAATAGTAATGAGCTTTACATTTTTAAAATGTACTGAAAAGCTTAAATCACATAATCACTCTGAAAGTTAATTACAATTTTATGAACAATTCCATTCACAACTGTGAAATCCACAACTTTTGGGCACATTTTTTATCAGGCCTCTCTAAGACAACATTTTTTATACTTTGAAAATAATGTGCAGAAGTCATGCTGGAAGTTAAATAATAATATTTACATGCTCTGCGGTATTTAGATCTCTGGCTAAATACCTTCATGAATTCTCACATTCCATTGCACTAATAAGGTGATGTTTGTGTTCTAACAAGCTGTAGAATGAATATGAACACATAACAACCACTTTGCCAAGAATGTTACACATCAACTCCCAACACTATGGTTAAACATCATACGCAATTTACAGAATGAAACAGAATACATCATTGTCAATACCTGAAACCTTTAGAGACAAGAGAGCCATTTGTGGTCACGTAAAGGCAAGTTAAAATTGACCCCACATGCATTACTATTGGAGATAGAAAACTACAGAATGTTTTTTTGGGGGTCAATATCAATCATTCGTTTTGTAGTAGGATGTTGATAACCAATATTCTATATATGTATATGTATGTTAGAACAGTGCAGAACATGTACACGGACAGTAAGGCAGTGGTGGGATGTGCTGTAGGTGTGACAGAATAGTTCAAGGCAGAGGTGGGACTGCATCAGGGATCAGCTCTGAGCCCCTTCTTGTTTGCTATAGTGATGGACAGACTGACAGATGAGGTTAGAGACGGATCTCCATGGACGATGATGTTTGCAGATGACATTGTAATCTGTAGAGAGAGTAGGGTGGGGAAAAGCTAGACTGGTGGAGGTTGGGTCTAGAAAAGAAAGGAATGAAGCTTCACCGCAGCAAGAGGGAATATATGAATGTGAATGAGAAGGACCCAGGTGGAAAAGTGAGAAGAAGAGAAGAGAAGAGATTGGAGAAGTTTAAGTATTTGGGATCAACAGTCCAGAGCAATGGAAACTGTGGAAAAGAAGTGAAGAAACATGTGCAGCCACGCTGGAATGGGTGGAGAAAAGTGTCAGGTGTTATGCGTGATAGAAGAAGTTCAGCTAAAATGAAAGAAAAGGTGTTGTGCATGTTTATGAATTGTGGGAGGAAGCTGGAATGCCCAAAGAGAACCCAAACGGGCTTGGGGGAACATGCAAACTCCACAGAGGAAGGGTCACTAAACTGTGATGCGGACATGCTAACCACTCTTCCACTGAGCCTCTACATATATATATATATATATATATATATATATATATATATATACACACACACACACACCGTATTTTCCGCACTATAAGGCACACCTAAAAAAACCTTATTTTTTTTTTAAAAAAAAAGCTGATGGTGTGCCTTATAATCAGGTGCGCCTTATATATGGATCAATATTGAGATTGGTAGATGGGGAATGAAGTGATAAAGTAAGCCTTTTCTGTTTCTTTTGTGTGTTTACAGTTGAACAAGCTTGCTCATATTGACATTCAGTTATTATGCTATTGAGCGTTTAGAGTTATTATTATTACTTTGAGTGTTACTATATTGTGATTGAAAAAGTTTTAAAATATGTCATTAATTGAGGGCGCGCCTTATAATCCGGTTTGCCTTATATACGGAAAAAGTTTTAAAATATGTCATTAATTGAGGGTGCGTCTTATAATCTGGTGCGCCTTAGTGCGGAAAATACGGTGTGTATATATATATATATATATATATATATATATATATATATATATATATATATATATATATACATGGGGAAAAAAGTACAATACTGTATCAAAATATTTCAAAGTGTAAGTACTAGTATTAGCTGCGATTTTATGTGAAATTAACTTTTATAGGTGTATTGCACAGGTTTTCTGCTTGTAATATCAGAAGTTACTATATTTGATATTTCCTTTGTTCCTGGGAGTTTGTAACGGATGAATCATGCCCCCCAAATCAAAGATTGCTGCGTTTGAGTGCAGTAAGAATCCCAAATCCTTTATCATATCGGAGGTGGACAATATTGATTCTCGCCTCAATGTATCAGCAACCTGATGTATCGTTGTGCTCTGAATGCGAGCACACAGAGCAATTCATGAAGCCCCATCTCCAAACATCACAAGAGCCCCCTGACTGATTGCTATGTCTGATGCATGTCCGTTTAGCAGCGAAGACGCACACACACTTGGGGGGGGCTCTTCATCTTCAAGGTCAAGAGCTAGGTCGTTGACTGATGGAAGTGACACCATGTGGCCCATAGTACACACATGTTGATCCGTCCCCAGACGTGAGGCCAACGTGGCACGAAAGCACCATTGCATTTCAACGAGAAGAGCTCGTTGGTGTGTCCGTCCTAAGTGTGCGCATATGATGCAGGCTGGACAAGCGTGAGCTTGGCCAAGTATGTAATCCAAAACCAGGCCAATGATTATCTCCCCTCCCTCCAAGCGCTGACTCAATTCTGATTTATGATTTGAATGAATATTGATTTTCCAGGAGCTCCGACCCCACCCCCACTCCACAATCCCCCGCCACCCCTCTCTCGCTCTCCATCCATTCCTCCTTTTAACAAAAGAGTGAATGATATATGTGCATTGATTTCCAATCAATTATTTTTATTTTCATTTTATTTAAGCCTGGACAAATTTCAGTGGCCCCCACAGAGGGCAATGCATCTCTATCAATAGTGATGTACCTCATTACTAACTGGCCTTCTGATAGTTGGCGGGGAAATAATGAGCAAAGGTTTATTTCGGAATCTGTCATGCCGGCATAAACATCGTCGGGCAATAAATTTGTCGCCGGAGCCTTTACCTGACACTCATAAACAAATATGCTAAATGAACATGTCAGCTCATTTTCGACCCAATCTTGCTCTTTAACCCTTTAAAGGGCGCTCGCAGAAACGCATGACTGTTATTCAACTAAATTACAAGACTCTTTGACTCTTTGTGCTTTCATGATTTGACAGGCATATCCTGATGATTCGTTTCAGTGATATTTCATCATACAATGAATTTCTGTATATTACCTTGTGTTTTATTTTGTGTTTTCGTCATGTTTTCTGACATCCCTATTTTAATTAAGGCTTTGCCACAATCCTTTAGTTGTTTCAAATGGTATTCTATCATATACTTTATACGACAGGTGCATGCAAATACAGAATACAAGTATAACTGTAATCATATTTTTAACTTAATGCCAGACAATCAGAGAAAATACAATAGAAATACAGAAAAATCATGCCAACAAACTTCTAATCCTCCCCATTGTATTCGTGATGACCTAAATTTTTACTAACTGTCATTAATTATCTTCCATTTGATCTTTGAAGAATAAAAACTGCTGTAATATAAAGATGCAACAATTCACTGATTAGTCAACAAGTAATCTTTTATTAATTTGACGATGAAATAATCAATTAGATTTTTTTTCCCCCATTTAAAATTGCGCAAAACTCCAGAATCTTGTCAATTATCAATGAAAGCAAACAGATTGTCTGGATTAAAATATTTGCTCCAACTTTGGAATACAATGGCCAATATTTTTGTCCATTGTATTTTCCAAAATGTTTCAGATCAAAGCATTAACTACATATAATTCATTAATATTTTTTCACATTGTCACTTTGCATTAATCTATATAAAATGGATTTTTTTTTCATCCAGTTGGTGGCATTTACTTTCAAATATGACATGCTTTTCATCGAGCAATAATTTTATGTTAATTTATCGGTGCAGTTCTGTGGAAGCAGTTTATAATTTGTGACTAATCCTACATACAGTAGTGACTTCTGAACATTAACTTTTATGGGTACAGTAGTTAAATGGCAGTGACCTGATTATTTAAACTTGGAGTGGTGGGTCATTAAATGCAACACATGAATGCTCCAAAATATTTCATTCTTCTGTGATATGTCTCTTATCATTTGCTTTGGGATATTGAGATTATGATATATTCTAATTCTACACTTAATTGATTTTAATGAGAAATAATACATGGATGTAGCGAAAAAGCAAATTTAATGTTGCTCAGTTGAAATATATATATATATATATATATATATATATATATATATATATATATATATATATATATATATATATATGTAGGACCAGCTACCTTCAGACATTACTTTGGCCAAAATGAAAAAATATGTCTAGGAGTGAATGATTTAAGTTCCAGTACCAGTGAAATTTCAAATCTAAGTGGGAAATCACCTTGAGTTACTGAAACCTAGCACAACATTGGACTATCGACTTCTCTATGGGTCCTCATGGTGAGCATTAAGAGAGTAAAGGGGTCTCATAATGGTGAATCGTACCCAAAAAAAAGAAAACCTCCATGGAACAACTCACTGATTGGGTTGACAGTGATGCATTAAATGGGTCACCCCGTAATTGCTCTTTCCTTGCGGCTACTTGCGGGCCTGGAATTACATAACGATGATAAAGCTGCAGACCTGGCCTTCCAAGATAAAACTGCCATGCAAGGACCCCGCGCATTCTCTAAATGCTTCATCTAAGACGCCTTCTGAAGGAAGTGATTACCGTAGAGCAGCCCACTACCGCTCCAGCCGGGCCCGAACATGTACTATGTTATTCATCAAATGCATACAGTGGAAGCTTTGGAAACTTGGAAAGTGCACCAGTAATGCCGGGTCATTATTGTACAATGAGGAGCCTTGCATTCTTCTTCATTTCGTGCGCTGTGACAAAAGAAGTTTTAGCAGCTCTACTAAATGGACACTTTTCAAATCGGACTTTCTATTGAGTTCTACGAGGACACAATGAATAGCCTCTTTTGAAACATAAAAGTAAAGTGGAATTCCTTCGCGGGGCTACCGAGTCCAGCTCCAGGCTGAACAAGGCATGCCGCCACCATATGACTGAATCAGATGCCGTGGGTGACAAATACGGCCTCACAGCTGAGAGCGGCACAAAGGATGCTCAGTTGTCTACTTAGCCAATGTCAGAAAATACTGCCACTCGGAAGACAATGTGCTTCTTGTGTTCGAAATGTTGTTTATCTCATCGAGAGATGGCGTGCCAGGTCGTGGTCTAACTTCGCACTCTGGGCTTATGCAATATCTTACTGGAAGTGCGGCCTGGCACGGCGGCAGAGGAAATGATAAGAGGACGTGACGTCGAGCCGCCACGCCGTGGAATGTTACGAGCGGATCATTCATGACGAGTGTCGCCATTGAACGTAAGCTCACCAGAGCAAAAATGTACTCTGTGTCAAGAGGAAAAATACTTTGGGGTTACTTCCAGTCACGGAACGGGGAAGCAAGAATTCTATCCTAAATTGCAAGGTTAGGAGATTTTCAAGGCTCATCCTCATCCAAAACTAATCTCAGGCAGGTTTATAAGCGATGGAATTTTTTAAAAGAACGCTGACACACGCTGGCTTTACCCTCTACTATCAGTAAATGTCCCCAACTCTATACCTAACACTTTTCCCTAATGCAGCTTTATAAGGTAGCATCATAGTTCTTGTTGTCATGATTGCCTGAATATTCATCACGTCTGCCTGTGAGCTCCTGAGGGTGAGTTCGCTTGCATTCTTAAATTGTATTTTGGATGTTTGGCCTGTGCAATTAATGACTAAAGTGATTGTACCTGAATTCGAACCTGCATTAAATCATACAATTACCAAAGTACAATTCAAGGCACTAACAAAAGACTCGATAATGCTGACTGACATAAGGCACTTATTGCCTGTGTTTACTGGTGGCTCGGGCTCCATTAAAGCTGCGGCTAGCATACATTTGTTGCTAGCTAGCAGCGCCCGACCTGCTCCATATAGGCTGGCGTGAAAGACGTAAAAGACTTAGCACACTTTATTGCTGACAGCCTGACTCAGTTACTGTTCCCACTGATCATTCTTAATATACAATACTGATCAAATTGTAAGTAACCGCTTTAGAAATGATCATCTTAAGACAGATTGCTTTCCTTCGAAATGTAGAGATTGTTTTCGGCTGATGTTCAGTGCAGGTACAAACGGTTTTCTGGTGGGTTGCAGGGTTTCTGATCACTCCAATTTTTTTCAAATCATTAACTATTTCCCAAGTCAAAAGCTGCTCAGGTAGCAAGAGATTCTTATATACACAACGTGCAAATGAATGTATTTGGTGGGATTGATATAAAAATAAAAATAAAAAAATCAAATTGGTCCATAAATCATTTGTTTTTTCTGTATGTGGCGCTCAGAAGAAAGGTTTTGGACAACCTTGGTCTGAAATCTAATGTATCTCGAGAGAAACGTAGAGTGCCATACTCGATAGCTGCAGCCCAAGTTGCCGTTGCTCCTCTTTAAATGCTTAGACATGAGTGTGCCTCTGATGTCTTTGATTTCCAAGTGACAAAGGGCCATCCTACATGAAAGAACAGGATGGACATACTGTATATGAGTAAGCAGAGATTGTAATTTTACATATTTTTGCTAGTTTGTCATTCATCATTCGTCAGAGGGCAGAACCCCTTCCATCATCTTTAGTCCGTAATTTATTGTTCAAGCCGAACAAAGCCATAATCATCAGTCATCACTTTGTCACCCCGGCAATTTTTAAATTTTTGCTGAAAAACAATTGTCCATCATTAAGGGACAAATAAACAGTCTGTCGGTCCCAACAAGCTGCCCACCTCTGCTCGTGATCTTGAACTCGGGCCCAAGTGAGGAGTCAGCGTGCAGAGGGTTAGGTTGAGTAAGATAGTAGAAAGTGTGTCATCCATTAACTACGTACGTACGAGGGTGTTACAATACACAGGGTGTTCCTGAAGTCATGGACACTATTCAAGTTCTCATATCTACTGAAGTGCATTTGGTAACAAGATAAAACCGTTACACTAAATATATTGTCTGCTACGGTGATTAGCAGAGGTGGGCATTTTACTTTTTTTTTTTTTTTTTTTGCTGGTACACTGTCATCCATACATTATTTTTATAAGTTTACCCAAACTGAAATCGTTCAGTCGGTCAGTCAGCCAATTGTAAATGGCACTTCTGTTGCCTCTCCAAAAATACATTTCGTGACAATTTCTGAAAAGTGGTATCAGAAGTGTGTATTGAGATAGCATAGTAAATTTCTGTGACTTAAATAACAGAAACTTTGGCAATGATCAACAATGTGATGCTGGAACATGTTTGGCATGATTCTATCACCTTGATGTGAACTGTGTAACCAACTGTGAAGAATTGTTCCCATTCCATGTAAAATGTTTTATTAAATACTTTCAGAATTTGTCAGATGGGTTTCTGTATTCTTAACAGCTTTATTTTTTTAGATATTTTGATAGACACCATTGATAGACTAGGCAGATGTAAAATGAAAATAGTGAATATAAAACACTTTAAAGAACAATATTCCTGGATCTACAACTCTGGTTGAATTTTCTAACAAATGAAATCTTGTTTTGTAACGTGATAAAATGAATATTCGACAAAGCTACTCATACGAAAGAGTTCTTTCAACTCATAAAACTAATGTGCTTATGCAATATGTAAACAAGGCCAGCAAAAGACCATGAATATGCTGAAACTTTTTTTTTTTTGACCGATGTCAACACACACACTCCTCACCGCAGTTTTGTGAGCTCATAGCGTTTAAACGCTGCTGTCACCGTGCTACTTGAGAGGACAAAACCAGCGAGATGATATGTTTTGAAGAAGCATGAAGCAGTTTCGGCTCAAATGCGCTGTCTGTGGTCAAACACGAAGCTAGCAACACACAGACTGAAGAGAGTAGCCATACGCGCCCGGTGCTTATATACATGCTAAAAATAACTAGCCAATCAGCGACGAAACGCTGGGAGTCAAACGCGCCAATCGCAGCGGAGAGCGAGCCTCATGAATGTGAAGCTTCATCACGATTGGTCGATTGTGATCTCATTTGGCATGCAAGGAACTGCTCGCTGCTGATTGGATTAAGTGAAGGCAGCGTCATCGTGCCGTGAGGAAGGAGGGGCGGTGTCGGAGGTTTGAAGAGGGAACTTTGCAGAGCCAGTAGCTCGCCATCTAGTCCGGTGCAGTGTTTGCAAATACCTTAAACGCCAAGCGAGAGAAGAAGGAGGGGGACGGAAGGAAAACAAGCGCTTGCTTGCTTGCTTTGCGTCGCATGCGAGTTGCAGCAGGGGACACTCTTCGCTCCTTTTCCTCTTGGCTTGTTTTTATTTCTTCCTCCTAACATTTAACAGCTGAAATAGGCTTACTTTGAAGCTCGGGAAAATGGATGTTCTACCCATGTGCAGCATCTTTCAAGAACTTCAAATAGTTCACGACACGGGCTATTTTTCCGCTTTACCGTCACTGGAGGAGTACTGGCAGCAGGTGAATATGTCATCCACTTCTTTTCAGCTAAGTCACTAAATAACACGGCGTTGCGATCGTATGTGCATGCTTGAGATTGAGCTCGGTCAATTGCTCGCGATTAGACGGCTTGAATGCGGAGCTTTGAGCGAAGTGGATCACTGTGTCACGTCTGACAGCTGGAAGTCCAAAACAGCCGCGTGCATGTGGAGCTGCGCTCCTGCGCGCGTGTGCACGGTTCCAGCCTACTCCATTCAAGCATTTCACACTGGTTCTGTCCGAAAGGTTGCTTTTGCTCTACTTTCTTTCGTTTGAAGAACGTCACGAGCAAATCGCAGACTGGAGAGACTCGAGTGAAATTTCTGCCTGCAAGGCAACCAGTTGTCATTAACGCTGTCAGTTATAAACCCGAACGTATTGCTCGAAGTTTTTGCAGTATACTGAGAGTATTTTAAACGAATTAACGCAAATAAAACATTACCATCGCGACGCAGCGCAGTCCCACGCCACTAAAAACTAAAACCACATTCTTACACACATTGAAAAGGAAGTAGGTTTCTGAAACTGCATCAGTGTACAAGTGATATTTCGGCCAGTATGTGTTTAAACTGAAAGCAGCAGGACAAGACGAGAGCATATCAAATTCCAATTCCCCACTGGCATGCATGGAAGCAAGCACAGCTGGGAAACATTGTTAAGCCTGCACAAGAGCGAGGAGTACATTTTATTCCTGGAGGAAATATTTATTCTACATGAACGTGGCTGTCTTCTGAGCAGCGTCTAATGAATGGCCCTGCCTTTCAACTTTAATGGCCGCTGGAGTAAATTGGAGCTTGTGTAGTGTAGCTGACACTGTGAGGAAGGATGTGATTGCATGTCAGAGGTACGCATGAGGAAAAGCAGCTGAATAGCTGGAGGGGGGTGGCTTCCTTAAAAGGTATCTAAATTTGTTCAGTGAGTCATCGGGCCGCTGAAATGACGACGTTGTATATGTTTCTCAATGAGGAAGGTGTAAATTGTGCTAGTCATAGTCACACTCATGCCAATGGGCTCCAAAACAAAATGTTCTTCTCCGAAGAATGATTGACACTTAGAGGTAGATATTTTCTTGAACGTCAAAGACATTCCTAATCTTTAGCTCATGAATCCACATGCCAATTTGTTGGTGTTCCACTTGCTGCTGCATGCACGTATTCCTCATGCAGTGTTGTGGCTTGTGAACACATACATTATTTAAAAGGACCCCCCCTCCTCCTCCCTCCTGTAGAAGCCAGCGTGCAGGAGCGTACAACGCTCTGCAGGGGTTGTGTTAAAATTCATGTTTTCTCACTGTACATTCTGGTTTGTTGTCATTGCTTCAGACATGCTTGGAGCTGGAGCGCTATCTACAGAGCGAGCCTTACGTCTCCACTCCTGATCTCAAGTTTGATGGCCAGGAGGACCTGTGGAGCAAGTTGATATTGGCCTGCGGGGATAAGGCCAAAGCCGAGTCCGACCCCAAGCTGCCCCCGGCCCCTCAAGAGGAGGACAATCACGACAGCCAAATTTTTGACACCAACAGTGTGAATTCGGATGCCAGCAGCGAAGCGTCAGACAGTTCCGAGGAGCTCTCGCCCACGCACAGCTTTATCTCCAACCCGCTCGGCTCGGCCTTGGTAGGCTCTGGACCTTTTAGCCCGTCCGTGATCAGCACTCCGCCGTCCTCGCCGGAGGCCAACTCCGAACCCGGCGGCGTCGTCAGCGGCTGGGTGGGCACGCACGGTGACTTGCACTTGCCGGGCAAAATCAGGAGCGGCGGAGTGGCAAAGACGGAAAAGACGGGACTCACCTGCGGGGACGTTTCTCCGGATGGCAGGAGGAGAATACACAGGTGTCAGTTCAACGGGTGTCGCAAGGTTTACACGAAGAGCTCCCACCTAAAAGCACACCAGCGCACTCATACAGGTGAGTCAGACACTGTAACTGGTAGTTATATTACGGCTGAGTAAACCCTCGATGAATCGGGTTCATAGGCTATTGACAGGGAGCACAAACAGTTATGATTACTAGTTTGGTCAGAAAAAAAGCATAAAAGCGATGATTGACCCTTTCCATCATAAAATCAAAAGTTTGACATTGATCGAACACAAAAGTTTGCCAACATCGGTTCTCAAAAAGTGGTAATCGATAACTTATCGATTAATCCACCAGCCCCGTTTTGCTAACTCGATGCATTTCCAGACCAAAAAATAAAGTCTTTGATTGAAGATGCGACTAATTCAGACATCCACCTGAAACGTCATTGCACTTCCGACGTAATTAAAGGTCCGCGTTGCATGATGTCCTCAGCTGGTGCACAGCAACATTAGCCTCGCATGGCTGGATACCTAAACTGTGACCTAATCTATGTGGAATGCGACTGACTGGCCCAGTGAGAGAGAGCCAAGCAAGCAGGAGTAAAGGGGGAGGGGCCGCACATGGGAGATAAAAGGACTTCAAAACAGATTGAGTTTCGCCATGGGAAAGGCAGAATGGGCTCAGATGGGGGCCGGCTGTCTTACGGCGGGCTTTGAGTGGTCACTTTTTGATTAGAGGCGTGAAATTGCACGGGTGGGTTTTCTGGTTGGGCATAGATTGTGTACCCACATCGCCGGCAGCATTCCAAACATGATTCCCGGTGCGTTAAAAGAGTTAAACAAAACATGCTAGTCATCAAACGGGTTCAGCGGAATCTGTCTCTGGCGAATCGGCACGACTCATCGGGCCAGTTTCACCCTGAGGGGTGATTGATTGAGAATGTTGATGCAAATGAGACTCTTTGTGTCTGGTTTTGCTTCATATGGGTCCCTGTGTTTTTTATTGCAGGAGAGAAGCCGTACAGGTGTTCATGGGAGGGCTGCGAGTGGCGCTTTGCACGCAGCGACGAGTTGACCAGACACTTCAGGAAGCACACCGGGGCAAAGCCATTCAAATGCAGTCACTGTGACAGGTAAGTTTGGCATCGCGGAGGTTTACACTTACAAGTCTGGCCAAAGATGTGGTCATAAGATTGGCAACTTGATTGGAAATGAAACAAGGGGAGATCATTTAACGTTATGTGGGTTAGGGATAAGTCAAATTCTATTTTCTTGATTCAACATCGAGGGATGTCCCGATCACATTTTTGGTATGAGTCACCTGATTTTTGAGGATCTGTCGGTACCAAGTCCTGATTTGTCAGCAATGTTTTAAGGAGAGGGCAAAAAAAAAGTATCCAATTGACATTTTATAAGCCAAGTGAACCAGTGGTGGGCTGTTGTGTTTACGTTCACTATTTCTGGCTATATTGCGGGTACCATATACTGTGTATGTGTGATATAATGGTACAGAAAGTGTACGGAAAGAAATAATTATAAAGTGAAATTTCTTAAACCCGTATTTTTTTTTACTCCGATTCCAATCATCTGAAAATGATGCAATCGGGCCCGATTTCCAATCACACAATCGGGATCTGGTCATCCCTAAGTAAAATCTCTCTAAATGCCTTAATACATCATTGCCATAACAGATAGCAATATGAACTCAAGATAATATTTATTGGCAAAGTTAAAACCATAGAATTCAACAAGTTTTAATTGATCAAAAAACAGGAAAAACTTCATTTTACAGGAAAAAAACATGACTACAACAGTAGGAAGTCAAGGGAACTTTATACATCTTTTCTTTAACAGTGCCGGCAATTTTTTTATTCTCATACAAAAAAAATTGACCAAAAAGAAGAACACGTTCGTTTGACTTTAATTTTGGAGATGAATTTCTATTGATTTCTACAAAACTCGGGGCTATTCACACATGTGGGCAGCGAACCATGCTAACGTTGGATCCAAACTTCGAAGGGAATCACTGGCACGAAGACAAACAAAGGAGATTTACATACATTCAACTTTTTCAAAAGTAGCTTGAGGGTTCATTTGAGAGATAAAAAATGTGTACTCTTTGCAAAGCCACATTTCAACGTTGATTAACTGTATGTCTTTGGCGTACCATTTCAAGCAAGACAGTCTTTGAAGCAAAAGATGTTTTTTCAGTTGATGATTTTACAATAAGTCTGATCAAGTAAATATTTCTTATTTGTTGTTGAAAAATATGATTAATGTAATTATTTATTGAAAAGTTTGTGATTAATTAGTTTAAAATGTAATCACTTGAAAGCGCAACGTTATAAGTAGCAGCATAAATGAATATATTTATAATGAATGTTGGAATTTTTTGTGATTAATTGGTTAGTTTAATCACTCGACAAAAATAAATACAGAATTACCTCAAGTAAATGTTTTTAATATGTGCTGTAAAAATGTGATTATTCATTGAAAAAATAAAGTAATATTCAACTAATATATAAAAATAGGTCATGTAAATATTTGTAATATTTGTCATTGGAAAATGTGATTTATTGTGAATGACAATAAAAAGCATATATAGATAAGTACCTTAAATAAATAATTGTAAAGTTTGTTGTTGAAAAATGGCATTAATCACAATTAATAATGAAAACATTGTGATGAATTAGTTAATATATTTCCTTGGCAGCACTAAAATAATGTCTAGACTTGAATACACAAAAATACATCTTTAGGATTGAATGAGTTAATTGAATGAATTGAATATGTAAAACATGACTTCTTATGGCAAATTGATGGAAATATTGTTACTTTTGGCTATCACACTTGGATATGAAGTGACAAGAACATTATGTTAAAGTTCATTTAAAGAGGCTTATTCTCTCAGTACAATTTCAGCATGGAGTCAATTTTTTAAATAGACTTTCATGCGGCCTCATGATTGTATTGCCATGCAGGAGACCTTCTCGATAAATAATAAAAAGTAATGCAAAAAACCTTTCACTTGTCCTTGAAAACACGTGTCTCACCCTCCAGCTTCCCCTCCACTAACATTTGACTTTTTTTTTTCTCTCCTCCTCCTTCCCATCCCCAGATGTTTCTCCAGGTCTGACCATCTGGCTCTTCACATGAAGAGGCACATCTAAAGCTGGGGTGAGCATCAACCCAAGCAACACAGCGGAGGGCAAAATCCTTTTTTTTTTCTTTTTTTCTTTTTTTTTTAAATGGGAAAAAAAACACAGTTTCCCAACCAGTCTCTTGGTTGAACTTATCCCAGAGAGCAGAGTGGTGGGAGTGTGTTCCAGCCAAAGCATGCTGTTTTGCACCATACTGAAACCCAGTGCCTCCGGGACCTCTCTTCGGAGGAGGGGCGCCCTGAAGGTTGCAACAAGCGGACAAAATCATCAGTTAGGGAGAAAGATGCTGAGAGCATTTTTTTTTTCTTTTTTGATTAAAAAATGGTCAGGAAAAAAAAGAAAAAAAAAAACATCGAGAAAAGAATGAATGATTTTGTTTGTATGGTGCATGATGTTTTGGGGACAGCTGATACACTGGTACTTTGCAAAAACTGTCTGAGGTGAGCACGAATGTAACTGTGAATGAGTGGGCACGGGCCGCCCGCCCCCTTTCGGGAAGAAGCGAGGACGGATGGCCGGTCGGAGGGTCCGAGGGGGGCTGGCACCGACGTCGCTGTGGACTGAGTGGGCTTTCTGGGGGAAACATTCCAGTTGGTTTCCCCAGTGGCAGTCTGTCTGGCACCTAGACTCGGGGGTGAGTTGTTTTTTTTCTACCCGAGAAAAACATGTCACCTGGTCCTGGTCCTGGTCCAGCACCAAAACTCACCCCCATGGTCGCTGTATGAGATGAGTTTATTTTTGTTTGTTTTGTTTTGGTGTTTTTTGGTGCAGCTACTAAATGTGCAATGTGTTATGTAGCCTGATTTTCTTATTTTTTTACAAGCTACAAAGCTTCCTTTGTAGTCCAATTGTATAAGCTGTGTGCTTAGAGGTATAACACAATTATAACTTCAGTATCATAGACAGGTGTTGCATGGTTCTAGGGTTTGTTCATTTCCCGTTTCCACTATAATCAGGACTGCAAATAGTTTCAATTAAAGTGCAGCTAAAATGCAAACGGTTTAAAAAAATGTTACAATATTGTACATAAAGCCTTGATGATTTCCTCTTTTTTTTTTTTTTTTTTATTTAACCAAATCCTCCTCATTCCTGTGTTCTTTCACCACTGCTTGCTCGTTCTTCTCATTCATCTTTCTGCCTTGGGGTGACCATTTTGGAATTTTTTTGTACTTTCTTTCTATCTAATAATGCACTGTTGACCTGAATGGTGCCTTATGCAAGTGACTGCCCCGAGGCAGCGGTGGTGTGCTCCCCCCGGGAGGTCGTATTTGTTATATGGGGTGATTTGACAAGCTTGATCAAGGCTCAATTACAAAAAAAAAAAAAAAGTTGTCTCTTTGTTAACTGTGGTCATGAAAGTACTTTTGTTTTTTGAGTCACGGCACCGATTTAGCTACAATTCTGTAAATAGTTAAAAACGCTGTAATGTTTAAAGCACTTATTTTTTTTCCCGTTATGAACGATTGTCAACTACTGTGTAGTATGTACTGATGTCCATCAAACACAGAAAGGTACAAAAACGCCCCTTATCATAAGTTGATCTTTTTCGCAGTCACCCCCCCCCCCCTTCTGTCCCTTTTCTGCCTGCAAGTGGGACTGAAGAAACAGCTAAAGATTTATTGTAATTAACAGGCTGCAGTTGGACAGGCCTCGCCTTGTAGTGCCTCACAGTAATGAATTGCTAAAGGCTTTGTTGGCATGGAATCTGTCACAGACTGCTGACTGTGGAGGTTGGATATTGACCTGTCTGGGGAGCGTTGTTTTAGCAAGGTAGCAACAGTATTATGAAAACCAAAAAGCATGATCTGCCCCCCCCTCAATAAAAAAAAAAAAAAAACATGACGGGGGGGATATAGCTCAACCTTTGCCGGCGCTCGTCTGAGTGAAATCGGAATATGAGAAGCGAAACACTTAATTGCAGTTTGCAGTGGAGATTTGGAAGTGCAAATTCACGCAGGATTAAACGATCCCCCGCCACCTTGCCAAAAGGAATCAGATGTTGCAATATATAGATTTCAGATGGGGGGGCGCGCCAAGACGTGTACAAACTTGAAACTACGCTAGATTGGAGATAGCTGGCAGCCGATAACAGTTGAAATCGTAATTGAGCCTTGAAACAGCCTCTTGTTTGCTGACACGGTTTTCACTCATCTCTTTCATGCCACTATTCCAGCTCTTCTGTCTTACACACAGCTTTGTTCTCAATTGACTCTTTGTATAAAAGGAAAAAAAAAACTTTTGTAAAATTGTTATGTTTATGCTTTATGAAATTTTTATTTGGAATTGTTTTGCAAAATTGTTATATTTCTGTATGAATGTATTTTTTATTGGAATAATAAGAAATTCTTATCTGACCTTGCTTCTTTTTGTCTTATTTGTTGAGTCTCCTCAGTTAGCCTCTTGATCGCGAGCGCTTCTTGCCCTGCGGTGACGCAGGCAAAAAATTTGATTAAAGACAGTGTGTGGGGCAGTGAATGTGACATTTTATGTCACCAAGTAATACATTTGAAACCATGATGTTGACCTGGTGCTCCATTGTGCAACATCCTTCCTACGAGACGTGAAAACAAGCCCTCTAGTAATTCTAGACAGATCTAGAAATGTTTTCTTGTCCCGGATACCTGTTTATGAGAGAAAAACTTAAAAAACTTAAACTTAAACCATTTATTTTAACCAAATTATTTGTGTATGCTGGATATAGATATGAATGTCTTGGTATGCTTTTTAAACCATTTATTTTAACCAAATTATTTGTGCATGCTGGATATAGATATGAATGTCTTGGTATGCTTTTATTTTGAAGTTCCTTGCAGTTGCAGCATAATAACTTGAGTAGTCTTTCTATTGTAACTATTGCTCCCTCTCCCCAATACAAACAACACAACCTTGTTTTAAAATCTTATTCAGTTGCCAATTTGGGCGCTAACAAACATAACATTGACATACAGAACACCTTTTGCCAATGTTTACTAGTAGTTCGCGCTAGAATTTAGATACATGTAGCTTAAATTAGCTGCTAGCTAGCAGTGCTCAAGTGCTCCATATATCATAGCATAATAGATGTAAATGTATCTAAAATTAAAAAAATTGGCTGTTAATAATTACATGGGAATGTGTTATTTCATCTCTCGTGTTTATAATTGAGTATGGGCCAAGAGGAGAGGGAAAACTTGAAAACTCAAATTTTACAGTGGAGTGAGAAAAAAGACGGAAAAAAAGCGAGAAGCCACTAAAAAGCAATGTCAGACAGTGACGAAGCATCACGTCATTTTTCATTTAGTTTTTCTACTGATTAAAGTTTTTGAGGCAAGAAATAGAAAATAAGAGTATGCTGCAAAAGTTTTTTATTTACAAAAAAAGCACACAAAATCAAAAGTTCCCCAAGTGATCCCATTCTATTGCTTTGTATCCAATTATTCTTCATTTTGTTCATTTTATTTGTTATTTTCATTTAAATATTCAGATTGAATTTTCTGTGAAATATTCAAATACCAACAGTATAGCTGCATCTCTACTTTTTCCTAAATTGCTCTGTGAGGCCTCACCTTTTCCTGACTTGTAAATAACAGTTTGAAAATAACAGCTCGCTCCCCCTCAAATAACCCCCCCTAGAAAGGTTTCCTGCAAAATGCTGCTGTATAGTTGAAATTCCAAAAGCTCCCATTCCTTACAGCAAGCTAGCGCTCATCAAAGCATTATAAATAATTTATCTGCAGTTCTTATAGCCCATGGCATTTAATTATAGAACCACTTTCATACATTTGTTTGATGATTACTTTCTTTAACGCAGATAATGATACAAAACAGCAGTGGATAAACCAAAGAGCCGAGTTTTAAGTTACAAACTAACGAGAAATAACATGCTCCCCTGCTTATGCTGATGACCTAGAATGGGCAGGCAACTTATTAGCGCCTCTGATTTCCAGTAAATGCCCTTTGAGTTTTAAATGAGGTTTGCGAGCAGTTGGTAATTAGCCCGTTTTTTAAAGAACCTCCCCGATTTGGCGAGGAATGTTGTTTTTGCCCCGCAATGCTGCAGCTCCTTGATCTGCCACATTTTATTTGCAAACTTGAATTCTACCAACAGTAGCATGCATAATACAGAGCATGGATATGGAACATGTTTGATTTGACTTGTATTTTACAACGGGTACGAGGAAAACAATGATCATTTGCACATTATTGATCAATCATTTTCTCCAATGCTTAAAAAGTGTGATGCGCGCCTGGTCCTCAAATATTAAAGAGCAATGGTTCTCTGCATTTTTTTTTTCTAATAATACACCTTATGATTTTCAACCAAGTACCCCCTAACTAGCAAAAAGCATTTTTAGAAGCCAGGGGGGGGCCTAAAACAGTGCAGTGCCAGGGAAAATTGTGTCGCCTATGAGATTTTGCATCCATTTTGATAGAACAAAGGCAAACATATATTGCAAAGCAATCACTGTAACACAATTTAGCAATAAGTTGCTTCCTGGTCCAGTTAATTTGCTCTTAATTAGAAAAAGGGAAATAAACTATTCCTATTATAGCATTAAAAAGCATTGAATTAGATTTGCTGATAACTGTAGAAAACCTGTATATATAAACACTAATTAATTGCCAATTAATCATGAATAATCATGTTTCAACAACAAATATAAATATTTCCTTGGGTTGCTTATGAATTTGTGCCACAACTTTGTGCCACAACTTTGTGCTGTCAAGTTTTAACTTTTTAACTAATTAATCACAAATTTTTCAATAAATAATCAGATTAATCACATCTATCAACAACAAATATATATATATATATATATATATATATATATATATATATATATATATATATATATATATATATATATATATATATATATATATATATGGGCTTTCAAATTAAGAAATAATCCTATTTATTTCACCATATTCACTTACTGTTGTGCTGTTACTCATCGTGTTTTTAAACAAAGCTTTCAACACTAAATTGCATGTAATCTCAAGATCTCGTGAAAGAGAAGCATCCCTCATTGTGTAATTGCTATTTTTAGTATACCCTGGACAAATATTACATTATCCAAACTGTGAAATAACAGACAAGTCGCAAGAGTGAGTGAGTGCATTAACAGAGTCTGAGCCAGACACACATGAGAAAATGGACTGTGATGAAGGCCCCCAGCAAGTTAAATGAGGGGAAATAATAAGGGAAGAGGAGCTTATCAGCCTCTGAGTCTGGTCCATTCAGCCAGCCAGACTGCAAGTCATCACATATGCCGATTTCACTGTGTGGGATCCCTCCCTCCAGCCCTTTCTGTTAATGGAGTCTATTAGGACTTGGCTTATTGGGGGAATAGAACTCAAATCAGAGGTCACCAACCTTCATTTACGTTCTAAGTGCCCACCAAGCGCTCACTGCCACCGCACTGTAATCAATAACATCACAATCACACTTTCCTTGTCCAGATTCCCATTGTCCATTTTATGTACTATCGCGTGTCCTTCAGGTATCTGAACATTTTTATGACCCTAAAATGTGATTGAACTTCTTTCTTAATTTAGTGAGTGGGCTTTTTTTTTTGGCTGCTGAAATAACCAAAGAAACTGTCAAAATATGTGATGTTAAGAGATAATAATATTCTTATCTTTGATATGATTTTCTTGTTTCCCCAGAAGTGTCAGAGATTCATTTTTACTGGGCTGGTAATGAATAACAATGTTTCGCTGTATATAAAAAAAAAAAGTCAGTTACTTTATGTTCCAATTATTTTGCTCTTAATTTGAAAAGAAATGTACCATTCTTTTTACAGAATTAAAATACATTAAATTGGCTCTTTGTAATGTTTTTTCAATCATTTGAGCTTTACACTGAAGTATAGAAAGAAGGCACTAGGGAGCTGAAAATTCACCCAGATAGTGACAACAAGTCAAATTTCAAAATGAGTGGTCAAAATAACGCACAAGGATTACATACATTTACTGATATCTGCAGACACCCTGTGAAAATCTCATTTGGTGCCTGCATTTGAGAACCACTGATTGAATAAAATAATCTTCAAGTTATTTACCGCTTTGTTGTGTCAATTTTAGCCAGAAGATACCCACTTATCCATTACAAATTCACTTTTAATTCCAAATTTAGCCAGGGTGCGAATCATTTCTGCCATAAAATATGATACTTTCTCAAAATCATAACCATACTGCTCTATGATGAAAAGAAAAAGTCTACACTCTAAAATCTTGTAGAAAGGCATCCCAGAAGAGTGAAAAGGAGCTTTTGTCGTCTTTTCAATTCGCCCCTGAAAATCGCCAACAAGAATGATGCTCTGCAACTAAGAGACGTGAATCAAATGCAATACGCATCTTTCACAATATTTTTCTCTATACATTAGTCCATAAATTCAAACAAGTCGTGTGCTGAAAGTGCATCTTTTGAACACAGACAAAAATCTGGAGATGACCTGCCCAAAGACGCTTTAGTTTCACTGGAGATTTGCAGGTGACATAATGCTTGCCGAGGGGGGGTTGCAGAACCCCATTGCCAGCTGATGTGGCCGAGCATGACCTTGTTAAAGTGTGAAAATGTCCGAGTCCCCTGCAGAGAATGGCAACAGCGAGTGAGTGCACATTCAAGTTCTTTGACAAAATGGCTGAAAGGGATTACGTTTGTTGATGTTGAAAACCATAAGATCTCGTGGAAAAGATAACACCTCATCTGGCAGATTTGTCTGACATGCATGACGATAGCAAGTTACTGACCCCCCCCCCCAAAAAAACATTGTGGCGTCAGGGATTTAACTCACTCCCTGGCTTTTGAAATCCTATACAAAATCCTGTACGAAATAACCATAATAGCAGCATGAAAATGAAAAATCGAGCCCAATGAAACAGCAGGGGAGCGACAGCAGTTCCCTCGTCATCCTGATGCTGTTATTTGGTTCTGCTGAGATTCAATTACACAAATGAAATTAGTGTAACCAGTTAACTAATGTGAACAATGTATCATATTCTCGAAAAGAGAATTTGTGGAAATTGAGCAAGGTTTCATTGTTATGCTCGGACCCAAACAAATGCAAGCGCACACCAGGACTTTGGGAGCAACATTTTCACATTAAAAGCAGTCATACTTGAAAATAGAAAACGAAACAAAATACACTCTGGAAAATGCCATCTACTAGTTTTTTTTCAGTGTGTCAGTAATTTACATAATTGTGTGATATTATGAATTGATCTTAACACAGTGCCTGAATCCACCAAACATGTACCCTGTTTCCTTTTGTCACATTGCCCCTGTAAACATTTCCACTAATAGCTATCTAATTAGCTGGTGTTAGCAACAGGCCAGAGGGAAAAAGGGAGCACTTGAAAAAGCAAATGCTAGCTTATGTGTGTATGTGTGCTCATACAAATATATTCACATTTTGTCTTTCAATCAATCTTTATTCATTCAAAAATAAAGTCATGGAGATTAGTTACCATGTATAGGACGCACCAACAGTTTGGCGACAATGTAAAAACTATAGCAAAACAATAAATCTCTTCTTTTTAAATTGTTCTTATTTTCTTGTGTTCATATCCGTAAGTTATAATTTAAGTGTGGACACTCGGCTGTTGGTTCAATCTGCTCGCTTCTTTTATTAAGGCTATCATACATGTAGACAAGGCCTCAAGCCCTTATAACTGTATGTAGCATAAATTAGCCGCTAGCTAGCAGTATTTGAGTACTTGATATATGCTGGCATAATAGCTATAAATGAATCTGAAATACCCCATTCATTTGCCAGCAGCAAAAAAGGTGAAATTGGAATCGAAGTGTTTGAAAAAAAAGGGATTCCAAGTGGTGGATGGTGTGCACCATTAAAAAAAAATGAATGCAGCAAATCTTTAAATGCATTTTTCTCAAATTGGCAAAATTCAATTTGCTACAACCGTGAAGCCTCCATGTATTACTTATCACTTTAAAGGGAATTGAGTGTAGAATTAGCATATATCAATATTTTCATTTTCGGAAACATAAGCCTGTTTTTGTGAAATGCATCATGTTTAATAACGACTTGTACAATGGTTAGAAGTCATGTAACATAATAAGCCAGTCACACCGGCAGGATCCTGTTGACAATCAATAAACAATGGTACACAGCCCTGAAGGGAGCCATCTGGTTATATGGATCATTTTGAAATCAATAAAGGTTAAGATGAAAGCACGGTGATCTCATTTGACAAAAGCATGTTCTTAAATGACAACAGCATGTAAGTGTGAGGGCGCGCGGTGACACGGGAACGAGGTTCATACACGGTGCGTTGGTCCCAGCTCGAGGTAAATGACTCCATTTGATCACCAATCCGGGTCGAACTCAGCCGCAGTCATAATCGTCGCCGTAATTAGATTCACTTCTCTCAATGTCTCTGGCTTGTGTCACCCCGCTGGACGGTGACGGCGTGCTCGGGAGGACGGATAAAAATACACGGCTGCTTGGTTCATGGGGTTAAACGGTCAAGAATATGTGAGGGCAGGTGAATGCGCATTTTCTTATAATGGCTCCTGGTGGCATGATGCTCTTTCCCTGGCTCATTATTTGGAACGCTTGGGTGGTCAAGTTGCTTTTAAAACAATGCGACAGTACATATATTCCTCAAAGTCCGGTACTGTGACGCTGATTCGGGTCTTTCGAGTCCACTTATTGACTCTGAAACGGAAAGATTGTTTGACAGTAAAGCAGTGACGTGGCATACAGCTTTTTCTGGGTCTGAAAATATTTGACACACTGTTTGACTTTTCAGCACATTTTTACTTCAAGATTATTTACTTGTGCCAGGTGGATTTAGACACACTAAGTAAGTTTATTTTCACAAATCACTCACATAGTTGGTTCTCTACTTTTTATTAACACTTCTTGCACTGGGTGCAAGTCTATATTTGGACGATGTGGGAATGTGCAGTCTTAGATCTGATGAGCAATGTTTTATCGCTGCTACTAATATTTATCAGATGCTATTTTAATCCAATAAACATATTCAAGATTCAAGACTTTTATTGTCATATGAATAGTAATACCACACAATGAAATTCTAATTTTGTTCACTTCCCTGAGCAGACTACATTCAATAATCGTGCAAATAATTAGGTAGGCAATAAAACAAAACAAAACAAAAAACAGTCACAGAGCAATAAGGGTAGTAATAGTGAACCACTATTATATACTGTATGTATACAGTATATGCCAAAATATGTTTTCACAAAATTAAGCTGATATCTCTGAAAAAGAAAATATATTGATATTATCTAATTCTACACTTAATTCCTCTTAAAATGATATATAATACATGGAGGTAACTCATACATTTGCAAAGTTACAGCAATTTGCATGTTGCCTAGTTGAAATCCCTAGTTCTCAGAAAAACAGCATTTAAAGTTTAATAATTTCATATATTATGTAAGAAGTTGATGCAAAGTGATAGATAAGATAAGTAAATGATAGATAGGAGAACTTTATAGTTTGGCATGCCTCATACTTGCTCCTGAAGTGTTCCAACAAAAATTTTGCTACATTCTACTTTGAAGGTCATTTAATAATTGTTGAACAATCATAACTAACTGCACTTTTTTTTCGCAGTGGCAGTGAACCTTTTTGATCATACAGACATTATTTTCAGTTTAAATCTAAATGGAAACTGCAGTGTAGATGTTTAGCTACGCAGATTTGCTGAGCCATTGGAAAAAATATTGGGTTTACAGCTAAATTGTTTACATGTGTGAATTAAATTTCCTAAATAAGATCTTTTTATGAGGCAGCACAGTGGTTAGCACATCCGCCTCGCAGTGCGGGAGTCGTGGGTTTGATTCCTGCTCCTGCCCTCCAGTTTGGAGTTTGATTGTTCTCACTGGGTTCGCGTGGGTCTTCTCCAGGTACACGCATGGTAAGTATATTTGATATCCCAAATTGCCCCGTGTGTCCTGTGATTGGCTGCCCGAAGAGTGCCACAGACAAGCCGTATGTTTCAGCATTACAGAGATTTCTTTCATTGGCTTTTTGCCTAAGTGCCAGGATTTCTCTGGACTCACACCCAACTTTGATGAAAATTGCATTCTCCAGCTTTTTTTTTCGTCCCTCAAAAGCTGTACTTTGGACCAACCTATTATTTTTCCACACAATCCACACACCCCGTCCACAATCTGGAGTGAAGGGATTTCATTTACAAGACTTGAGCGAGATGTCAAACTGTGTTAAAGCTGCTATGATTTTCAATTTCTCCTGCCATTAAATACTGAAGGTAGTGAGCAGACACATACTGTACTTGTTGAAGGGAAGGTCTTTGACATTTTGAAAAGCTGCCCTTCCTTTCCTGCAAGTTACGAGTGAGCATTTGCATGAATCACCAAGAAAAAGTGTCTCCTGATGACATGTTGTGAGCCTGAAAAAGGTGAAGGCGGAAAACCGCGGATAGACGGCAGAAACGATTTCTTTTCATTTCAAACAATCTGATCATTTTCACCTGTAATGTGATGCGTTCTGCTTTGCTCAGATCACAATTACTGTGAGAATAGCCGAGATCACGGGTTTATGCGTTCCGTTTCGACAACTGATCAGTTCACTTCACGTGTCACAGAAATGGAAAAGGAATCAGTGTTTTACCATGCATCCACTAATCATGCTCAAGATTGCATCTAGTTTAATGTGATTCTATTTTCTTATGAACCCCATTATTTACGAATTCACTGCCAATGGTTGTCATTCGACTGTATTGAGCCCCTCTAATATACCCACAGACTCATCATTGCACTTTGCTGGATTGAATAAATATTTCTGTGATGTTTTACTCAGTGAGTGGTCATTGAATGCATCTCTAATCAACTGCGTGACTGGAAACAACAGTGTTAGGTTGGGGGTGTTCCTGTTCATATAGCTGAATTGTGATCGGCACACAATATCTCGCTGTTCCACATTGGAAATGCCTTGACAGAAACCTCACCTCACTGTGGTCTGACTTCATTCCCCATGATTCATTAAGACAGAAGCAGGAGGTATTTCTAGTTCTGGTATGGCATGAGCATAAATGTAAACAATTTAATTTCTTATTTATTGGTTCATCGTGTAAATTGCTATGACGATCATGTGATTGAAAAATGCATAGTTCATGCAGGGCTAAATAAATAAACGGGACTTCATAACTCATTGAAGCTCGAATGACAATTAGATGAAACCATATCAAGGACAAGACACACCCACAAAACGATCTGTTCGATCTGTTGCCATCAGGCAGACGCTACAGGAGCCTGAGGGCCAGGACTGCTGGACTGGCAAACAGCTTCTACCCACAAGCCATCTGGATTCTCAACAAATCCCTCACGCACTAATCTGCCTCTAACTGCATCATGCAAATATTTTGCACTACATGATGTTTGCACTACATTATTAGCACCATTGTTTCAATTGTTTTATTGCTATTTATTGCTATTTTTAATTGCTTTTTATTTATTGCTCGATTATGGAACGTTGTCTGCTGCTCAGGAAAGTGAACAGAATAAGAATTTCATTATGTGGCATAATAATACTCTACATATGACAATAAAACTCTTCTTGATCTTCTGAATCTTGAGTCTTGGTATGCGGTATACGTAAAATCACGATGAATCAACAGGGCTGGCAAAATCTGTTTTCTAAAATTCATGACTGTCCCCATTAAAACAGATCATCAGGTCACCCTAGCCAAAAATCCATTTTAAAATGATGGCGTTGAATATTCAAAACAAAGCCTCGCATACAAATTAAAAATGTTGCCACATATGAGAAATCATCAACCAGTCACACATTTTATAAATATCTCGGAAATTATTTAAAGGGCTTAAAGGCTTGAGGCTAAATTGTGATTAACTAATGGATTTTGAGATGTACCACAATTCTTTCGCCACGTAATAATAGAACACCGACAGCAAATGTTAGCTTAGCCTAGCCAGATTTACAACTTGCAGCACTATAGCGAATTGTCTTTAAGAGCCCTGAAGAAGAAAGCCATTACACATCTAAATTCACATGCTGTCCTCTTGGATGAATTGCTCATGAAGAATTCATCTCAGCTAAGGTGTAGTGCATTTAAAACCAAATGGCAAGACTTGACCTTTACAATGATGCTAGTTGTTGTCTGCAGTATGTAACAAGGTTTTGGGGAGGTGATTAATTTACATCGTGATTTACATCAAATTTAATCACAGTCACAGTCTGCCGACAGCGCTGCATCTAATTGTCATTCTAGCTTCAATAAGTTATGAAGTCCCGATTGCTTTACAACGCGTCACAATTATCGCCACAACATTCACTTTTCAATGAATTATTTCTCTTTTGAACGGGTAATCGAGTAATGAACGCTTGAAATGGTTCAAGCCTGGCATTAGATACCACTTTGAGTGAAAAATAAACTGAAATGGTGTTATGTTTTGTTTTTTCATTTGGGTGGTCATTGCCGTGATTTAAAATCAAAATAAAGATCACCTGTGAGGTGTTAATTTTTTCCACGAATCCATCAAGGTTCCAAGATTGCCTCTTTCCAACACAAATCTGAAAATTCACGACACCAGAACCTCTGAAGCTGAATAGCCGCGCGATTGAACGGTTTTCTTTTTTAATACGCTTCTAAAGCAATTATCAGCAAGTTATTACAGTGTTCTATTGTGTTAATGCTTTTTTAACATTGGTTCATTTCCTGCTACACGTGTGTGATGATTAAGAATCCCATAAAGTGAGATGTGTGAGGCACATCTGCGATTCATTACTCTGTAGTGGTTGACTTACAACCCTACACGTATGAAAATGAGAATATGAATTTAATTATTGCCTACACTGTTAACCAAGGTTTTACGGTGAGGGAAGCTTAAACTTGAAACTGATTATTTATATTTTCATTATGCTGCAACTGATAAAAGTTGGCTTTTACTTTTTCAGTTTCTGTTATCTATTACTTCTTAAATGGCGTTATTTAATGAAGTAGGAGAACATGTAAAATTACAAGTATAATTTGTATTTTGTGTCTTATTTCTACTCCAATCCACCGGGGTTGTTTGAAATGGATAAAATACATTGACTCCCTTGAATGACTGTGTACTTTGCTTCACAAGGTTGTAAATGTGACCAAGTTAGGTTAATCGCTGGATTTCCGGGTTTGATATTTACATTTGACTTCATCATCTCCCATTAAAGCCTGAGGCATCAAACGAACTTTAACATTCACTTGGATATTAATCCTCCTCACTCTTTCTACCTCCATCTCCAGGAATTAATTTAGCAATGCAGCGCAGCATTCGTTGGAGTACACCCTAATTAAATTTTGGTCACACTAATTAATTATCAAATGCAAGAATGAAGAGCATATGGGAGATAAAGAAGTAGTTACCGCTGGTGTTGAAGAGTTGATCTACCTGCTAAACTGCAGGACAGAATGTGAGGTAAATGTAGTGAAACTGAGTGAGAAATCTGAAATCTTTAAAAGCACGTTCAAAAATATGTTCTTGTTTTTTTTTTCCCCAAAAATGTGGTTCTTGTACTGTATGCTCTTAGCGCTGTAAAGTTTGAACAGTAAGGATATCTGCATTATATGATGCAACAACAACATTTTAACAGAAAACCTTTCTTTTGTCATGTATAGGCTGCACTTGTCATGTATAGGCTCACTTTATATAACCATCCCTTTTTGCACAACCATGCATGTCGGTATGTATGTATACGTGTGCGTATGTGCGTGTGTGGGGGGGTGTATGTATATAGGACAATACATTTGCACTATTGTAGTCAGCTACTTTTCCATTCACCTGTTTTTATTTTGTTTTGTTCATAGATATTGTCAGATTTTACAGTTGTCTATTTTTATATATATCTATTTCTTTATTTCATTTTTACTTGCCACTGAGGTTAGAGAGTCACGTAATTTCAATTCTCTGTCTGTCCTTGCACATGTGGTAGAATTGACAATAAAGCAAACTTTGACTTTGACTTTGACTTTGCACCAAAGTATATTCAATAGGTTGTAATATCAGGTATTTATGCAGAAAGATGGTATGTGGAAGTGTATATATTTATTTTTCAGACTACCTGGTTACAGCAACATCATGTCTTCAACACAGACTGAACATGCTTACATAAATAAGAGCAGCACCAACAAATTTTCAACATATTGACACACAGTTAGATTGGTAGAATGCTGCATCAACACAACAGTAACACGCCCGATTGTGTTTACTTATAAAGAGTACCCGCTGGTGGTGATTAAAATAGCAGTTCGAACTCAATACCGCAATAGTTTTCTTCTGTTCTTCTGTCTCCTTAAGTTTACCGAGTGATCGTCCCCTGGTGGTTATTCTAAAAAAAAAAACTCCAGATACGCCACATTGGATGATAAACAGCATGGTTCAAAGTGAAAACAAAATAGCGGCTTGTGAGCCAAACTTTATGGTAATTTTACTAAACAATTTCATTTTGTTTTCTCAAAAATGTTTAAATGTAACTGTCTCACTAAGGGCGAAAATTGGCACATGTAGATGAGGTTTGCAACACTTTGTTGTTTGTAAATGGCATGCTTCTGTTGTGAGTTGGTGTTGTTTTTTTCAGTTTTTGACATTTTTTTGTATGTGTTGTGGATTTTTTTTTGTTCTTTTGTCTTGTTCGTATTTGGTGTCCCTCGAGTCTGTCCTCGTTAGCGTGATTTGTTTCCACCTGCCTCTGTACCTGCCCTTCGTGTGTCATCCAATCAGCAGTTCCTCTCCAGCTGTTTTGTGTTTCCTTGTTAAGTGGAGTCTATTTAAGTCCCAGTTTGCACTTAGTTGGTTGTTGGGTCATTGTTTAATGCTGTTGTTTTGCGGCGTTATGGGTTTCATCGTGTCCCTGTTGCTGCTTCCCAATGACTTTGGTTTCGGTTTCAAGTTTTGTTTGTTCCTTTTGGATCCTGTGTTGTTTGTGTTTTGCCTTCTGGCTTCCCTGCATTTTTGGGTCCAGCTTCCTGTATCTCTCACCACCATGAGAGTAAATGGTTCTAAATTTTATGTGGGCTCTCGCAAACTGGCAGCAAATGTCTCTGGGTTGTCCTATTGTCTACAGTAAATGTGACCAGGCTTTTTTTTGTTTTTTTATCAAAACTGAATCTTTCAAAATCTCCTGCCCAAGTGGAGATTTGCCTGAAAAATAAAGTCTTTCAAATGATCTAAATAGCAGTCTCATTGGATGAGCTGACCGTGTGTCTTAAATTTGTCGTCAGCCTTAACGACGCCTTAAAAAAAACTTGAATATGAAGATTCTGTAAGAAGACAACTTTAAACAAATGGCTTCAGTATGAACTTTTGTTTAAAAAAAAAACAAAATATTTTCTCTACTCTTGGCTTCATCTGGAAGTGGATTTGACTGAATACCTGTGGAGTTGTACTGGACTTGAACTTGGACGCAAACCTGACTTGAACATGGACCTTTTGGACTTGGAACTAAACTTGGACTTTACTTGGACTTGAACCTCTGTGACACAAACTTAATTCAGACTCGGCGGCCTTGATTTCAGTCCTGACATTTCAGACCTGACACATACTTTTGTGACTATTATTCTTTTCAGCATCCTTTGGTTAGAAGACAGAAGCAAAATCCAATTTTTACAAAGCGAAGGGCGTTCAAGATTCCACTCCATGCGGCAAGCAAGCGGTGTTGGTTTGCCAACTATCTTTTCAAGTCAGGCGAAACGGTGGTAAAATATACATGTCTCTGGCTGCAAAGGTGAACGCCACAAAACTTATGAATGCTAAAAGGGTCCGTGACTCTGAATCGACCGTGAGGCTAATGGAAGCATGTAGCCTTTTAAGAAGAGCAATAAGGTCCAAAATTAAATGAAAAAAAAAAGAAGAAAAAACACTAGGGCGTCAATTTTTGCTAAAAGTCAATCTCCCAGGTGAAAATGCATTAAAATGCTCAAACGTGGTTGGCCTTTAATCCAGCAAAAAGGTCACTGCTAACTTTTGCATTCCTCGTTCTATATCAAGATAAATGATTCACTGGAGTCAACTTGAAAAACCAAACAAGCTGTCTGCCACGCGGAGAGAAATTTGGTGGAAGCCCGACTCTTTGCGCCGCATCACGTGCAATCACAACGACAGACAGCCAACAGGTTACTTTGCATTTTAATTATGAGAAGGTCAAGCCAGGGTTTGTTCACCAGCATGTGATTAAACATGCACCGGACGCATAATTTATAGAGCACGGAGGTCGCTTTGACCCCATCACAATTTTTACAATCTCACACAAGCCAGTCTTGGCGCAATGTAAATGAACCTTGTAATTTATGACAGACGGTTATTCATGAGAACTAAAGAGGGGGAGAAAAAAAAACAATCAATAATACATGTTTAGGCAATTTTATTAACTGTCTGTTTCTCATAAATCATCCTCGCTCCAAGCTGTTTTCTTCATCATGGCTTTTTTTTAAAAGTGGCAAAGGAAAAGTGGAAACAAAGAGCGCAAGTTAAATCCCTGTAGATGTTTTTGATGTTTCCAGTTTCTGTCACCCAGCAGGATTGACTGCGCTTCTGCAGTCTCATTTCTCATTTTGCTACCAAGGTGTTTTGAGAGTCAGCGTTGACAAATGCATGAGGTGAAAATATACATAACTGACATGAGTTACATTCTGTAGTTTCAAAACTTTACCGGTGTCAACAATAGGGGAAAAAAAATTCAATCCCTCCAACCTGCTTTCTGGAATGTGAAAGAGTCAGTGGTGCTGAAACTGTGCCAAGTACAAATTGTTGTCATGGTAACCTACTTTTTCGTGAGACGGGATTCCATACCTTCTTTCGACCGCAACGCCTGTCAAACACAACAAACAGATATAATTGTTGGTGTTATGGAAAATAAAGCGCTTTTTTAGAGCACAATATGCAAAATAACAACTGGCTTACTACTACTGCGCTTCTGGGAAGACTTTTTGAGTGATGGAATTTTGGACCATTCATGCAGACAAGCTTTTGTGAGGTCAAAGGTTACTGATGCTGTTGGACTTAAGTGAGGGCCTAACATGCAATTTCCATGCCTTTATGGCTTTGTACACCATTGCTAAGTCATGTGGGACTAGAGAAGGCCTTTCCGCAAAATGTCATGCTTCGGAAGGAAGGATGCAACCAAGTGAAAATATTTGGCAGAAAGAAGAAAAAAAATAACAACTTTTTGCTCAGCCAATCGACTGTGTGAACAGATTGTCACAAGCAGTGTCCTGCAAGCGTCTGTTAATGACTGATGAAAATGAAGTAGATATCATACTATGGCTATGAATATTATGATTGTCCAGTGTTTAGTTTTTTAAACATTATAAAGTTGTATAGTTGTAAGTGGTATCGTTTTTTTGCGGTAAATGTTATGTTGATAAAATATAAGAAAGATCGATGCCTATCTATTTTGATTAACGCACTGACTACTAAAATGGAAGACAGAAAGATTAAGTATAATAAACATTCTTCTTGGTATGTTAGCTTTTATATGTTGATAGGAAGCCCGCATTGTTTTTTGTGTGTTAGATTGAAATGTCCAACTGTGCTTGAATGCACCACATATATAGTTAGCGGCTAGTGCTAATAATGAAGACTTGTGCCTGATACAATAAATAGTTGAATTGATTTGCTTTTTTTTTTTAGCTTCCTTAGTCAGAGATTGTGATATTTTATGTGTTGGTATCGGTTTTATGTGTTGGTGTGAAATTGTGAGGACACAATTTTGATACTCAGCTAACACAGTTACAAGGCCAACTTCAAAATAAAACATTACTACAGCTATTGTATTGGTATCCATGTATTATTTAGCTGTGTGTTTATTTTGAAATTGGCCTTCGCAACCAGTCGTTGGCTTGTCCTTTTCCTGGGAAATGTAGACAATGCTTTCTGGGTCTTACGTCATCACAATTTTTTGTTTTGTCTTTTGGTGGAAAACTGATTTTTATTTATTTATTTTTTGCGCTATTTTTGCCCCCAAATTTTAAAAAAATTCAGTGCATCTATAATTGGAAGTGATAATCCATTGTTTCAAATTCGTGCCCCCTCCCATTCCAACAATTTAAAGTTCAAGCGTACATTTAAAAACATTTTAAAATGGCTCTTTTACAGATGGACGCTGCCATTCTCCTCAGCGCTCCCACTTCCCTTGTTTTTACCCCTGAACAATAAGACCGCCCCCTTTATTCACAATCCATTTCCCATGGAATAGTGCACTAATTCACATCTATTTTTACCCCCCCACACACATGCTCAAACGCCTACAGATTGCCATTCATGTTGCTGGAAAACAGTCGTCTGACCCTGCTCTATGAGCTCTTGGTTCAGACATTTCCTATTTGCATACTGTAACGCGGCAGGGGAGCAAGGGCTAACTTTCTCACATGGGAGACCAAAGACTGTGACATAATTGTTTGGCACATTATTAACACTCGGTGGCTGTGAATACATACCCCGCATGCTTGACTGAAAAATACAATCTGGCAGAATTGCTGTCGTTAAAGCGCTGGTCCGATGTCAAAATATTGTCCTGACAATTGGCTTTTTGGAGCTGTTTGCCAATGTCCAGAATAGGCAAACTACGAAAAACGAAGCACGAAAGCTATTTTTTGGATGTAGGGCAAAATCTGCTCTTCCATTGGCTGTATAATGGTAGCTTTAATCTTGACTTTAGAAATAACATGGCACGCAGACTTTAAATTCAAACCCTCAGCATTCTTTAGTCATTTTGAAGAGACACTTGGGGAGAGGAGAATAGTGGGGGAGACAAGATCCCTGCCTTCCCTCTTCTCTCTTTATGTGCCTCTTGGCCATTAAGAGCCAATGAAAAAGCATCCTATGATGAACTGGAGGTGTCTGCTCGGTGGAGAGACGATATCCATAAAGCAAGTCCCTATGCTGATGGCTATAGAGCTGAGATCATTCGTATCCACCAGGAGAAGATACAAGTCTTTTGCGCATTTTCCAAGCTCCTTACCTTCCTTCACCAAGAAAAAGAGGGCTATCAATTTTGCGGTATTTTTAAAACATAGTTATGGCACAAGTCTTTGTATAAACCTCAAAAACATTTTCTGTAAAAAGATGTAATAAAAATCCACAATGATCAATCGGGGTGTGTTGAAAATCAATGGTTGCTTATTACATACCCATACAAAAAGCTCAACCCAGAACATTTTCAATAGAACAGCCTGGTATCAACTGTTCATTTCTGCACAGTTTAAATGGACGTCTATATCCGTCAATGGCAGTGAATGAGTTAACAGGGGTAAACTTCATCAGCACACATTGCGATTTGATCTCAAGATCACTTTTGGAGATGGTCGAAGGAAATAGACACCACATACTTGGGAGTGCTGCACCCCCCTGTTTAAGCCTAAGTATGTAGTCTTTTGCCTGCCAATGGTGTCACATATATTTACACAACCCCAAGATGTCTGGAATGCATATTTGGGAGCTGCCTGCTGTGAAATACAACATGTGTCATTTACAGTAGTGCTCTTGTAATATCTGTGCACACCTGTTTCCAAACCAGGGGACTGTAAGTCGGCTCTTTCTCATACTGTGTGTGTCTTTCATCCTAAACAGAATTATTCTGAAAGAATTTAATCAATCAACTAAGTAAATAAGACTAAGTAAATAAGACAATCTTTTATTGAAACGCCATGTTTATTAGATTAGCATAATGAAAGTAAAGCACGCAGTTTTGTTTGTGTTTTACTTAGTATATTTAGTGTACAGTAATTATACTACAAGATTCATCTACATTTTAGGGCTGGGTTGTATGCCCCCTCCCAATTTATTTATTGACCGATTACCCTTATGGAAAATATTCAGACTACGATAATGTATACTGATCAGTTTAAATGTAAACTTAACAATTATAGTTTGTGCAAAATCTACTTAAATGTCAAATACATATTTTTACATGTCTTTTATGAGTCCAGACATTCAATACTAGTGTTGTAGAATAGAATAGAATAGAATAGAATAGAATACTTTGTCGCTTTATAGCTGGTACAAATGGAAATTGTGAGCATGATTGTTGCATCCTAAAATAAATATAATAATTATTATGGCATAAAAATCATGGTTTCAAAGAGCAATTATAATTTTCAATAAGTTTTGTTATTATTCAGAGTGTTCATAGCTTTGGGGGAATAGCTGTCTCTGAGTCCGTTTGTCCGGCTTTATTGAGGCTGAAATGGGCTCCTCCCCCCTGCGGTCCCTTCTGACAGTTTCTTATTTTTCCCAGCCGGGGTTTTTGAGTTTTTCCTTCCCTTTCTGGAAGCTTTGTTCAGGGGATGCTGTTGCTTATTTATGATGTTCTGTATGACTTATTTTTTTACCTGTGAAGCCCTTTGAGACTGTTGCGATTCAGGGCTGTTCAAATAAACTTGACCTAACTTGACCTATACAGTAACTCCAGAGGGCAACAGTTTCAAACTTGATAAGGTGTTAACAATTTATTTATTTTTTTAAATAACTTTTGTTAGAGTAAAGGACAGTAGGAAAAATGCTGGCACAGAGCAACTTAATAAGTTAGTGAACAAACATTACTTCTAAACCAGTCATTCTGCATTCTACCACTTTTGCAAAACCTGCATTTCACAATTGAGTTGATTTTTAAATATTTGATTTTAAAATGACATATTAATTGAATGAATTTGATTTCTTGGCCAGCCTTACAACTGTTTACCAAAGGGGAACTCTTCTGGATTCAGCGATTAATTCCTATGCCGTACAAGTCTAACTTACTGTAGACCAGATAAAATGGAGGGGTCGGCATCACTGTTTTAATGCTTTTGGAGAGCAGCGTATTACTCATTATTCCCTCTACGTACATTTTGAAAATTGAAAAGGCGCTCCCAGAATCAAGCCTAGTTAATCATTTGCAGACAGTTATTCACATCAATGGGGGACTTCTGAATCTTCCCCCTCATTTCCGAAGACGCGCTCCTTTTGTTTGCTTCAAGTAACCACCATCTTATTTGTTGACGTTGTTCGGGTTTAGTGTGTATATTTCCTGTCGTATTGTTTTGAGGGTGTAAAGGTCTTTGGGAGACGGAGACAGCCATATCAACCCTGTTTAGCATAAAGCTTGTGGCTGGCCCCATCCGTGGCCTAATGAAAAGTAGAAGATAGGCTATGCTTGTCATGCTTGGCTAGTCTTGTGATCGGCAGACTGTGGGCTGTTACTCCGCTTGCATGCCAATTAATCTCACCCTCAGAATTTCCCACCACTGCTGTTTTATTCACCACTTAATAAGAAAAGTCTTATGCTTGATATAAAACAAATCAGGACAAAGCATGCTGGATTTATTCTTTTTCGGATGCCTGGAGTTTTGTCACGTTTACCTCACATTATCGGGCGTTATCGGTTTTGTATTCAAGAAAACAAAATGAGGCGGTACTGACCAAGTTATGAACGGTGACAGCGCCGGACAAATTGTTAGGTGCCAAATGTTTGTCCTTTTGATTTGGTGCTTTGGTTAAAGGGCACTTTAACGCAAATTAGCATGCAGCAAAGGCAGCCACCAAGCATGATTACTCTCTTTTATTTATGTGTCAAAGCAGTGGGAGAGAAAAGGATCCGGGCTCAGGCTCAAATACTCCTGGCTCTGTCTCTGTAGACAGCCCGAGTATCTTTAAAATGGCCGGTCATCACCATTGGAGAGCAGATAAAGATGGATTTCAGATGAAGCGCCAGTGAAAGGAGACCTGAGCTTGCTGTTTTTAAACCGCCTCCAATCGTTCATCATCGGCTCTGCGCTTTTGCAGAAATGATAAGTAAAAAGCAGTCATACGGCTATTTTACACATCAACACAGAGCTGACAAAAAATATTGTCGTCCATCATTAATAATAATAATACATATGTTAGCTAAGCTCACAAGACAAGCGCCGAATTCAGGTTGCGATTCATTGGATAAATATTTCATGACTAACATCTGTGTATTCCGTGCCAGTGTGTTTTGAAGTTGTTACAAATGAACGTCAAACCCAAAGTAAGTGAACAAGCTGTCGGGGGAATGAAACAAAGATTTATCAATGCTGGGAGAGGAGGATGCGAGCGAAATAGAAAAAAAATATCACCGAACCATTTTCCCCAGTTCATTGAAAAGATTACATACTGTATTCACTTCGGTGGACTTTGCAGTATTGCTGAGAAAACCCGACGGGAGGGAGTGAGGCTGGTGAGTTGGGGGGCGAAGCGTGAATGTGTGTCCTCTTGTGCACCCCATTTGCACCCCCTCCTTTTTTGGGACTATGCCATGCCTGGGACAGTACTCACATTCTTCTTCAGCTTAGTCCAGGACTCTGTCAACTAAGCACTAATGGGCAAAAAGACAAAAAGCCCTCACAAGACAAAAGGAATCCTTTTAGTTTGCATACATTCAAATTAGTCAATGCTTTTCTCATCATTCTAAGGAGGAAAGACCGCTTTATATTGACAATACTTTTCTCTACTTCCTGTGACTGTGCGATGTGTGTTTTCTGCGCACATCCACAACTTCAATTCTTCAATTCTGTCAAATATACACACACACACACACACATATATAAATATATGTATATATATATATATATATATATATATATATATATATATATATATATATATATATATATATATATATATATATATATATATATACACACACACACGCACAAATACACGCACAGAATGCGGCTTATGTCTCAGAAAATGAAAATTGAGTTATTGATATATTCCAATTCTACACTTAATTCCCTTTGAAATTGCATAAAATAAATGGAGGTTGCTCAAAAATGTATTAAGTGCTGCATATTGAACGCTGCCAAGTTGAAATACCCTGTTTGAGATACACCAAGGTTTGGGCACATTCATATTCATCTCAGTGGTGCACATTGTCTACTAATGATTCATTTTCATGCACTTTGACGCTTTTGACTGCTGAGAGGTGAAAATGGAGACCTTAAGGAAGTTGTTTTTGTAGAAATCCAAAATTGGACATCCCTGTCAAAGTTAAAGGATTAACTTTGGAGATTAATTGAAATTAGACAAAGCATTTACAAAAATGCTTTGTAAGTTTCTTATATTTACTTCCTGTGGCAGCTAAACTCTTGTGAACTTTGTAGCAAAATTTAGAGGCGTCTCTGTTGTGCTCTGACAACAGTTTAAGCAACATAGCAGATATTTGCTCCAGCCCAGCTGTAACTGGTCATATCATAAGAGGAAAAACTCAGTGTGTGGGTGGTCATAATGTAAATTAGTTGCATTGTTAGTAACAGCGAGGCAGAAATGCCTCGCTGTTACTAACACATTTTTAGAAATAGGCAGATAGAAAAATATTTACTCGCTTATAAAGTTTCACATTTGATGGTGGGCAGACCCCTTAGGGATTGAACATTTTGTTTTCAAGCTATTAAAACATCCATAAATCCCCTTTAACGCTCTTACACGTGTAAAATTTAATTAATGTGAATACTGAAAGATAAAAACAATAAAATGCTGGAGGCATAATAATTGCATAACTGATGTGCCTTGTCTAATTTTTGATTTGTAACAATACTTACGATCAAAATATTAACATCATTAGCTTGGCATTAATTTTTAAAAGTACTTCTTTGAGTATTTTATAAATACCCCTTGAGAGAAGTCCCTCTTTTTGAATAAATAGCCATCAAAAAGAGCTAACCATGTCCAAAGCCAATCCTTGCCAGGCCTTGTGATGTTCTCTGATTTCTCGCATTTTGAAACATGAGACCAAGAACCTCCACTTTTTTTCCTGGATCATCATGGACTGTGTCCAAGTTGAGCATGTGGCCAATCATGTGACATAAAACCATTGTGTTTCAGTCGCAGATGAATCCCAAGACACTCCAGCTCGCTTGAAACAAAGTCGAGGAAGGTTATTTGTGAAAAAGCACTTAATACCACTCAAAAGTAATCAAAGAGTACTCATCTGCATCCTCTCCAGAGTGAGTGTTTTTTTTTTTTTTTCCACAGTGACCACAAGGACAAATACAAACAAATAATTTCAAGTTTAACTTGGTTACACGCATTTCTCAGCTGCAATGCAGTAGGAAAGGAAATATAATAAAAGCATCGCAAGCAAAATAGCTTTCAACTGCTAATACGTTTTTAAGCTTCCCAAGCAATGCCTTCATGAAGTTGAATAATCGTTCAAAAATGATTGGAGTTTTTTTGGCATAAAAAGTTCAAAAGTGAGGAAAGCAGTAAACACGCTCTTTTTATTTCAATCAACCAATCCAATAAATTAGGGTTTGACAAACATTAAATATTTATATCTTGGCAAAGGCAGAATGTTACAGCTCCTGTATCAGATTTCATGAGAAATTTTTACTTCCTCCTTTGGAATGTATTATATTTCCCGTACCCCAGAAATATTCTAACATCTGTCATTAAAAACATACAGGTTGCTAATATAGATTGAAATAAGTACATTTTTCAAAGCTGCCTAGAAAAAAACTGTATTTGTTTGCAGTGCTGGACAAGCCTTCACGCATACATCCTGCTTAAAGCTCAAGGGGCCGAACCAATGGAGAATGTGCCATTAAATCATGTATCAGGATAATCCGGAATCGCTTTACACCCTGGCCGCCTTTTTTAAAAAGCACCGAAACTGGCTTTGCTTTTTAGCCATGGTCCTGAATCCCGCCCCCTTCCCCCTTCTGTTTTCTTTTCAGTGTATCCTGGGAACCTGGAGAAATAATTACATCACTCTGATTCTCCCTTTCAGCTCGTCCGATTGGATTTGTGGGAAACTCGGCGCAGGAAGGAAGGAATTGCAGGTGTGTTTAGGACAGGAACAATAGAATGTGAGCAAGAACTGTGTAAATACTGCATATGGTGCGGATAATAAGGTGTTTGGGCTTTGTTTGATCGTGTTTTTCCAGCGCTGCCACCATCTACACAAGCCACTAAATGAGGTCAACCTAACCGATATAAAGAATGAAATATACTGTAAATCGCTATTGCTTTCTCATACATCTGAATCCGATCCAATTTTGATCAATTTCTAAGAAAGAAAGTCTCATTCTGAGAATGTCCGATTCTCTTTTCATGCCACATGAAAGAAAATGAGTGCAAATCCAACCCAAGAGCAAGTAAGTGAAATGTTTACTTCCCTTTGGTACAGTACACATTTTATTGCTGTTTCTTTGTAAAGGGGCCATAGTCCCACTGTTCAATAGCCCTTTGTTTGGGTGGTACATTGGTATGCTTTGGTCCACTTGTGGAGCATGAGAGACAAACTTCTGGGTGCTGAATGGATGACAGGAAATTGTCCACATTCTATCGTGATGAATTAAAACTGAATACAGGGAAGCCCCGCTATAGCACAGTTTATTGTTCACACCCCTGCTATCGCAGATTTTTGTGTGGTTTCCGCATTACACAGGAAAGTAAGAATTTAGATGTGTGCATCTCTTGTGGAGTACCAACATAAGCAGCACTGAGTTCTAGCATATCAAGTTTATAATTTTTGTAGCATCTTTGCAGATTTCCATTTGATAAGCATTAAGCTAGCGTACAGTAGTTAGACATTTTTTTGTGTTGAAATATACAATGTTGTTGGTTGTGTATTCTTGAAAAACTTTACCATATTTCTCCAAATTGACCTGATTTATAAGTCACCCACCCACCACACACACACACACACACACTCACACACACACTTCAATTTGATTGAGTTTTACAAAAACGTGATGATAGTTCTACACCCGATTTTAGTGGTTACATACAGTAGATCATGGCTCTCCAATTATAACACATGGTGTGTTTTATTAAAATAACAACATTACGGTACTTCATTTTATTTCGGATAACATATTTTTATTTTTCCAGATTATATCCAGAGACCTTACTAAAAACAATTAACAATTATGGTTTATTGGATTAATTGCCTTTTTTTCTGTCAGTTTGAAATGTTCAACTGCATTTGAATGCACCATGTGTCTCGTCTTTATGTTAGCAGCAGAGACTTTTACCGTATCATACGATGTCAGCGTAACAACTAGTGTGTGTTTCCAGCGTCTTAGAGATTTTAATAGAGGTGTGTTGAAGTTGGTAGCTATGCAATGTCATTGCAATAATTTGCGAGAAAGGAGTGGCGAGGAAGCGTCAACATCATCGCTGGGCATGGAGTAAGTCAAATGTCACCTGGCACTCTTGAACACAAATGAACTATCATTCAAAACCATACCAAATACTTTTTTTCACATAACGCAGGTGCGTTTAAAACAGCTCTATTATTGTAATATAGTATATATTATATATTTCTACTGGTTTGCACCTCTCATGTAGGTAAACACATTTAGCTCTTTTAACTGTGGAATGAATGAAAACAACGATGAAGCGTCACAGTTTCGGCAAAATCAAAGGTGAGGGGTCAAATTTGTTAGGCTTCATTAACAGTCTATTAAATCTTTTGTGTGACGGTGGCCCCCAAGAGGGTTGTTTACAATCATAACCCAAGCACCACTCCACTCCCCCTTAAAGTCCATAATCCTCATTCAAGCGTCAACAAACCGTCCTCAAACGACCATCCACACCAACTCCCAAACAGCTTTTGTTCTAACAAAATTATGTGGTACATTGGGTGGCATGAAGCACTGCGAAGTGACACACAATCTCTGCCTTTTGTTCCCACATTCTCTCCTACAATATTTGTTGTGCCGTCCTTTGTGAAGTAGCGTTCCCATGCGACTGGCAGACGTCTTGACGTCGAATTGAACCTGGATAAACCACGCAGTTTTATTTATAGCGCCTGACTGCTGCGTCTGTCTGCATAATAAGCTGATGAAAATGTCGCCCAGATGCAACAAATACACCTCTGACGAGGTGATGACTGTTGCAAACAAAACAAAAACACGTAGGACGACATTTGTTTACCTTCGTGAGAACATGGGTTGCAAACTCCAAGTTATCATGCAAATTCTCTAATGCTCTGCAAAAGTGGTACTTGACATGACAAATATCAGTTTTGTCAGAGAGCACTTATTACATGACTGTAACCAAATTTTGAGCGAGGGATACAACTCTCAATAAAACAGGGCAGTTTGGTGAAAAGGATGGACTGTTTGTCGGGTCGGGCGCCCATTTTGCCAACGAACAACGAGAAATCTAAAATATTTGCCACTCACCGGCAGAGATGGGCGGTTCATTAAGATGGACGGACTGTTGGTTCGGGACTGACACGTATAGAAAACACTAATCACCATTTGGAACTATTTTTTGACATTTTATGGCCTAATAAGCCAGTCACTGAATTATAATTAAAGTCGGTTTGAAACAATGAGATTTTTGTGTGAAGGCATTCAAAGTGTTCTTCTTACATTCCTAATAGTGTAAATGTTTGCAGAAACAAAGGAAAAAAAAAGTCAATTATTCCAAACATAGGTGCCCTTTTTATTTACCAACATATTCAATTTGACAATAATTTTGCCATACTGAAGTTCACAAAATTCAATTTACAAATTTCATGCCTCTTCAAAATAAACTGGTTCTATTTCACCCAAACGGGTTGCTTCCAATTATTAAATCGAAAACAGCAAAATAAAATACAGCATGTAGGGGTATTAACTGACGCAACTTGAGAAATTTCAAAATTATTACATTTTTAAAAATACATTACACTGGTTGATTGATTGCTTTATTGAAAAGTCATGGATGTATTGATAATTTATTTTAATATTAATACATTCAAAGTATTTAATTTAATATAAATATACAAATATATATTTATTAATAACCTGAATTATTTTATCGACCCCCGCAGTCAGGCCACGGACCCCCGGGGATCCGAGGACCCCACTTTTAGAACCCCTGCCTATGGGTTAGGCTTAAATCCGAAGTAGACCAACGTCCCAGAACAGATTGTGTTTGACCTTGGAGGTTCGGCACAGTTTGGCCTGGGGAGTACATTTGAAAAAAGGTCATTTGCAACTCTTTGGCATTCAAATTGATCCTGACAGGTATTTCCACAAGGTTTATTTTCCACGATGTACACCGGAGCGCGGAGCGCCATACTCCAACTTCTTTTCAATTTGTTCGGGTTGGCTCTGCTGACTGGAGGTCATAGTCTCGTCGAGGGAGAGAAAGCGGCACTCTGAATCTTCCATCTCTCACTCTTTTGCACTTCAAAGTCTCTCCACACCTTAAGATCACCAACTCCGCTTCTCACTCGGAGAATAAAGGAGATACATTACGCTTTGATGAAATTGATCCCCGAAGATGGCAAGCTGGATGTCAGCCAGTTTGGTAATGATGCTGTTGTGCTTCTGCAATGCTATTTCTTTATTTTTGCTTTCAGTGCAAGTAATACCGTTAGATCTGCTATTACGAGTCAATAACGGTCGTCCCCCGAGTCGCCTCTGAGCCGATGCCTTTTTTTTGGATGTCGCACAGATGGGAAAGGTTGTCTCAATAATATTCCAGCAGGGATTTGACCCAATTTCTTTTACAAACTCCTCACCCCTTTCAAGCTAAATGGCACTCCAGCCGGAGGAATTAAATATGACAGGTAGGGCTCCATCGTGACTCGATTCACCTAAATCTGCTGCACATGCCACCGAATCCCTACAAGCATGCATATCAGAGAAGAGCAAACAGCCCATTCAGCAATCAATGTGAATGTGAAACATGCTTACAGTTCACTTGGCTGGGAGGGGGGGGGGGGGGTGTCGGGAATTCTTACTCCTGACACAACATTATTTCTATCGGTCTATTAGAAAATAACAGCATTTTCAAAGACGGGGGAGGAATACATTATGAGCAGTTAGCCCGAAATGACAACACACATTATACGACGATTAGTTTGCACAAGGCAACTAATGGATTCAATCACAGCACATTAATAAACAAGACACTTAGCTTTGTATCTACCTGAAGAGCCTCATTAATCTTTCATTGAGATAGCCACAGCCGGGCCAAGCTGCGCAGGTCCAATACTTTGACTACTGGGGAAACAATGTCAGACGCTACATCTTCTGCTGGCATTCCCTCCGGTTATGTAGAGCTAGGAATAACTGCCGCTTGCAATGAAAGAGCAATAAGTGATATTATTCTCTGGGCCCCGTTGTAGAAAATGACCGCCATACATCTACGGCAAGTGAGCGGATAGCTGATCGTTAGCAATGAATCAATGATTACTTTGGCAGGCGCTTTCAAAACTCCCCGCCTTCCGCCGCCAAACTTTCGCCCGACGTTTGCCCCGCCCACTGGCATTTCAAGCAGCAGGAGGAAGAAACAGGCATGGCATTTCAGCTATGAAGACTAATAAGCTTTACTTTCCGGCCAACATGAGCAAATTAAAGCAAATGTAAGAGCCGTGTTTTTATTGCGACATTAAAAGCTGTTATTCTTTTTATCCATTAACTGTATTTATTTATTTTTTCTCAGGGTCTCTAATTAGGTAGCCGCTACTCTGAAGATGCTGCTTTATTGTTTGGGTCATGTGCAGGACACTTGCGGAAATGCTTTGTGAGAAGCCGAGTCTCACAAAGTCATGTCTTAAAACTGAATTATTTAGCATTTGTATTACATATACCATTCTTCATCATATGAGTGGCTGGGCAAGAGAGCCAAGCATCTATTAGGATCGGGCCTTTTTTAAGCCACAGTTAAATTATGTACATACATGGTATACAATGGGAATTTAATTATTATTAGCTTTTCAAGGGGAAACATCTCATATAAAATTCCATAGTTCTAGGAAACCCCATTTTAAGGGAAACAAAATAAAAACCTTCATAGTGTATTTGGTGTTAGTCTGTATTTCAAGCTTCATAACAGTAAATTTATTGGAAAATTGCATTATAATATATCAATCAAATAGCACTAAAAATGAACGAATAGTCTTACTACTTTACTAATATTGTAGCTCGATTTACTTACATTGTACATTAAAAAACAGTTGGGTCAAAAATAATCCAGTTATGTGTCATACAAATACCAACTAAATGTTTATCCCAACTTTCCTGGTTATTTTGCTCAAAACAACCCAATATCTGAAGTTATCTTGTACAAACTGACGCACTTTAAAAGTCGGGCCAAATTGAACCACAATTTTTATTTAAATTTTAAACCCACTTATTTTTAGTGTATATGTATCAACTCCTTGTTGCCTTTTGAAACGAATTTAAATGCACTTAATTAAAACGTGATTAGTAGAGGGAAAAAAACACTACGTAAAATGTAAAAAGTTTGCAAAAAATATACTCGTTATATGAGGTGTAATTAGGCCAAAGTTCACAAAGGTACACTGTGTCTTGAAAGAGGTGTGGCCCACTGACGTGTGTCAGGAGCTCTGACTCCAGCTGCAGGTGTACAGTGTGAGATCTTCATGTTCCTTGAGAGTGTTCTCATTTTCTAATTTCTACTTGATGGTCCCTTTTAATAAACAACTAAAACTGAATTTGGCAACTGTGGCTTTTCTTTTTTTTCCACTTTATTCCAACGCTCCTTGTAAGGAAATTTTTTGGCTGGCAAGACAAAGTACAACATCAATCAATCAACGACTTGAAACACGAAAAACTTGTTAAGTTGCGGCACTTGAGTCAAGGTACCACAGTACTCTTGTGAGTACAGGGAGAACACGCCAAGTTCTCAAAGAAAGGCTGGAGCCAAGAATCCAACCCATGTGACAGATGGTTCAGAATGTAAAAATGTTTCTTCAAAAAACTGCTTTAGGCAGTGGCACCTCCAGAAATGTTTGATAGGGGTGGCCAGAGAGGGGACACTTAAAAAACTGTATTTTCAGGATATCACTTTACTTTTGTAGGAACCCGGCCAGTAGAAAAATTTCAGAAAGACTTACAAAGCACACTCATAGTACAACGTACATTTTGTGTATGAATAAAGAAGTTGTCTAATTTTACCCTTGCTACATTCCCGCAGTAGCTAGACAATCTCTGTTGATAATTATTGCACTTTATTTAAGAGTAGATGACTCAAAACTTGAAATGCTATGATAGAACAACAAAACAATGTGTCCCATTTGTCTATGATAAACAGTACTCTAAGCAAATATGCTAATGTTTACGTGCGTGTGCACTAATCACAAGCTTAAATGTTGTTTACTAAATCAAGGCTAATCGTCAGTATCTCAAATGCTAATTGTAAATAAACATATTTTTTTATCATATTTCTGATTCAGTGTTTCCTAGTTTATCACTAGGGCTACATTCCCAAATATACCAGCAGTAAACAAAGTCTGTGAAATCCAAAAGTAAAGGTTTTTTTTTTTTGTTCCCTGATTTTTAGTTATTTTATTTGTTAGAAAAAAATAAATAAAATCAATGTATTTTTTTTCGTCTGGTCCAAGATAGAAAAGGGAAAGATATTAAGAAAAACAGCGACGATAACCATACTAAAAAGTTATGGTTATAATGAAAATCCACAGAAAAAGAGTTTGGATATTTTGTTTTGTTAAATAAATCAGCGATTTTTGACTGGTCTGATTTGAATGGAATATAAATAGTGAGCACAATACTGACTTTAAGCTGTGATAGAAAAAGTTATGGTCATAATTGAAGTGAGGCCGCAAATACCAAACCACGATGTATCAACAAATCATTCTATAATGATAATAAACAAACCCTGTTAATTTATTCTAACTCTCCACACCATACATAACATTTTCTAAATAAACGTGTACAGGTTGAGCTAAAATATGGACATGGTGCTACAGTCTTTTTGCATGGATGTTAAACAGGAAGTGCATAATGTAACAACATCTAGTTTGCTTTTCACAATAAAACATAACTTTCCACTTATGTGAACCATAGAAACATAAAATAAACAATATTTGGCTCAATGTATGCTCTTAATATGCACATTTATTATGAATAGAACACCTACTGAGCGGATGTACAAAATCTATACCTTTAGCCATTGGGGGTGGCAAGAAAATGTATAGGGAAGCATTTGGCCAAGCTCGGCCACTCCATAAGTGGCTTCAATTATTTCAATCTCTGAATGATTTAAGGATGGATAGAAAACAAATCTAACTTGGTAAGTCTAGTCCTTTTACTATTTGATAAACAGAGCTTTGTGTACATGTTCACTTTTTATTTAGTTAGCGCTTTGCGGGTTATTAAACCAGGAGTCTTTATTCATTTCTAATGGTTTGCATTGGTAACAATATTGGTTTAGTTCTGACATTTTTAATGATAAATTTAATTGTATAATCAAAAAAAGCTTTTACTAAGAGAATCCAAATCACAGCGAGCGATAAAATACCTTCACGTAATAAATGAAATTTACTGGTCATAAATGCTTTCTAATGACTATGAACACCGCTGCCGTTCTTTTTATACTCTCTTAATATTCAAATTGATCGTGAATATAATTGAATTGATTAGTCTGCAGCCTTGTCTGTCTGCACATCCAGTCCATCAACATGATTCACACTAAAAGGAAGAAGGAAAGCGTGAGTATACGCAGTGATCAATCTGTTATTCAGTCATTTAATCACCTAAAAAATGCATGTTTATCAGTTGTCTGTAACAGTTTCATTCTGATGGATTACATGCATTACAGGCCCGCTGCCGATCTGATTTGTATTCTTCGCCGCGCTGATTACAAAATTACACTGCTGATGCATTGGTTTTCAGCATACAAGATTGATGGGACCAATGAGCAAAAGAGAACAGCAACTTAGCCGCCGGACAAAAGAAATGCCCAAAGACACGTGTATAGATGGCGGTGGGTAAATGAATGCAAAAGTCAACAAATGGAGAGTTTAAATGGGTAATGGTTCGGATGACAGCAGGAGTCAGAATTGCAGACATTCAGGTCGACAGCCACCGAGCTGAATGTCAGTGTTAGTGGAGGGGGATTTATCACACTTTTTGGCTTCTATTCTATTTGTGTGTGTGTGTGTGTGTGTGTGTGCATGTGTGACTCGGGGGCATATTCCCTGTGGTCTGCAGACAACCCGAGGCTGTTCTCTCAACTTCAGCAAGTCTCCGTCTCTATCAGCCTGGGATCAGGGCTGCTCCAAGCTTGTGTGAGTGTGTGCCCACGCTGTCTTGTTGCTTCAGTATAACCAGCCCGAGCAGGTTTGGGACCAAGGGGGAGATTGACAGACAACACCAGCGCACAGGCGCACAATAATAATGCTGCGGTAGCGGCGGTAACGCACACGCAAAAGACACAGGCATGCGGCGTAGTTGTGCAAGAGCACGCAAGTGCATGTACGTACAGATTCGTGTTCTCATAGCACACACGCCCACGCTTAGAGGGGAGCTATTTGTGTGTGTGTGTGTGTGTGTAAGGCAGGGAATAGAGGCCTTCCTTCCCCTGGGTGCCAGGTGCCGACAGAATATCTCCTGCTAAAGGCGGTTATCTGAGGAGGGGTTTAAAAAAAAAAAAAAAGCAGGGGGTGGGGACTCGCCAGGGTATTGTCAGCACGCTGCTGCAACATGCATAAAAAAAAAAAAAAATCAGTGCATCTTGAAAAATAAAAATACCTCCTGAAGAATGCAAATCAGCCTCTCTGAAGTTAAGGGGGATTATTTCAAGTGATGCGTTTGTGTTCAGAGTTAAACTGATTTGTTTGGCTGTAAAATACCTGAAAGGAAAAAAAAAAAAAAACAACCTCAGAGCGTTCATATTTCACAGGGTGTTGAAAAATTTATAACGCTAAATATAAGACCGCTTTCTACTGACTGTTTGCTGAGGAGATATGTTATTTCCAGGCCTCTGCAATATGAATCCTTATAAAACAAATGCATGTCATGTCATGGTCAAACATTTGTGAATTTGAACAGCTACAAAAACGGGCTCTCTTCAATAAAGCACATAAGCTAAAAAAAAAAAAAAGTTGGTTGTTCTGACAAGGATAATTGCTTTTACTGGTTACAGTGCTTTTTGCCCATTTAGAATTTTTTTTTATTTTTTTTTTTTAGCCAAGTACCCTGTAACCCGCGCAGTGCACTTTGGAAGGGGAAAAAAGATGCTCAAAACAGAGTGTGGTGCATATTGTACTGGCATCTTTAGGCATATATTATTGAGCAACTCCAGAAGATAGATTACAACATAAATCCCATAAATCTGTTTTAATTATGGCTCGTCTGCTGGGAACATTGTGTCATTTATGACAAGGCACATCTGTATTAAATGAAACAAAATTAAGACCTGCAAAGTTTCTCAAATCAATAACTATAATTTTGTTTTATGTTAAGAATAATTCTCTCTTGATTAGAAAGGAAAATTTGGTTACTCCTGTCATGCTATTGAAATGCATCAGAAATGCTATATAAAAAATGAGACAATAGAACTGTCTCTAAGATAAGCAATGTGAACATTTATCAACATGTATTATATCAACTTTCATGGAAGTACTGTATTAATGTGGCAAAGTGACGAGGTAGTTGAGACATAGTGAATGTCTGCACGAATCTAGGCAAGGATGAGCTTTGTTTACATTTTAAAAACAGTTTAGTAAAAAAACATTTGGTAAATAGCAACAGCAAATAAAAACAACAAAACAAAAAACTATTGTTTTGTAGGTTAGGCATGCTTTTTTTTTTTAAAAAAAAACACCAATTTTGTGGCTTATTTGATTTATTAAAGATCCAAAAAGCAACCCAATCCAAACCAACCCAAAATGAGTAAAAAACAAAACAAAAAAACAAAACAAAAACAAATGAAAATGTTTGCATAATGGTCCCATTTTCACCTCTTTCGGGCTTTTTTTTTTTTACCTTGAATTTCGTTCCTGCATATTTCCCCTCATTTTCTGTGGGGAACCTATAATGTATGTTTATCAACATTCTTTTAACATTTTTGATTGGTCGCTAATTGTTTTTCATATACATATACATAAAAAGAGGCGGGGTGTGGTAGGGCACCTCATTTGTCCATGGGCCGCCAGTTGAACAACCCTGATGTAGAGTACTGCTGTTCTCAATTATCATGCCACCGAAACAGTTGCTTTAATCAACAAATTCCTGCAATTGAACACCTCTAAATCCTTTTGCATTCACCACTTTTAATCATTTTAATTTTATATATTGAAACTGTCAGTTACTCAATCAGTCCCAGCCATCCGGCCCTCCAATTTACATCCGTACTACCGGCCGGGAGGAAACTGTAGTCCATCCCAGTTGATTTAGGATCCACAGTGGTGGGCTTCACACTAGCCAAATCACCAGTCAATCAAAGGGCTAAAAAAAAATGTCGAGCGCTAAATAAGTAGCTCCATTAAGTCCGGGACAGTTTTCCAAGACTCGGAAAGCAGTGTGAGGTTGAGTTCCAGTCGATTTTATAAAGACACAGCGTACAATGAGGTTGTCCTATGGTGCCATGGTGATTAGACCACACATTCAACTCTCCCAATTCATGACTCCATCTGAGCGCTGAAGCAATTCTTACCGCAGTCGTGACGCATGAGATTACAAAGATCCACAGCCCATGCAAGATCACAAAGCTGAGCACAGTGGAAGTCTGTTCCCTCTCTCCTGCAGCATCCTTATTTATGTCCAGGAGATGTGGCGGAGGAGCCGGCAGCCTGTAGGGAATCTTCCGTGGCCATGTAATCTGGGTTCGGTGCTTAGACATAGCAGATGAAGGACAGACTTATCTCTGGAGGGGTAGTTGTGGAACAGCTACTGCAAAAAAGACGATGCCAAGTGATAAAACCCTGCTGTTGCCAAGAAAAGTGCATCTTCAGGCATATATATTTGGAATTGCGGGGTAACGTTCTCCTGATGGGAATTTGTGCAGAACAATACTTCAGTTGAAGCAATGGTTGACATTTCTGGGTAAGTATCTACTTTCTTGGCAAGCACTGAAGCGAAAGATAAACACAGTCTTTAAATGTCTGCTGGGTACAAAACCAGTTGCTGGGTAGGTTTTTTCCAGCGTGATGATTGGCCTGGCTGCATCTACAGACATTTTGTATACATGCCAAAGTTTAATATGCATAATTGATCTTATAGCCTGATTATATTTGGAGGCCTCTATTACATCTACCGTATTTTTCGGACTATAAGACGTGACTTTCCTCATGTTTTGAGCCCTGCGGCTTAGAGTCCAGTGTGGCTTATCGTTTTTGTTTGTTTGTTTGTTTGTTTGTTTTTGTTGTTTTTTTGCGAGCCACCAGCAAGCAAATGTGTCTATCTGTTCAAGGTGTCAATTTATGGAACAACTATCAAAGAGAAGTGAAAAGATTTGGTTGTGCTCAAAAATAGGTCAAAAAAATATATTGTTTAAAATATGTTATTATATGTTAAATTTAATAAGAGAATGTATAAAATTTGGGGTAAATTTGTGATGTGTAAATTTCATATACAGTACACAGTATATGTGATTTTATTTATGTATTTATGATTGTATATGAATGATGTAGAATGTGGTATTATGGTCACTTCAAAAAAGATGTTACTGAAGTATTGCTTTCAATTTTGAACTGCTATTTAACTAACAGATGTCCATCCATCCATCCATTTTCTATAAATATGTTAGGACTAAACATGTAGGCATGTTCAGTCTGTTAAAGAGAGGATGTTGTGGCTTACCCGTGACAAAAAATACATTTTTTGCTCATATTTTGCTGCTGCTTCTTATATAACAGTGTGCCTTATAGTCCGGATAGTGCAGTACTTTAAAATGTGCCGCTTGCCCAGTGTAATCTGAAATAATATCTGAGAAAAAACCTGTAAAATACCGGTTATTTCTAAAATTCTTTTTCCTCGAGTCTTGCTATTGCTAGTACTATGAGATGCATTTATTACTCACAATTGCTAGATTTTTATTTTTATATATGTGATGCGTTTTCACAAGATCAAATGTATTTGATCGAGTTTGTTTGGAGTTAATGACAAAAATACATCATTTTGGACAAAATTTTCTTTTGTACACTACTTGTAAATAGCTAAAATACCACGCACACTTGCACATTATTGAAGGTATTGCGGGTATCAATCTAACCTACTTACTAGTCCTACTGTGCTCTGTTACTTCCGTGTTGTTTTTACTGTTCATTTATTTATTTTTTGGTCCAAATTGGTACATATTTTTACAACATTTGTGTGGATGGCAAGGTAAAAAATGCATTGTATGGAGAAATGTGTTGCTATACTGTGCAAATGACAATAAAGACACTTTGACTTTAAAAATGTCTTTGATATTTTCAATTTTTGAGATTTCTTTAAAACGAACCTCCTTAAGATATGTTCTTTTCCCAGCAGCACTACAGTTCAAATCGTCATCAACATTTATGACAAAAGTCATTTGTAGACACTGTTGGTATGTGTTTGTAGCCAAATGCCAGCTAGCATGTCACCTCATTCATTGATATAGCAACCAATAAAAATGAAAAAGCCATGATGTGAAGCACATCTTTAATATTGGCATCAGGTGGCCAAATGTCAAAATTAAACCGATTTTGTTTTCCTTTTGATTTTAATTTTGTCATGTATTCTTGTCCTTCATTTGAGTGTCTCCCTTAATTTGATTGCGTCCACCTATGCTTGTTAACTTGGTGGCTTGTGTCACCCAATCGGCTCCCTTTAACCCTTTGTGTCCATGTGTTCATCATTGTCTCATTAGTTGACTTGTGTTCAGGCCATGTTTACACGTATCCAAATTTCTCTTTCACCCCATACAACTCCATCAGTTTAAAAAAAAAAAAATCGCCTCTAGCATCTTTAATGTCATTTACAATCATGCCAAGCCACTAGGTGGCAGTAGGGATTATTTGATTTTTTTTTTTTTTTTACAACACTTTTTACTACAAGTGCAATAACAACTAGTGTCACATTTTGCACTAAGACCACAATCTCGTTCAACGTGGAGCTGTGTGAGCAGTACATCCGCAGCAAACAAAGGTGAGAGCTGATACCTTGAGGTGATTATGTAAAACTCAATTTATGGCTGTTATTGGCTGGAATCTGTATGTATTTATTTATTTTTAAGGGTGGGGTTTGTGTGTAGGGCAGAGAACAGAATGCAGACATTTACCTACCGGTTGCTAGAAACCAGACTACATGTAGATTAGGCCTAAATTTCCAGCTTGCTTTCTTTTCCTAACGATTTATGCTTTAGGCCCCTCTTGTTTACTGCTTGTGTTGTCCTGTTTTTGACAAGTTCTGTGAGACTGCAGATTGACTTATTTGATTCTGTGTTATTTAGGATCTCAGTTCTTGCCCTTGTTGCTTTATTTTCACCTTGATAAGTCCCAATACCATGTTTGCTTTTCCTCAACATCGTATTAAATTATTATTTTTGAGTGCACACCAACGTCGCCCTTCTGCTTCAAAAGAGGTTGTGACAATTGATTTTCATTTTTTTGAGCAAGGTTTAGTACAAAACAACAACAAAAAAAAAGATGCTTGCATTCAAAGGTTGATAGCTATGTGAAAAAGCAAAATAAGTGAGTACTGTGATGACTCACCTTAAGGTTAATCGAGGTGCGCTCACTGCACCAATCAGCAGCAATTAGTCCATGAGTACATTGCAATAGCATTTCGCATTAGCTAAAGTCATGACATAATTTACCGGTCATCAAATTATCTAACGACCAAATGTGTTATAAATTGTTCAAATAAGATCAGCCAAATGTTAATGTCTCGGTTTTCAATTCTGAAAATTTGGTTACCGTAACATCAAGGCAACTTCAAAAATGAACTGCACTAGTAACTAATATCTGGAACATGAAGCCTCATGAAGCATTTATTATCTTATTTGAGTCCTCTAGATGGTGCTTTTGGTTTAAAGTGCAATGGAAACGTATTCCATTTCCAATGCTTCTTTAAACAAAAGGTGCCATCTAGAGCACGGTTTCAAATCTACAGCTCACGGACTGAATGCGGTCCGCATAGAGGTTCAACTCGTCCCGTGAGATGTTTTTCAAATAACCAAAACTCCTGAGCCATTTGCGCTAGCAACTTAACCCATTCGGAGTTTGAAATCAGAGAAGCAGAGCTTTGTGTCAATATCACATACAATATGTAGCCGGCATGTTTTCAGGTGTTGGGGAAGCGGTGCGTTAAAGTTGATCCCCGCTTTTCGCTATGAATTGAGACCATGCCGAAACACATGGAAAAATCGACATATAATCGATTGTTTTTAAGTTATATAGCATGATTTTTAGCAGTCCGGGCTGCTGAAAAAATAGATGTTCCTCCATGAGGCCCCTGAACTAAAATGACCCCTGATCTAGAGGATCGAAAAAAAAAAAAAATCTTAAGTACTTCATGGGGCTTCATTTCCCCATCACATCTTCCAGCTAGAAAGGCACATTCCACAATCACTAAAAGTAAATCAAGCTCAACAATACTTTTCAAAGTAGCTCCAGATTAAGAGCAGCAAAATAGTAATAGCATCTTCGCGCACATTTTTCCCGATGGCGAATCTGCATTAGTAAACACCGTTAACCACGGGAGTGTTTCTAACTAAAATGTTCATCTGCACTCTCTGTGCTTGTCTGAGCATGTGAAGGCCTTTGTTAAGTTTCACCTCTCCCCAAGGATGTATTCTCAACCCCAAATAACCCTGTTGTCACATTACTCCATTCCTGCTGGGTGGAATATTCCCTCCCAACACAGTTTGTGTTACTATTTGATTTCCGTGCTTTTGTACTCGACGCAACAAATCCCAGCTCTGGGGCGGAACCCGACATAACAATGAGTTGTGCGGCTATCTGTGTTTTAACTGGCTCAGCCGGAGGAACTCTCTGGATACCTGCCAAAACAATTCATTCACATGGAGTTCTTAACACGCCCATGTTATTTCACGCCATTATTTTGGAAACTGGATGGAACAGCCTCATTCATCATTGCTGGAATTGTTGCAAATATTTTTATATTTCTTAAAAGGATTGATGAAGCCACCTGAATATACCCTCACTGGCCCATAAAAGAATCTGAGTTCCATTCGGAAATGGGGACTCGTGACTAGGACTCATGAGAAACTAAAGTGGGGTTTTTTTTTCGACTTGCTACAAGACTTAGACTCCTTCACTTAGACTTGAGACTTGACTCTTCGTTTTCGACTTGCAAACGTTAGGAAATTCTGATGTTGCGTTCTATCATTTTCTCAGTCATCATTGCTGGTTGAAGTAGCAAAAATATTTACTGAAACAACGTTTTTTTTGTAATGTTACTCGATTTGACGGAAAAAGTACTTCCCCTTCAAGTAACTACAAAAACAGGGAGCAATAAAGCACTTGGATTACTGTTGAGTACTTTCAGTGATAAATGAATATGAAATCTATGAATGTTAAAGTCTTGTATATGTTTTAGATGAGACCTGGGAAACAAAGTTATAAAATACTGGACTTGACTTAGAATTGTGGTCAGAGACTCGAGACTTGACTGGATTTGACCTCTGCTCATCTCTGCTACCAACACTATATTCACAATAAGGGTTGATTCAACGTTAGAAATTGCTTTGTGGTAATACCAAAACGGAAAGTTTCCACGCATAAAACAATGTCTCTATTTATGTTTTTGCAGACGGCAGGTGTACACCTCATAAATGATTTAACCAACAGCTATTGCGGTTGTTATGGGAATTTGGGATGTTGTCAGTCATCATGGAAAACACTGTTATTTATTTCTGGAGTCATTTCTAGTTCAGCGGTAAGATTCTGTTTATCCTCGGCAGCATCCAGCATAAGTTCAGGGAGTTCAAGCAGACAGTAAACAATGCCGCGCACAACCGAGCCTCCATGTTTAATCAAATCAGTCCATCCCCCAGCGCTCCTGTTTTTCCGTCTTATAATTCATATTTAGTTCGTCTACCCATTCCTTACCTGCCTCCCTGTCCACCCCGATCACTTTTATCAAGTCTTGTTATCACACTCAGAGGGATACAATACGATTCATCTACCTGTTCTTTAATGGTTTGTGATGTCACGGGCTGGCTGCCAGACTTGCCACTCGTCATTTGATACAATGGAGGTGTGTGGGAGTGTTTGTTTCGACACACTGGAGTCGCACAACTCTCAGCCATCTGGCAATTCGCTTGCTTGAACTGTTATGGCTTTTCTGAGCGCATTCAGTATAGAATTGCTCAGCCAAGTCGCACTTCCTTTGCCTCGATTCGCTCAAAGGGAGGCATGTCGAGACCGTGCTTGTGTATGGAGATTTGGCACGATGAATAATACATTTTGAAATGGATGGTGATACAATGAATGGCCGGTGAAACGTGAGTGATTTCTGTTTGTGTAGTGTCGGTTTGTCATTGCGCTAGTAAAGTAATTGAGATTGTAAATTCTGTAAACAGCATTTTCACAAAGTGCTGACTCTGATTCAGGTCACACTCAAAGTAGGAAATAATCCAGGTGTGTGTGTGTGTGTAATTTAATAAGTGTGTGTGTGTTTTATAACCTCTTCAGCTGTATGAGCCAATGTGCCTGATAAACCAGTGCGCCTTCTAACCTGGTGCTGATTACAAACTGATATGTCTTATTTCAGTGTGTAATGGTATAACCTTTTGTGCCTTATAACTAGGTACGTTTATTAATGTGATGTATCTTATCAGAATACCTTAACACGACGCTGCATTACCTTTATAACACGGTATGGCCTAAAATTCAATGCATGCATTTTTTCTATGCACCTTCTGTTCCTGTGCACCTTTCAAATAAACTGGTGCACATTGTAACCTGTTGTTCCATATAATATAATGTACATTTTAATCTGTCATGCTTTATAACCTTGTGAGCCTTATAATTCCTTGCATGTTATAACATTTTGTGATTTATAATCTGGCACACTTTAAAACATGATGGCCATACCTCAGGAAGCACTTTATAATCCGTTCACTACCGAATCCTTTTTTTTTTTTTAATTAAAATCGCACGTATTACTTGAATTTTCACAAAACGCCTAAAATACATAGAAATCAGTGTAATCAATAGTAACATATATAGCACATATCAATATATTTCCACAGTGCAAGATCGTTCATTGACGAGAAATTATAACACATAACATACCTTGTTGACAGCCAGCACTGGCTTGTGTATGGGGGGAAAAGTGGCTAAATGCCTCTACAATCTGTAGGTAGAAAGGTAATGAACAAATGGGATGCCATTTCACGTTATTGCTATGATTCTTATACCCACTGCATTTTTTTTTCTTTTTTTTGAGGTGTGGAACGCATTGTCTTAATGTGAGTGAAAGGGTTAAATCAAACCGATTAATTCCTGTAACCTGATGCGCCATATAACTCAGTGAAGCTTATAACACGGTGCATCCTTGACCCCTGTGCGGTTGAGAACCCAAAGCACCTTATAACCCGGTCCGCTTTATAACCCATTATATATATGAAAAATCTATATAATCTATGTATGGAATTTTCCTAGAATAGCGTAAACCTGTTTACTGAAATCGTGTTCTGTAATATGTTGCAAAAATACAGTACAACACACAATTTGCTGTAAAGTCCTGTATTTTATTCCTCATCATCACAGCTGTTATTTATGCAATCAATCCCATCAGATAATGGAAAAGGTTTAGTTGATGCGATGTCAAGTGATGTATAATCTGTCATCTTCAGGCCTGGCAGGAGTGTTTGAATAATTTGCGGGATTTGAATATTTTGGATGTTTTAGTTTGCATGCTACACATCTCCCCAACTCTAATTTAATCTAACTGCTCTGAATGACAACATGGTGTACGGTCACATGCGCAGTAGGACATGGCTGCAGGCCCAAATAATCAGATATTGAGCTCACATTTCCAAGTTTCCATTTAATCAAATCAATTTTGTTAAATAGCATTGCAGCTCAGGTGACAGCAGTGGCACCTAATTCCATCTCAGCAAAATTAGTGATAGATGGGAAACCATCCTCCTCTTTGATCTAGCAGAATCTCGCATTTTTTTTTTTTTTTTCTTCTCGCCAGATTTGGACTTTGGACAGAAATTGGCTTTCAGTGTGCACAAAACTGGGGGGAAAGTGATCTTAAAAGTTCTTGCATTGATTGATTTTAATGAGAGTGTGACCTTCTCAAGGAAACCCGCCAATAGGTGGGACGGCTCATTTAAACAGAATACATATCAAAAGAAGCCCGGGGTTGCTGCGCTCACTGCGCGGCTCACCACGGGAGGATGAGATACTCATTATTCTGTGATTCAGTGACTTACGCTGCACAGAGGCTGGAGCCGGCAGAACCGGGGGTAACGAAAAAGAGAGAGCGAGGGGGTTGTGGGGGACAAGCGGTGCACATGAAAGATTTCAAGTCATCAGCATTCCGGTCACCAAATATTAGGGCTTATGCTCTGTCTTTTACTTGGAGGACACAAGCAGCTGCCAAGCGAGTTACATCATAAAAACACACTAAAACCTAAGAGGTCTGTGTTGAACAGTAGGAGGGATCTGAGCAGTCTGTTCTGTAATAGTGTACGTGCTCTTTTTTTTTTTTTTTTTTTTTTTTTACACAGTAAGCTCCACACAACACAAATACACACTGCACAGGTTGATGTGGCGCAGCTTTCAGACGCAAACCGAAATTGCAAATGCCCTAACAAAATCATTTTTATTAAATCAGCTTAAAGACTTTGAATAACAAGCTGGCTTTTTCAGCGCTCGCAATGCGAGACTTGATTTCGCCTCCAAGCAGTGCTTGAACCAGTGGCCATAGCTGACATAGTTAACATGAGAGGCACTTTGCAGATTCTTCACGCAGGTCCTTATAGGGCCTTGTTAAACTACGGGCCTCAGGTTAGACATGCACTGTGTAAGTGGGACGCTCCACTCGACTGTTCATGTACGACAAAGAGAACAAAATGAATGTACCTGAGGATCTTTTTTTTTCTGATTATAGCTCGACATGTTCATTCTTGACAACTGTGTTTGTAGGCCCCAAAGGGTGTACCTGGACACCAATGGTTTGTGCTTAAAATGAAACAGCAAAAAGATGGAAAGTGACTTCAGTGCTATAGATCCTTTTTTTTATGAGGCTCTTTCTATGACATCTTTTTTCAATGATGTTCCACATGCAAAACATTTTTTTTACACAAAGGTTTATAAAAGACTTCAAATAGGGTGCTGTTGCATCGGTCCACCGGTATCAAACCCAAGGCCCGGGGGCCAGATCCGGCCCACAACATCTTTTTACGTGGCCGCAAAATACAGATTTGTCTTCAAGTTTCTGACTAAAATATCAAACTTGCAAGTTGTCGTCAACTTTAAAAAAAAATGGTGGTTAGAATAATTTTATAAAGGTTTTCCCATATTTGTTGTTTTGCAATCAGTTATGTTGGTAGATTATTAGACATGGATTTAGACATGGAGTTACTATAATGAAATTGAGCAATAAGTTGCTTCATGTTCCAATTACTTTACTATTTATTTGAAAAAAAAACATGTTGCTGACACGGTGTTACAAGCATTACATTTGGTTTGCTGAAACCCTTTTAAAATCTCACAATTCCCACTAAACGCCTGCAAGTAACCAAGCTGGTGCTTGAACCACCTTTTGAGAATACAGTTTTGCAATTAGTTGCTCCATTTTCCAATTAATTTGCTCTTAATTTGAAACTAAAAATGCAATGTTCCTTCCCTGGCATGAACATGTTCACTGCCTTTGACTGCTATAGATGTCAAAGAACCATTTCTTTGCAGAAATAACAGTGAAAAAGTTCATACGGAATATCAGAGGATACAAATCTATTACTTGCAGTTTATAACTCGGTCTGCCATTTTGTAGAAGAACATTTAACTTGCTCACTGCAAATGACGACTACAGACAGCATTAAATTAGATTTGCGGATACCTGCAGAAATCCCACAAAAGGGTACACGTACCTTTTCAGAACGCTGTTTGATTTATGAATGCATGTGCCACATTTCAAAGAATCATACCCTGGAAAGACTCTATTTAAAACGTGAATAATGATATCACTGTGCTGCACAGGATTAATTGACAACACCAACATTAGTCTGTCCTTGTTCAAGGATCAACTTAACATAAATTTTTTAATAAATGATTGTCATTCTACCTCAGTGTTCAGCCTTGATTGTGTTCTGACAGAGCCAATATCTATGGGCCATAAATGTTTCTTAAGTTGATTGCCCCTGATGTTTTTCTTTTCTTGTTTTATGTTGTTTATGATTGTTATTTTTCACTTTAAGATGTGAATCTCACAACCAACGGAAACCTGCCTGAATTCAGTCTGACATGATAACAAGAAATAAACCATCATTTTATGTGTGTTATTTCGCTGGGTTATCTGAAATGCAATCCAATATATCGATGATATAATTTATTACTTGTGACAGAAATACACTTGGCGTTTAAGGAATGTGATGACATTACAATAAACCGACACTGTAAACTGCTGGCAATCTGCATGAATATGGTAAACCAAGGATAACAATGGCCACTCCTATCTATCTATCTATCTATCTATCTATCTATCTATCTATCTATCTATCTATCTATCTATCTATCTATCTATCTATCTATCTATCTATCTATCTATCTATCTATCTATCTATCTATCTATCTATCTATCTATCTATCTATCTATCTATCTATCTATCTATCTATCTATCTATCTATCTATCACTGAGCATGACAGAGACGCGCAGACAGATATATAACACCGTTTCAGTCATTTCTCCTTGTCATTGAAATGAGACAATAAAAAGGACATAAAGCAGACTGTGCACCCATTTCTTCAATAGATATTAAAATCTACTCACGATTGCTCAGGCAATTTGATTTCTCACATGGCAACTTTCATGACCTTTTCCTTTCCAAGAAAAGAAGAGTATCTTTGTACTGGTAATAGTTTCAGTTTTGTCTCTGTCATGACTTCAGAGTTAAAGAGAAGCAATATTAAACTGGTGCTGAATGTCTTCAAACCTCATATTTAGCTTATGAAAAAATGCATTTTATGTCAAGTTTTGTGGAAATGCGGAGTGTATGTGATATGAACAGCCGTTTTCCTAACAAGATATATTCAGATAAACTCAAAAAACTGTTCTACTTCTTTAAGTAACCTATATTGGACTAAAAGGCGCACCAAATTATGAGGTCCCGTCTCAATGCCTTATAACCCGGTGCGCCTTGTAATCCAGTGTTTTTATTGTCCCTGATGATTTTTATAACCCGATGTTCTATGAAACCCATAGCACCTTATAATCCTGTGTGGCACATAACCTTTTGTGCCTCATAATCTGGTGCAGCCTATAACACAATGTGCCTTATCGTGGGAAACCCCCCATAACATGGTGCACCTTATACTACAGTGGACCTTATAGCCCGGTGCGCCTTATATCTCTGAGCACCTTATTGCTGAATGCCCCTCATAACTGCTAACTGTATTTAATTTTTTTTTAAGTATATGAACATTTTATTTTTTGTCAAGTTAATTTTTGAAAATTCCAGGTTATAAAGCGCACTGTGTCATGAGGCACGTTTCTGCCAATTAAGGAAAACAATCCGGTAGAGCAAATGATTTCAACTTTATTCAACTTCGACTGTTAATTTTGGAGAAAATTAAAGGCATTTAATGCAGACCTAAAGTCTGAAAAATGTGGTGAAAACATCGATTCAGCAAAATGGATTACACAACATCTTGCGCGGACCTCCATTTTTTTTTTTCTTCAAAAGTAATTGCAACAAAAATACAAACCTTTAGCACATAACCTTGAGTGTTATTACTTAGTTTTTCTCTTTGGATTTGTTGCTCGAGCTAATGCTCATGCGCTTTGGCAAAAAGTAATAGAATAGGTTTCGAACAGACCGGTCAATCTTATCTTTGCCTCCTTGCATTTTATTTCATCTTGTGAGACTCTTCTGTTTATTTTCCACCAGGGATTTTTCAGCCTCTATACTCTGACATTATATATTTCCCATTATTTTTCCCCTCATCTTACACCTTTTTAATAATACTCGTTAAGCTAATACGGGGGCATAAAAGAACACATTAAAGTACACTTGTTTCTGAAGGGCTTGCATGTAATTGTCTATTTTACGGCGTATAACATCTTGTAAAGTACTAAAATCAATGAGTTAATGAAAATGAGATGCTGTGGATATCAATATAACATAAAACATAAAATTGCATAAGCCCCTGTGGTTGATACCCAGGAAAATGTGTTTTCCGTAATGATGAAAAGAAAAAAATAAGAGGTTGACATTTCAGATGAGAGAAAACAGCAGAGTCGACACACCTTTGCCTCCGATGGGGAAACGGACATGTGCCAAAGTGTGCCTTGGGCTACAATCTTTGTCCTCTGATGGCAGTTGTGCTGAATGGGATCAACATCTGAGAGTTACATTGATACACAGCCAGAAGTGACCTTTGAAAAAAATCCAGTACAATAGGCAGTATGTTGGGACACTATTTTGCAGCGGGAAAAACAGCAGGGAATTCGATCCAGGTTCGCTTTGAAATTCAAGTTAGTAGAATTTCGTCTCCGGGATGGTGTTCTGCTACACCCATGCACATAGCATTTAGTGTTGGATCGTGCACGTACAGCATGCTGTGTGTTGCAGAAAATTGTGGCAGATTTCTCCCAGGGGGACGGGAAGATGAACTGAGGGGAGAGTGAAGCGGGATCGAGAAGAGTGGGGTGGGGTAGCGAAGAAGCTGACAGAAACATTATTCAAATGATGTGCCTCTGCTTTCATTTTGGTTTTCTCTCTCCCAGTTGCACACTAAAACCTCACATTTAGTCGCAGCAAGAGAGAAACAAAAGCGAGAGACAATTCACGAGGAAATTTCGTCCTTGGCGACGAAGGTGCTCGAGACGTGCAGCGGAATTACCGAGCCTTGGCGCGCCTCAAATCAGAGACGTTTATGAATCCAATGTTTGATTTGGAAGGACTCCCGTGCTCATTATCGCCAAGTGGCATCGGCGCAATTGAAAGGTCACCGTCAAACCGACTTATCATTGGGACTTCATCTCGAGACCGCTTGCAGTCAGCCGGGCCTGGGCTATGGTCTCACTCTAGTACTATGGGAGCTTCAAGATGGAATGAAAGGGGGAAATGGATGGGGATATGAGAAGAGAAAAGAATAAGACATGGGTGGGGGGGGTTAAGGGATGAGAGGGGGAGCCTCCTGGAAAGCTGTCGCCTGGACATATTGTGCTTTGATGGGTTGCCTTTCATTTTTACTGCCGTTTTTCTTTGCTGTGGAGGAGCAGTATTAAAGTCTTCAATCTTTAGCTGATATTACAGGACTGGCTGCAGATTGTGATAAACAGCACTGTGCCTTCCTGGGTACTTCCTCTCGGAACATCTGTTGGAACACCACACGGTGACAAAAGCAATATAATTATAACGTAGCGCCACCTAAACCTGCATACCACATATGAGCACGGCGGCTTAGCCGGTGTCACTTTGGCCCGAAGCGTATTTCTTGTTTTTTCATCCTGATATAACGTACAACAGTATTTTTGTTTATGTCTACTTTTTAAGTGAATGGTAGAAGGTCAGGTTTGGTTACAACACTGTCTGCACCAGTGGCGCCACCAGGAAGTAGTTGCTGGTCATCCCGCCGACTCGTATACATTTCCGTAGTAGTTGTTTTTGTTGACAACAAATTTATACACTCTAGCTTGTGAGAGACATTTTGTGTTTATTTTGTTTTCCTACGGTTTCATGAATATGAAGTTATGTTTAATTGTGAAAAACAAAACTAGTGTAATGTTAGGCATTTCCTGTTTAGGGTCTTTCAAGGAAGGTACGCATGATCACTGGCGCTTTGTGTCCCGCCTAACATGCTTTATAACTTAATGGGGTCTGTAATTGTAAATCTGCACTAGTGAGAGGCTGAAAATATACTATTGCTTAGCATTGTTATTTATTAGCATTTAAGCTCGTGATTAGCACGTTAGCTTATGAATGTTAGCATGTTCGTTTAGCCTACCGTTTGTCAAATAACCGACAGCAATTTGTTGTATTTTATTTTAAAATAGCATCTTAAGCGTTACATTTTTGTCACAGGTGTATGCTTTGGAGTCATCTACTTTGAATAAAAGTGCAAAAATCATTCACAGATCTTATTGAACTAGCTAGCTGTCTAGCCACTGCAGGGATGTAGCAAGGGAAGAAAAGAACACTTTACAGTATACATATATGCATTACACAACTCAAAATAGTGCTAAAACTGTTTAGTCTGCACACACACATTAGTCACATAAAACATAAAAAAAATTCTGTCCTTTTTTTTTTTTCTAATAGTTCTCCAGGCTGCTTTACAACAACAGTATGCTATGATGATATCCTGAAATGATGGCTTTTAGTTTCCGTTGTGTGACCCCATGCTTTTAAGGGGCCACCCTCTGTTTACCCCTTTAAAGAAATTCTGGAGGCGCAACTGGTCTGCACATTTGATGTGAATCTCGCCTTTCTTCATGAGTGCTTAAAGTTGCTTTGCTCTTTCAACAATTTAAGCAGTCGTGAAAATCTGCTATTACCTTATGAATGTTACAGAAGTATTATCTGTCTAGTTTTACAACCCATCAGTGTTATAATGTGAAAGAATCATTTCACACAGGGGAAAGGGGATTCACTCTGTCCTGATTGAATCCATGGCTTCATATTGGATCTCAATTAAAAACTTAAAATGCAAATAGACCCATGTGATGTGTCAAACATTCTTAGGATTCAAGCTCCCTAAAGTAATATTTTATAAGTTCCACATATTAAGTCCTGATGTCTCTATTGCTTGTGGTTATTGAACAATTGAGGCACTTAAAGTTAAGTCCTCTTCCAATAATTATAAGTCTGTATTGTTCAATCTTCAGGTTAATTTTTTTTTTTTATGATTCCATGAAATAATATGACACCAGGCTGTATCAATAAATGGGAGAGTAAAAAGTAAAATTATTTATATATATTATTTATATGAGCTAATCTGACACTCCACAGAAGCATTTCTCAAGACTTTTATGCAAAAATCCTGTTAGGCATGAGGAATCACCGTAACTTGGTTGTCATGGTTACAGCAACAGCTGAAAAGCAGATGAAGTTGTGGCAAGGTTAGGTGCCTCTCAAGGTAAAACACATCAGAAATAAACAAATGTTTGCAAAGCAAAATCACTTAATTCCTTTGAATGTCAACATTCTTCCATTGAAGTCAGGAAGCGAATTTTGAAAGATATGTTTTTAAAACTAAGTGTCAAAATGATTCTTTTATCAGCTTCTGCTTGCTTTGCTTGATTCCTTGAACTGCATATGACATCTAGTTTGGAAATATGTCTGAGTTTAGATAGTTAGCACAATGTATTGTCTTAATAATTAATGTTATAGGACTTAATTGTGAAGGAAAACACAGACAAGATTTATTTATATATATATATATATATATATATATATATATATATATATATATATATATATATATATATATATGGTGGGAGTGTAAAAAATTGAAGCAATTGAAGATTTTTGAACGTTTAGTTTCCAAAATTAGAGATTAGAAGAATATAAAATAGAAAAAGCAATACTGGAATAATAATTGATCTATCATTGTTTTGGGAGAAATGTTGTACATAATTATTAATGGTATTGGAATAAAGCAATATTGAACATCCATTTATTTATATATATATATATATATATATATATATATATATATATATATATATATATATATATATATATATATATATATATATATATATATACACTGTATATATATATATATATATATATATATATATATATATATATTGCATATAAAGTCTATTTACTGTATTTTTGGGACTCTAAGGTGCACGTAAAATCTTTCAATTTTCAAAAATTGATAGTGTGCCTTTTATAACCTGATGTACGTTACAACCAGTGTACTGATGTGGAAATTTCCTAAAATACACCTGTTCATTGTGACCACACTTTAAAATCCTGTGTGCCTTATCATCCAAAAACTATGGTAAGTATTCAGAAATGTATTTCCTGCAAAGCTGTACATATTTACCCCATTTGACAGTTAATTTCCTTACTGGATCACCATTTACTACAGACTATAATTCATAGACATAGAAAACCATGTTACATCAAAGTACCGGTAACTACAGTACACATGTGTCACAAAGTACACACGTGTCACAATACCTGTATATGTACCTAAAGCACAGGCATTCCCTTGTGAAGCAACACCTTGCTTCATGTGTGTCTCACTGAAAATGGTGTACTCTGGCATATGTGCTCTTCACTATTTCACAGCGTATAATGACACCAATGAAATGTAGCTCGCAGCTGATGTTACACAACTGCACCCGGGTGGCTTGAGTCAGGCTGCATGGTGCAACATTGGAGATCATGCAATGCATCATGCGTGCAGGCAGGAAGTGGGTGTGAACACACATTTACAGTGCAGGTATGATAAGTCCACTCCAAGGTGACGAATACTTTAGAGCCTCCTAGGTACACAGGTCAAAATATAAACATTGAATGTAATCTGCAGGTAAACAGTCGCCACCCTCTGCATTATCATCACGGTAAATATTGCTTTATTGTTTCTTGGGATGGGCACTATTTCCTTTTGCAATCAGTGGTGCAGCAATCAGACAATGACTAATCGTTATATTTATATTAGTGGCTGATCCAAAGTATCAATTGAGGTTATAGTTTAGCACTGAAGCACTATAGATGACTATCAACTTCACAAGATCTCCCAATCATGGTCCAGGACCAAACATTTCTGGGCGTGTTCCACAATAAAATCATCATTCTAAGAAGAAATTACATTCCATCAATTTGCAACTATTAAAAATTAACTTCCTTGCTCAAGAGAAAAAACGGCTGGGCACGTAGAACTAATCTCTCATTTTAATGCACTTACTGAAGATCCCAAAACTGTGGAGGTGCCCATTAACTTATTTTACTTTTTATTTCTGTGCAGCCTGTTCTAACAGCAAATGAGAATACATATACTTAATTTTTAAGCTTGTGTTTCAGCTACTAGGTGAAACAATAAAATACATTGTTAAAATAGGATACTTTGCAATAGTGAAGTGCTAAAATTCCACAAGATGGATAATATGAATAAATGAGCTTTAACATCAATAAAGTCATTCTAATCATCAAAAAATGGCATTTCATTCGATAAAAGCATATAAAATAGTAGAGGTGTTGAAAAACATCTTTCTCACTTCCAATACAATACCGATATTGCAGGCTGGTGTATTGTTCAGTTCTGGTATGAAAACGGTCAATGCCAGCCTGAAGTGGGCGTTGATTGGCTGTCATTGTGTTTGGCATAACCTGATTGGCTCCTGACATAGGTGGGAGGGCAATTTCCGGACCGGTTGGAAGACGTGAAAAAAATTACAGAGTATGCGTATGCGTTAATGGTCTGAAAAGGTTAATTTTACCTTAAAAAATGCCCTGTCAACCATTTTGATAAAAGATGAGTGAACTACGTTCTTTGCAAGGAGTTTGCATACCACAAAAGGAACTCAAGTTAAGCCTACCACATAAATGCAAAGCATCCAGCTGTGACTGCAACCACAGCCAACGATTCCAACAAAGAAGTGAATTTAGTAAGCAAAGTTTCTTCGCCAAACTGAACTTGAAAATGTGGAGCAAATGATGCAGACAATGTTATATTTTGTTATATAATTTAATAACTAGACATACAATTATATTTAAAACATACTTATGGTCAATAAGAACACACTTATTTACAAGTTTTTGATTGTTATCATTTAATATATTCATTTTTAATGAAAAACAGTTTAAATCTTGCAGTGTCCCTTTAGTGTTAAAAATGATACAGGTTTGGGTATACTTATAACATTTTATGGATATAAATCATATTCATGAGTAATGCGCCAAATGGGGGAGGGGTGAAATGTTTTCTCTTTCCTTTGGGGGCTGGCAAAACATAATTGAGAAGCACTGGTTTAAACAAAAAGAGATCAATTAGATCTTCAGAAAAATATCTATTTTTTCATCTTTTGACAGCACCACAATTTTGCAACGGCGTATCTACAGCTCTCTTTAACTCAAATTTTCGCTCGCAACACAACGGTATAAAAGTCGAACAAAGTGGCGCACCTTTGTATTGATTATCCCACGAGGAAGGGAATTGGCCTACCCTTTAAAGCAGATGTGTCAAACTCATTTTTGTCGCGGGCCATTTTGTAGCGAGAACTCCCTTCATTGGGCCGATATGTTGAGGAAACCAAGTCTATTTTAAATCGTCTCATAGTATTCTTACTGTACACAACAAATTGATGGCTTAGTTGTCTTGAAATCAGAAGTAAAGCAGTCTAGTTTGTTCATTTATTGATTACATTACTGTAACAGAACAAACCGAAAAATCTCAACTTTATTTTTCATTATACAAGACAAGCTAAAGTTTTGGAAAAGAGTTTAGCAAGGCTCATGGAAACGTACATGATTTGCTTTGGCGGGCCACATAAAATGACGTGGCGGGCCGGATTTGGCCCCCGGGCCATGAGTTTGACACATGTGCATTAGAGTCTTTGTGCTAAATGTAAAAGACAGTGACTGACAAGCACATCATAACATTGCGTAAACGGGGCTTTTGACTCTTATGACAGTGGCTCTTACGACATAACATTTGCGTGTGAAGGAAGAAACTCCCACGATGAATTTATTGACACATTTTGCCACTCGGAAGCGTGAAGGAGTATGACGGTCAAGGTGGCCGGTCCAAGTGTAAACCCACCGAGGGGGGCTGAAATTGAGTAAACGTGCGTGCGCGGTGGGGGTGTAGGAAAGACATATAAGACCCCTGCAGTGAATGAGACTGCCTACTTATCAGCTTTGAGCGTGATGTGCAAACAGAGGCCTTTCAGGCTTGCCAGGCACACAATAGCTTTGTTTGCTATGCAATAGAAACCAGTTGTTCACTGCTGAGTCAATATTTACTGCCTAATGGAATGTGTGCTCGGCTACTAGCCCCGCTCAACAACACCAGATTGGAAGAGGGACTCATTACCTCCCTTTTCTGTCTTTCACCCCCTGTCGTGCTCCATCCCCAGACGTCCTTCCCTCCCTCCTCTTTATCCCAGCCTCCCTTTAATGTTGTTATCTCCAACTTGCTTTATTCGTCTTGACCTCTTGAAGTTTCGGGGGTCCCCGTTACCCTTCGTGTCTGCGCCAATTCCACATCGGGAGGGGACCGGCTATAAATCACGCGCATGGAAGAGAACTAAAAGAAAAAGAAAAGGGAATAATGCGGAGTATTTATGACACAAAATGTGGTGGTAAAACCTGGAAAATGTCCAGTGACCAATGTCCTGGCAAGGTCGTGGCACTGACAGTGTGAGAGAGATTACTCTCTGATGAGATCACATCGCTGACAGAATGATCCTTTTGTGTCACATTCTGACGGTAGGCAGCGAATGCTGCGGTATTTACAGAATGTTTGCAGATAAACTGCTCCTAATCATGTCCAATTTTCTTCCACAAACATCTCCTACGTTTGACTCCTCGTGCATCTTTTTTGCCCAGGTGTTGACAGATAACTAGAGGCATGAAACACTTGTCCTTTTTAAGGTTTTCCAGCAGCCAATCCATTCCTTTCAGTCATGCTTCAATATCCTCCCCATACAGCCTGGAGGATCACTCAGGAGAGGACAGTTGTGGGAGTGATGGTGTGCAGGGTTTCCATAGTGACACCAAGGTAATGAAAAGATTGGGCTAGAGGAGTGTGTGGTTGGTGCCAGTGTGTATAGTGGGTGCCAGTGTGTGTGTCGTCCTCGAGCTCTGGGTTGAGACACAGTGGAACCATTCATGATCTACTATCTGCCCCCCTGTGGCCTTCGGTCTTAAATCACGATTTGCTTGCAGAGCCCAGATCCCCGCAATGTTTTATGCTTGCTTAAACTAGCGGTTTTCAAATGTGGGGTACAAGCACCCACGGAGGTATACGAAGGCACTTTTGGGGAGATTGTAGCAAAATGTCTGCAGGTATTAGAAAATCTAATGTAATCCCTATTAATGCCATGAAAGGAAAATGTCATGTTTCTTTTCAAATTAAAAGCTAATTAATTAGAAGTTTAATCAACTTATTCCTACATTGTTTCAATGTTATAGTGACTTCTTTGTAAAAAAATGTATGCAATCATTTTTTTTCATATAGACGAACTGTCATTCACCACCAGCCCAACAAATATGTATTTTTGTCATCTATCACCACCATAGGCAGTGATTGAGTGAAATGTGCTTCCACGAAATGGCAGATTGTCAGTTATCTACTGCAAGTCATTATTTTTTATTCTTCGATATACCCAAGTGACATATATTGACAAGCCCAGTAGTGTCAATTGTAGAGAATGAGGTAATGTCCTGGGACAAACCACTGATCTTTTTGCTTTTCAAATTAAGAGCAAATTAGTAGAAACATGAAGCAACATAGTGCTGAATCACATTGTAGCGCCTCCTTTACAAAACCCAATATGTCTATTTTTTTCAAATGTTATACAAATGCACATAATTTTTAAGAACACATTTTTCCTGTAGACTGGCCAGCGATAAAACAAATGATGTTAAAATATACCAAATGATACAAAAGCAATTTTAGTTCTGGAATTCATCATTTAAACCACGAAGCACAAAGAATGATCCCTATTATAAAAGTGTTGAAACAATTAATCCAATAATTTACTGTTTTTTTCATCATATCAGATATCCTCGATAACTTCAGGTCGAACTATAAAACCTTTGGCTGTAGAATTCTTTTTTAAACATTTAAAAAACTATATATTTATGCTGTTTTATGAAAAGGCGGAAAAACGTATGTATTAAAAAAAAATTCCAAGTGGAATAATTGAGGTAATTTTATTAGGTCCTTAGTTAAGGAAAAATCTCAAAACATAATGGTTTGTCATGAAATGCATTATTATTATTATTTTAGCAATGACAGCGTTTTCAAAAAAATGGACAGCACACTTTTTTTTTTTTCATCGAAATGCTTTATGTTGATTTGGGGGTACTTGGCTGACATATTTTACACAGGGTACATCGTTGAAAAAAATGTTGAGGACCACAGGCTTGAAAAAACAAAACAAAAAAAAAAACAATACAAATCCCCATCCAAGCAGCGTTTTGTTCATTCTGTCATTTTGACTGCCTCCCACTCATTATCATCTTTTCATTTCTGTCCAACAAGTTCCTCATGAATGATGAGGTCGTTTATAATACCCTTGTCATAAAGGGGATAAATTGATGGGTTTGGGTTGTGTTTTAATTGGTTTATGCTGGCAGAGGGATAAACAATTAGAAGGATGCATATTAATTGTCCCTAATTATCCTTTCTAGCCACAGATTAAGTGATTTCATAAGTTTGGCTCCTGACGAGCCAAAGCCTCTCTATGCAGGAGCGTCTACATCTGTCCATGCTCCTAAAATAAATCACTGAACTGATGATTTAGTGCTGTGAGCAGCATTCATCAATATTATTTAATTTAAGGTATCGCTCAGCATCACCGCCGCCACTTAACTTGACCTTAGCCCGTAGCCCTCAACTCTGCGCTGATTGCAATTCAGTGTGATGAAATTACCATTAATGGAAATGTGTCAATGGAATATCTCAAAGCTTTTTTGATGCGTGAGCAAACACAACAACATTTTCAAAGGACGCTTTTGTTGATGAAATAGATACGCTCGCGTTGGATTTGCAGCTCGGGAAGATGATACAGAGAAAAGGAGAACTCAAGAGTTGGAGGTTGTGTACCTTGAACAGTAATTTTAAAATAACATGATTCCGGTATTTCACATTATTAATACCATCCTCTATAGGAATTAAAGGTCAAGACTACTTAATATGCATTTCGAATTTTCTAAATTGTAAAATCAAATTAGAAATACCAATTTACACCGTGGCAGATTACATCTCTTCTCTTCCACAAGGTCTTGCAGAGTTGAATTGATAATTAAGTAATGAAATGAACTTGTGTGATCTAATTTTATATCAGATATCCATATTAGCTCAGCAGTAGTTATTCTAATGTTACATACAGAATGAACGGCGCCTCCTCTCACTGAATGGTAATGCGAGCTGCGTGGAAAAATTGAGTTAGGCCTCGTGATTTATTAGCATGAAACTTTATGCTAATCAGCGGAAAGTGAGTTTGTACTTTTATCTATTAGATGTTTTCACGACAGCTGTTTAGCTGGCCATCTTAACGGTAACACGTACTTATTATTTAAATTATGATATATTTATTTATATGTATATTTACAAACTAAATATCCTACTCAGAATTATGGAGAACCTCTATACATAGAGCCTCACCTTAGTTTGGAAGAAAAGCAGCTGGGCTATGTTTACACTGCGACACAATTCCCATCGGCAATCTGTTAGCTGACATAATGCAATGACGAGCGCGTTGTATGTGCTTTATGATGCTAAGTCTTGAAAACAATACATGGACTGAGCACCAACTGAAGCGGGTTTGCATCCGTCGAATGGACTCAGGACAAACATTCCATCTCAGTCTGTTTACTTTTACAAGGCATCACTCGATGAAGCGCTCGGCGAAAGTGCAATATCACTCATCAAAGCGACAGATTTCCCTGCTCGAGTAAAAAAATAGTTATTTATTTATTTGTTTTCAAATCTGATCAAATTTACCCCAAAATCCGAGCATTATGCCCAATCAGGTTTGTTTCTATTATCCAAGTATACCACTATACATGTTTTTCGAACATGGGAGGAATACCAAGGGAAAACTCATGTGGGCGGCACAGGGAGAACATGCAAACTCTACGCTGGAAGGCCATAGCTGGAATTGAATCTGCGATATCTGCACTGTGCATCCGTTGTGTTGTAAAAAAAAATTGTTGGACGTGTTTTTATCAATAACGCTTCCATGCCTTTATATATATATATATGTATATGTATATGTGTGTGTGTATATGTATATATATATATATATATATATATATATATATATATATATATATATATGTATATGTATATATGTACATGTATATGTACATGTATATATATATATATATATATATATATATGTATATATGTATATATGTACATGTATATGTATATATGTATATATAAATATATATATATGTATAAATATATGTATATATGTATATATGTACATGTATATGTATATATAAATATATATATATATGTATAAATACATATATATATATATATATATATATATATATATATAGTGTGAGTGTTTTAATGAGCATTTTATTGTGTAACAATTCTTTATTCCCTGGGGGTAGTTTAAACTCTAGTAGTTTTATCAATATGTTGTTTTTTTATTTTTTTTAATATTTGTCTAGACTCAAGGAGATCCAATGACATAAAAAATAGTGGCGCTTCAGCCCCACCGCCTCATAGCAGGTTAAATGGAGCGGGGGCAATGGGCAATTCTCCAGCATTCCCTCTCTTCAGTGCTGCCGCAGGTTGTTCTCCCCCCACTAAACTCCGCTTCCTGGCATTCCAGCTTGAAGCCGTATACCCTATGGGGTCCCAACAGGCTGGAATAAAACACGAGTGGATGCGACAAGTTGCCATGGAAACTTCATAAGCCAGCAGTTGTAGAAAGGGGTGGTGGGGGCACTTCAGTATCTAGTGAACCATGCATCTGAAGGAAATAAATTGAATGCTGTGGAGAGGAAGACAGTGAGAGAAAACTGGAAAGAGGGATGTGTTATTGTAAAGTAACCTTTTATGTCGGAATTATTTTTCCAAAGCTACTTGGCACAGCGATTCCTCCCCGTGTCTTTGGGGCCTTCATCTGCATGCCTTGAAAGTGTGTGTGTGTGGGGGGGGTTAAACGACTGTCTGCGTTGTTGCGGGGACTCTCTGCAACACCTTCTGCCATATGTCACAAACGGAGACCGCGGGATGCGTGGCAGCTTTTTTTTTTTTCTCTTAACCTCTACCTACAGCTGTCATTGCTTTGACTGTCAGGCCATTACCTTCACTTGTCTTAGGAGGGCACAATTGATGGGCCATTGGCTATCAAAGCTCAAAAGCCTCAAACACGCAAGCAGATTGCCAAGCATCCTTTATGCCACCTAAATCTTTCATTAACCACCAATCTATCATTAATTATCGGCTGCAGGCATTTATGGAGAGCTCGGGAGATTGATGGCACGCGGTGGGGGAGGGGCCGACTGTTGAGGGAGGCAATCCATAATGACTCAGAACAAGGAGGATCCATCTTAACTTTTATTTATAAGGGGGTTGACTACTCACCAGAGGTGCTATGTTGTTTATCTGTCTAGCCAAGCCTATTACATTAGTGCTCATGGCTGCTGGAGAACAGCTTTATCTTCATTGCCCGTGTCTCTCAGGGTCCATCTCCATATGTTTTTGGACAGCTCAATGATCATCTCTATTTAACACCACGGGCTCTTCGTGTTGTCTCGGCCCCTTAAAAGAAACAAATTAATTCCCCTCTGAGGCGAAAGCCCTGTACCGGCCAATATGAGCTTGCTGTAAGTGTGTGCGCGTGTGTGCGTGTGTGTGTGCAGGTGTGGTACTTGTCAACCTGAAGGTGAGGTAATGTATTTGCTTTTGATCCGGGGGCAGCCAGACAGCTCCCTTGTCCAGAAAAAGCCTTTTTATTGTCTTGTTGTGCATAGGATTAGCAGTCAGCTACTGTCTGAAGTAAACAAATATGCTGAGCCTAATTATAAGGGTGCTGTCTATGCTTCATAACACCCATAAAAAAAGACTATACACCACTGAGAAGAGATTTCTAATATGTAGGCATATGAGAGTATTAAGTGTTTGTATGTTGCAGGGCGATTCCTCACATGCCAACTACAGCATATCCTGAACACAAGCAAATTGTTAAATGAGTACATTCCCCCTTTGAAAAAATGAGGCTTAACTGTGAGCCAACCAAAATAATGAAGCATTTTTGATTTAGTTATCTGAATCTGAAAGCTATTTATTTTGAAAGGCATTTTATTTTGATAATTGGATGTAAGAAACACATGTCTTTGGGAAGGGGAAAACGCCCTGTCAAGAGACAGGTGACGAGTCTACAATTTTGAAAAATAGAACTGGCAACACCAGGAGTTCTATTTGAAATAATGACTTCCCACGGTCAGGACTTCGGGCGCTACTTCATCCAAAAAGGACCCCCAGACTGACATAGAATGGATTCTCTACCTTTGTGTTACCGAATCAAGTTCGCAAGTAGCAATTTTTGAGACCCCTGTAATTCAATCTATTTGAAGAGAGAAACAGGCTGAGGGCTGAGTTTATATTTTTATGAGAACTTTATGTTTGCTGTACACCCCCCCCCCCCCCCGTTCCACGATAAAAATTTGAAGCATTGACCAGTCCACGGTGTTAAAAAATTGGGGGTCCCCTTCACTATCCTTTATCAGTGGTTCTCAAATGGAGGTAAGACTACCCGTGTAGTTTATGTAAAAGCACTTCAAGGCAGTATTTGTGGGATATGTGGGATTTTAAAAAGGTTACTGCAGATATCAGAAAATCTCATTTTGAACATTAGATGTTTCTTTTTCAAATTAAGAGTAAATTAATTGGAACATGTATCAACTTATTGCTTAGTTGTGTAATAGTGATTCCTTTGGGAAACAAACAAAATAAAATGACACACGTATGGCAGGGCACTCTGTTTTACATGTTTTTTTTGTTGTTTTTTTTTTGGTTCAAAAATGCTTTCTCAGGAAAAAAATCTATAACAGAAAGAAGGTTGAGAAACACTATCCTACAACATGATTATCTGTCATTATAGAGTGAGTAATGCTGTTACTGTCCAATGTCACAAGTTTTACATTTTAGAATGATTTAAATCTCAGCATGCCCCTCTACAGTACGTACTGCTCGCACTTCATATCCGAACCATCAATAAACCACACTTTTATTACTCATGTTTTTAACATTCAGCTGCTCCGCTATTCACCGCTCCATTTATTTTGTTTTGATGAAAAGTGAAAAGTCACCGTCGAGAGTGGAGCCGATGCGTTTTTATAGACTGAAGTGCCAAAAGCCAGAATGCATTTAATGTTTTCAGCTGATTTTTGCTCAAGGTAGGCTGTGAAAAAATTCTATTCAAGCATGAACCTTCCTGAATTCAAGATCAAAATTCGAAGGCAAATAATTAACACAATCAATTTGCTTATCTATTCAATCAAAGCTCTGTGTAACTTCTAATTAGGAATAACATTATTGTTATGACTATGATTAGCTTGGTTCCGTACCCTGAGAAAATTGTTGTTGTTTTTTTTTTTTTTAATTTTCTCGCTATGTTAACATAGCAGTTTGAAAATTGATCACAACACAGGGTTGAACATTCAGAATTTTGAATGGAACCTATTTGTGTTTGTTATTTGGAATGAATGGGATTTTTCTGGGGTGAAAAATGTTGAATTGTGGGAATTGAAATGTATCAACAGTGTGCACAATGAATGCATGTATATATGTGTGCTTTTTAGTTCATCGTCTTTAATTCAAATTTCTTCCTAATTACGTTCATCTTATGGTCCAAATCATGCAGTTATTTACACCTGTCTACAATTGATCATATATTATTCTAAATATTTGTTTGTTCCTCAAGCTCATGCTTATTAATCAAGTGCATCTTATTGACAACTTGAGACAACTTTTTGACGATTTTTGTCGGGGCAAAATATAGTTTTGGGAATGAAAGAGAGTTTTTGGCGTGAGTAATTTGTATTGTGGGATAACTGTGAAATGAGAAAAACGAAAGCCTGGGAAGCTTATTTCACAAATCGGAATAGTTTGAATCTGTCAAAAAATGTAGAACGCCAAAAGATTGCGGACTAAAAAGCTCTAATAATAAAATCGAAGGTAGCTTTCGGCATTCACGCAATTATTTAATTTTAAAACTGTTGCTAGCGGTCCTCGTTTTTATTTTCAGGACGTTTCGTCTTCTGACATTCACTCTTGGAGGGAAAGATATTAAAACAAAGAACAGGGATCAGATCTTGGATAACGGTGCAGGGGGTAAGGGAGAGAGAGGGATTCAGAGCGATAACAGGTGAACAAGAGCAGACGCGGAATAAACACCCCACTGGAACACTTTATCCTGCATTGTCACGCTTTGTTATCCCAGCAGTCAACTTGATATTTAGTGACAAAGACAAGATCTTAGCTGCCTACCGATCATGCCGCATGCCCTTCGACACCCTTCCCCCTTTGAATCCCCCTTCCGAGCCCCATCAACTCCGTGACACACAGGCAGTCAAACAGAAATCTTCCCTTACAAGCTGATGAAAGTGAGGTGAAATTTTAGCAAACATCAGGTGAAATTTGCACTGCTCCGGATTTCAAAGTCACGTCAGGGTCAAAGTCAGGACCGTAGCGGGGGGAAGCACACGAGCGGTGCATAAATAGGTCTCCAGACAGACTTGCACTTGTTACATTATTTCACTCATGTCACGGTGGGATAGGGGAACTCACCAGATTTCATTAAGAAAAGCCAAAAATGGGACTGTTGGCTGCACACTCCATCAGACGACTAGCTCGTCCGTGGATTCCGGGAAGCGCAGAACAGCGGGTTATTGGAGTTGCTTGACAGCGGATGACCTCAGTGTGTTTTTGCCCGCAGGGTTTATTATATGTTGTTGTACAAAGGGACACCCTGGACTGCAGAAAGATCGGAAGCTTCTGTTATGAGTCCATGGAAGCAGAACTATCTAGGAGCTGAGGAAACTGATGACCATATGCCAATCAACAATTCCACCCAAGCTTTTCAAATGACATTTTGGGATATGATGCAGGAGCGTTATGAATTTTCTCAAATCAGATCGCAAAACTTGTATCAGCACAAGGGACAATTCTAATTATTGGTTGGTGAATTAGTACATTTTTAGAGGTACAGTATGTCCTTTGTGTCAAAGTGATTGTTATTTATCAGATCTCCTTTGTGAGAGGTTTCTTTAAAAAGAGTAAGGAAAATCCCCGTTTAGGAAACTAGCAAAGAATCAAGCAAAACAAACAAAAAAAAGCACTTTTATTGGTAGCAATAGTGGAAGCACAATTTACTGTATTTTTCAGTAAGATGCACTTAAAGTCTTTCAATTTTCCCCAAACCAACAGCGTGCCCTATAATCTGTGTGCCCAAAATAATAATATATCTCTGATTATGTTCGACAAAATATCTATAAATGATTGTGCATTAGCAAAAATATAATGTTAATAGGGCCAGATCGCCTTATAATCTTATGTGTATTATTGTCAAAGTAACACACTATTGTACTGGGTTTGCTTCACTTAATGAGCAGAAGAGCTCTCACCGGTAAGGCTTATAACACTTTATAACCCATTGAACAGTTCCCAAAATGTATCTGTTCATTGAGACCCCATCTATTATTCCGAAAAACTCGATAAGTATAAATCCAAAAAGTAATGTACTTGCTGTACCCATTAGTTTCACTCAACGTGCATGTGCAGAGATACGGTAAATATGCAGAGATACGGTAAATGGTAACTCGTTTTACCTTATAACCCAGTGCACCCTATATATGGAAATTTCCCCAAATTAGATCTGTTCATTGAGACTGTGCCTAGTAATCCAGCGCCAAATATTGTCTGAAAAATAAGGTGTAGTTTTTGACAGCTGTTGTTTGCGTTCTATGATCTGTATAATGCGAGCCAAACTTTTGTGTCTTTTCCCGGTATAAATCCAAAAGAGCAAAAACCCTCACGCTATGTGTGATTTTCCTTTTCTGCTATTGGTTAGCGGCAGCACAGAACCAAGACAAAATAGCACATCAAAACAGAAAGAACGCTTGGCGTGTGCACAAGAGACCAATATTATACCGACTGCTAAAAAGACATCAATGAAAATCTGAATTTCCCAAGACTTGTCTCAATCTTGAAGCAGCGCATGCTTGCGTGGAATGAAAGCAAGACAGGTGTCGAGCTCTCAGCAGACACAATAGCAGAATTAGGATTCATGCTGCGTGGCTTTACAGGTACTCTACCAAATGACTCCGCAGAGCCCTCCAGGCTACTGTCAGCTGAAACCCTCACAGGAGACACATAGCTAATATGCTGGTGGTGTTTCACAGCATCGGAGCAGATGGTTATGATATGGATTACACTGACAGTAAGTCAATAAGATCCAGATCCTGGGTTTGCACCGAGTTGGTCAATTGTCCACGGATTGCCGTTTTATTATTTTGGTTGCTGATCGCTCACGTCTAGTTGAAGCATCCCTCCCTGAGGCAGAAGCTTAGGGGCAGTTACCAACACAGTTCTCGACTGAAAATGGATAGAAACTGTCTGTTGGGCCTTTCAGGTGATATAAAGTGTTTTGGAGACGGTGAAATTTTTAGTGTGTTCAAAGATTTTGCTCATTTTTTTACACTACTTGTACTCATAAGGACCACAGGGGTGGTGGTGCAACCTATAGCACGTTCAATCATGATAATTTTGTATTGTGAACCCCTCTTTCCTTAGACAAAGGGGAAATTGTGATATATTTAATTCACTGTAAAAATTTCTTGCTAATTTTCATGGTGCAGTGCTAACGGTTGAACAAAATGTCCTGTTAATTGACAATTTTGAGATTTGGAAAAATCCTCTTGACGGCGCCAATATTTTGACATACATTTACTCCAAGCTCACCGACCGGCTTGGGTTACAATTAACCCATGCGCCAACCAACTAGAATGCAGCAATTAAACACCATCCAATCAAACGTGTTTGACAACCAGACGTCTTTCATCACAGCGGGGAACCAGACTGCTCCTTACGGCCCACCTGCCCCAAGCACCATCTCAGGGATGGACTAGAATAGCTAATTGGATAGGACTCTTTCTGCAGATGCAGCATTGGGATATTAACTCCACACCAGTAGAGTAAAAATTCTACTTGATCTTGATGGCGAAGCCTTGAAATTTTCAATGTGTAAGCATTCTTCCACTCTATCTTCAGTACAGAAGAAGAGAAAAGGACGGCATGGTTTCACACTGAAGTTTGCATGCGTCTGATGTGCTCGTCGCAGTGCATGTTTTCTACCAGAGCAGAGAGGATTTTTTTTTTTTTTTTCTTTACTGGTGTACTCATCTGCCCTCATCTCTGCACATCTGTTGGAATCAGTTGTCATGTTGTTGCGAGGATATTTGCGAGGTGATCGACTGAGCGCCAGCGCAACTGAGCTGCAAGGAAGGAGATTTCAAAGCAGATGTCTGGGCTACAAGGCTTGACTGTTCCATTTTTGTTGAAAAGAGAGCCATTCTTAGCTCGTATTCCTTTTTCTATAACGCATAATCAGGTGGGGGAGGGTTGTACAGTATAAACTCACTGGCCCCAACATTTAATTAGCTCTAATACATGAGCTGCATCAAAAAATCTTGAAACATTTATTATGTTGGGATTTTTTTTCGGTGGGTCATAAGTGCTGTATCACATAATACCGAGAGGTTTTTATAATATTTTAATTTCCTTATTTGGATGAATGAGAAGGTCAGTGGAAAATTGAGCAAAAGCTTCACTTGCGCTGAAATCCTGGATTGATTCAATTTAAAAGAGATAGCAGAGCAAATTTTGCTTGTAATAAATTTAGATTCCATCACTCTCCATGCCTATAAAATATTATTAACCAATGTTCACTTCATCATTTATCCTGGTTTAAGGGAGCCTGTTGATTTTGAAGCAATTAAGACAAAATTGTGTGTTTTGTAATTGCTCTTGTACAGAAAAAAAAAAATCTAAAATTGTGTCACCTATATTGAAAAATCAAACATTTTATTTTTTTACCTTCTAAAATTGAAGCACATTTGTTTTCCTATTAGTTGATTTCGACAAAACCCATCCTTACAAAATACGGTATTAAAAATGACAGAGAAAAACTGTTAATCTGTGTTTTATAAATGTCTTCTAATCCAGCGGTTCTCACTTTAATTATGTTTTGTAATTGCTCTTGTACAGAAAAAAAAAATCTAAAATTGAGTCACCTATATTGAAAAATCAAACATTTTATTTTTTTACCTTCTAAAATTCAAGCATATTTGTTTTCCTATTATTTGATTTAGACAAAACCCATCCTCACAAAATACAGTATTAAAAATGACAGAGAAAATCTGTTAATCTGTGTTGTATAAATGTCTTCTAATCCAGTGGTTCTCACTTTTTCAACCATTTTTGGATTAAAAAAAAGACAACAAAAGTACTGTGCCACTCATGTTTGATTTCTTAAAATCATCTGTTATATTTCTGGCACTTGAAGATCTTCATCCATAAAGACATACAGTTTTCCGAAAGAGTCAGTTTAACAGAATTTATCAATGTTTATTCATGTTCCAATTGATTTTCTCTTACATTGTCATAAAATTTGGTGATACCTAGAGAAAACCTGTTAAAGTTTCACCTACTCCAATTTGAAAACCGTTGTTCCAATCAACACAGAGGCTAGCCATCATCTCTCTACACTCCCTGCGTTTATAGCTTAAAATATTTGCATTCTCTTAACGGGTCCTTCTCAAAGAGTGGGGAGCGCCACCCTGGGGGCACGCGATGTGATGACAGGGGGGTTGTGTAAGGAAACTGGCTTTGCGTTTGTGCTGTCTAGTGTAATTGCACATCCATGACATCAGGTGTTGCTGTAGCGTTCTCATTGTCAGAGACTGCACGGATTGGAATACGTATTTATTTTCTGTATCAGATCAATGATTAATATGATTTTAAAAATTCAGTACAATGTTTTATTGCTTTTTTCAGGTTATAATGTAAAATATCGGTGTTTTTGTTCCACATCAATTTACATTTAGGATTATTCATAATTCCATCCATTATCAGTAGCCGCTTATCTTGACTAGGGTCGTTGGCTTGCTGGTGTCTATCCCAGCAGGTTTTGGGTAGTATGTGGGGGACACCCTGGACTGGTTGCCAGCCAATCGCAGGCCACACAGTGACAAACAAGCATTCACACACCCAATCACACCTAAGGACAATTTAAAGCATCCAATCCACCTGGCATGCACGCTATTGGAATGTGGGAGGAAGCCAGAGTGCCCAGAGAGAACCCACGCAGGCTCGGGGAGAACATGCAAACCCCCCACAGAAGGTCAGAGTGAGCTTGATTCGAACTTGGGACTCTGAACTGTGAGGCGCCTGAGCCTCCGACTCTGGAACTGAGCCACCCTAATATTTACTGTATTTAATCATTTGAAAAAATGTTTAGCATCAAATGGTTCACTTGGACAAAAATGTTTGTGGTTTGAAAAAGTTTTTTTTTTCACTTCAGGCACTTTGCACTTCACTTTTTTTCCAGATATAGAATAAGCTTTAACCTGTATACTGTAATCCCCTGCAAACGTAAAGTTAAAAATTGCTCTAATTTGATATAAATGGCCTCTATTTCTTGTGCTATTTTGTGCTATTTTAAGTATCCAATTTTCCAATTTTCGTATAAAATAATCTCATCTATAGTCACTGCAGCAAAGTTGGGGGGGGGGGGGGGGGGGGGGGGGCAAATTGTTTTCTCTTTCCTCGGGAGGGCTTTGCACAAAATGATTGAGAAACACTGCTCTAAACCAAGCAATGCCAGAGCAAAAACTGCATGCCTTTCTTTGGTGTCTTGACAAGCAAACTCCTATATCAAGCATCAAACTGAGAAGCCCATCAATCACAACATACCATTAGCGCTCAAAGGGATGACTACAAAAATCTACAAGGCACTCAGACGCCAGAGTTCAATTACACTTGACCTCCGTGTGATTTGCGTGCACGGCTGAGCGCCAAATAATAGAAGATCTTTAACGTCATTACGCCTTAATGGACGACAAATCTGCAATGTCAAAAGTTGACGCGCAAACCTTGGCGGCGTTTAAAATGGGAGGGAGGATCGCATTTATCTTCATATTAGAAAGGATTGACATGGAGTGACATGCACGAGACCGCGCTCACGTGCGTCTCCCATTAGGCGTTTCCGTGGCCATCCGGTTTAATTGCGGTGAAAACATTCCCCTTCCCCGTCCCAATTTATATTCAACCATTTGTCTGCCGCTGTTGACACAGCCTGATGAACATCATTCTCAGCGCCAGTGTTGTCAGTGGTCATATTAGCAGCAGTGTTGACCAACTCCTGCAAGGTGACCGCCGGTCTAGCTTTGCATTGAGATGTTCTGTGAAGTCAGCCATATTAGGTCAGGGCTAATTGTGTGTGCGTTCTTCATGGGGAATATTTGATCTGCTGTTTGCCCTTTGCTGGCCACACAAAGTAGAATAATGGCTCTATTTAAGAGGCAAAACCTTGGGCTTCCTTGACCCAGTAAGCGGCCAGTCCAATTACTCTATCAATTATTAATTCATCATAAAGGTCGTCCTTTCCCTCCATTATAAACATGAGTTTGAGCATGGCACTGTCATATGTGTTAACATTGTCTAGAGGTCAACACGACCCAGACACAATGCATTCACCCAAGAAAATGTCCACGTTCTTTTAAGTGTCAAAAACGGCGGGGATACGAAATGTCTATCGTTCATGAGGGACTGCAAAGTTTTATTATTTGAAAAAGAAAAAGCAATGTGTACTTTATGAGCGGCAGGGACATCATTAACGTGCGAGGTTTCGAGTCAGTGACATTACAAATTATTGAAGTAACAAAGGCCTCACTATTATCACCTCAATTAGCACACTGTGAAACTTTTTGGGGGAAACAAATCCATTTTGGGTTTATTTAATGGGGAAAAAAAGAGGTGATTGTTCTGATAAAACTACATGAAAAAAATACTAACTTCACATTTATTGTGATTATTAATATATATATATATATATATATATATATATATATATATATATATATATATATATATATATATATACACTTTCTAGCGGGGGCCATTCATGATCATTAAGAGTTTAAGCAGTCAACCAAAAGTTTAGGTGCCTCATGGGTAAATATTTGACAATAATTATAAACGACTAAAGAGCATGTGTGCATTCTTCTTCTTAGCATGCTGAAAAATGTTGAGAACATTATAAAGTACTATAAACATTTATAAATCTTATGTTTGTTCATCTGGTTGTCTTTTTTAGTCATGAATTTACATAAAAAAGCCTCCTGAGACCCAGCTTGTTCATTTGTGTACACTGTCCATTTTGTCTCAAAGGACCAGCGCAAAAAATATCAGCCCTGGCATTTTGACCTAGACCAGTCCACTGATGTTGATTGGTTCAGCTTGCTGTCTATTTTGGGAATAGATCACTGGACTGCTTCTTATGGGCCTAAATTGGGGAACAACATTAATTAAATAGGCTCAAAAAGATCAGGCACCTGCCCTGCCCTGTATGCCAGATTACCAACCCGGCCCTGCATCTCAGCCAAACACGTGAGGCATCGATGCAAAGGCCAGGATTTTCTCTTCTAAGCACACTGGCAGGGTAATGAGTCAAACATTATAGAACAGAAACAAATGTCCACTACAGTGGACACAAAGATTCTCAGGAGGATATTCCATGTATTACCCTAGCTGACATGGGCAATTGTGAACACTGCATTCATGCATTGCGAGCAGAGCAGGGCCAAGTGGAAAAGCTAGTTATTATGCATTATTCCTTGCTAACCCCCACTGCTAACCTCAACTTCACACCGATTAGTAAGTAACCTATAGTGACCTTTGGAAGAACATGCAGTCTTTGTGGCAATTTGTACACCGACTTTAGAATTGCACATGTTCAATGAACTATAGAGTTATGATAAGAGGTCTATTCAAAATTATTTGAATCTAGTTTTGTTATTGCTTGGCAACAAAAATAGACTAAAGATGTTTTACGGAAGGTAAGGTGAATGTTGTTTTGAGATACAAGCATGGACGTTGGATATATAAAAATCATATCTCACTGTTCATGGTTTTCACAGCCATAATCACCCAGAGAGAATTAACTACAATGTGGCCCATGACCAAAATGAGTTAGACACATTCACATGCATACATATTGTACAGAGATAAATTTTATGTCCACCCATGTTTACATATAACGTAAGACAAGCCAAAATTCTTTTTGTTGTGCCACACAAGTAGCCTTTATTCATTCAAACTGTGAGCAATGAAGTTTGGGGTCCAATGTGATTCATTGTGATCGATATCCTTGCCACAGTTTGTGCCACTGACTGTGGCTAATGTTAAATGCGTTGTCTCGTTTGACCTTTAGCTAATGGCGCTGGCACCCATGAGCAAAGGTCATTTTTTATATTTCAACTAACCACAATCATTGTGTTAACGGTACACCCGCTGGTTAGAGATGGGAACAAACCTTGCGGGAAGATAAAAAAAAAAAAAAAAATCACCACGTACAAGGTGGCTTTGCATGAATAATAACGAATGAACAGAGAGCTAGCTTGCAGGTGTACCTAATGAAGTGTCCTGTGAGCATGTTTTGACGCGTGCACTCGACAAATAGAGACGAAGAACGGGGATTTTAAAAAGCATAAAAAGCTGACAGCAATAATTCTTGCATTCATTAACGTCATAATCTTCTTTGGTATATTCCAAATTGTCAGCGCTGTGTTCATTAAATCACATTATTAGTCATATTAGCATTAGGTGCATAATTGAGCGTGATTATCTGTAATTATTCACATGAATTACATTAAAGCCACTGATCATCCAAGGGGGGGAAAAAGCTATTTCTCTTGCTTTTGCATTTAGGAAAAACATCCCTCAAACAAAGTCTGCATTAATATTCGATTACGCTCAGCTGGTAGATGTTAAAATTCAATTTAATTTCAATAATTATTTCGTTAATATCAACTGATTTTAACTGACCTACTGCAAGTGGGCAAAAACATGGAGAGTGTTTAAATTTGCACTTTTGTAGATATTATGATATTTGTTTTTCTTTACCCAAGATATTGTATTTTGAGACCATTATTTGCATCTGCAAATTATTAAACATTTTATGAATAACTAATTAGGCAAAACTAAAGCCTGCATGTAAGTTTCTGCAAAGAAATAAACTTAAAAAAATCTTCATAAAGGTGCTTTGTCTCATTATGAACTGTAAAAGTACAGCAGCAGTACAATTTTTATTTTAAATAACTTTTGGGTTACACTTTTGCTCAGTTGACGGCAGCACTTTGTGTAAGTGTTACTAATTTAGATTACAGAGAAAAATGAAAGCACAGCCAGGTGTTTATATTTAAACACGTTGTGCTGTTGACTGAGCATTCGACTGGCTGAGAGTGCCACTTTACATAAAAGCCCTGAGAATCTACTAACTGTCATGCGGCTGGTAAGAACCATTTTTTAATAATCAAATTCCCTTGTGGCTCCAATAAGAACAATGTGAAGTTATACAAATTTGAGTGTGCAGAAGTGTGTAAGTGAATGCGTGTCTGTTGGTTCCTGCTCTCATTAGGATCAACACTAAGGGGCCCCGCTTCAATGTTGTTTCCTGTATAGGCTATTACTGATACCTGCCCTGGGGTGGCGAGTGAAAACCTGAGACAAACAGAGAGCCGTGTGAAGTAAAATGCACCCGGGAGATTAGCGCGGCAAAGAAATCGGGGTGTGTAAAGAGGGGTGAACTTAAGGTTGAGTCAACTTGAGGCAACAATGGGATGTTGAGGAAAGATGATTTCCACTTTTGCTTTACGGGTGGAGGATGAGGAATCATTGGTGAGTGAGTAAAGCTATTTAATTTAATTAGAAAAACATGCAGGTATAATTTAGAAATCATTTGCATATGTGTATGGTTGCTCTTTACCAATAATAATAAACATACAGTGAAAACCTCTTAAGATACACCATGCAGTAAAATAATAAAAGATTACAGTATTTTTCAGACTACAAAGCGCACACAAAAAACTTTAGTTTTCTCAAAATTGCCTTTTAATCAGGTATGTCGGCTGTTCAATTTGTCAACTTTACTTCCACCTTATCGTTCGAAAAATACGGGTCTTTATCCGTCGACATGCCATTCCGTTATTAGCAAAAAAACAACAATTTTACTTGGGCTAAATGTTGAATAGAAGTTTGACTTATATGCTAAACTGGTTTAACATTGTGGTATTACTACTAATATGGTATAACTGGTAACCGGTGCTCCTTATTATCTGGTACCTTATAATCTGGTGCACCATATAACCCAAGATGCCTTATAAACTGGTGTACCTTATAGCTGTTATACCTATTCATTGAGACTATACCTATTTGGTGCATCTAATGGTCATACAAATATGGAGCTCTGTGTACTTTATGTCTACAAAGGACTTATCAGCTGCCCTGGTTTATATCACTTAATGTGTGGTAACCGTGTGCCTTATAACTTGATGCTCCATATAAACGGCTGTGCCTTATACGTTGGCGCAACACATAACCCAAGTTTCCTGATAGCACGGTGTACCTTATAGCCCAGTGAATCTTACATATGTAAATTTCCAAAAAATATACATATTCATTGAAACTGCACCTGAAAAACAGGTGCACCATATGGTAAAAAAAAAAGGTACTTTATGTACTCTATGACTACAAAAGATCACACAGAGGCAAAAATACAGTTGATGTTGAACAAAATTGGGCTTATTTCCTGTTCTAATTTGTTTCATATAATTTGCAGGAACATACTGTAGCAACACGCAACTCAGTGTGCCCATTCGGTGCAGCTTTTACTCCAATACGCCTTATAACCTGGTGCACCTTATAACCCAGTGTGCAGTATGATGATGTAACCACTGCCGGTTGTTGTACCATTTGAGGACACACGGTTAATAATGACGAAAATAAATACACTGTTCCTTTTAGCTCTGGAGACCGCAGTATCGTGCTCCGCAGTCCCCACAATGCTGCAGTACTCTATTTTCCTACTTCTTTGAGTCTCCTCTTGGAAAGAAATGTATTTTCTTACTGTGGCCAACAACCACCCACCTGCAGAGAAACACAAAAAACAAGATATTACTTTTTCCCTCCATTACTATCGTTGCTATATGTTGTTCCGACTTTCACAGTTATTCTCAAGTGGAAAACCGACGGCCATAAACGGAGTTCAGACAAGCTGCTACTGTGCAGGAGAAATGTGGTTTACAATAAAAATAAATACATCCTGAATCTGAATCTCTACCCAAGGTCGGCGAGATCAAATATAACATTTTAACTTATGCCTTACTGGAGGTAATAGCCGTGCCGAAAGTACAAAGTGGATATGGACAATGCAACGTGACACCATGGCCCACAAGCCCGCAGCGTACACCAGTTCACAAACCTTGTAATGTACGGCATAATAACAGAGGGAGACGCCAGCTGTTCACACCATGCTGGCCCTCCGCGGAGGAAAGGGGCCGAATAGTATTACACACGGCCCAGTCGCTGCAGAAGGCGATTATGTATCGTAATGGAGTCCCATGCAGCCCGCTAATCCGTGATAATGTGATTCACATCTCAACACGCCGAAAAAGTTAAGGAGGACTTAGAGACATTGAGTGTAAAGAAATGGATGAAGGCACCCAGAGGAGTCCAAGATGCTGCTGCTCTCGGTCTCAGGGGGGCTGCCAATGGGAAGAAGGCTCCCATGGAGGGTGCCAACACGCCACACAGATCTGGAAGCTCTCCTGCTGCTTTACTGCACAGTTGACTGTGCCCGGCCAGTGAAAGAGACAATGATAACATAAAGTCACGTTTGAGTCATTGTAAATAAGACCATCTTAAGAAAAAATAACCATAATGCGTCCCATTTAGTATATTCAAACTGTCTACAACTAAAATGACAATCAGTATAAAACAGACCTGCCCAAAGCAAGCAATCCTAATTTAAATAAGAACCACAGTCCATAAAGTAATGTGCAAACCAGTTAAGAAGTCTTTGCGTAATCCTTTTATTTAAAGGAGACATATTATGCAGATTTTCCGCAAATTGAAACAGCTCCCAGGTGTCTTAGTATCGTGTCTGTGACCTGCTTTTGTAGAAATATCAAGGATCAAGAATTACATTGCACTTTTCGCCTCGACGGCTGCATCTGCCAACGTGAGAGTGCTTTTGTCTCACCGTGAAGATGAGGGACAGACCTTGGGAGGTGGCTTGCGGCTACTTCACCTTGTGCTCAAACTCTCAGGCTGAATAAAATGGGAAAAGAAAAAGACAGAAAACCAGAAGCATCCACTCCATTTTCACCAGACTTCATCACTGAGCCAACAAAGTTTTCGTCAAACAACAGTCAAACAGTATAAAAAGTCCTGGGCTGGCAGTGAAATAGTTAATTGCCACCCTCTCTTTCTCTCCAATGCACACCCCTTAAAGCATAATTAAATAAAATCTAAGCTTTCAGTCCATGTGATGCTTTCATTCATGGTTTTATCTTTGGTCCCTTTATAATTATAGAACTGTAAGTTAAACGTGTATATATATATATATATATATATATATATATATATATATATATATATATATGTGTGTGAAAATTTGACAGGTTAATTAGAGCACAATCAGCAAATCAAATTCAGTTTAATGATCAGCAAATCAAAATTAAATTAAATTAATTAAAATACAATTAAATTATTCTTAGTAATGCTATGGCGGGAACAGTACATATTTCTTTTTTCAATTTAATAGCATAGTAATATGGAATATGAAGCATTTCATAGCGAAATTATGTTAAAGTGATTCCTCTGCAAATTGTTGAATGCCTTTATTGTTTTTATCATTGATGTAAATTGTCATTAGTGAGGGAGCCAATTGATTGTTTCAGTGAAAAAACAAAAAAGTTCTCACACTAGATACCGTCTCACCTCCCCCTAAAGTGAAAGAACAAATGAGGAAAACAATTCTCATGTCAAGGCAGTTGGAATGAATGAATGAAGACTTTGAGTGGAGCATTTTCTCCAAAAAATGGTCATGGCAGGAAGGTCACATGCTCTCATAGAAAATGCTTGAAGGTTAGCGAGCAATTTGGACTCTCTCTTCAAAGGGTCAAGGTACCAGAGCCCTTTGAAAGGCAACCCATTTAAGCTTCTCTCTGACCTTTACAATGGGATGAAATCATTGTACCATCTTTTTAATTTCCAATTTTTAACCAATATTTTCAACTAAAGATCACCACAGAGGGAAATATTGTGTTAAATGGAATGAGTGAATGTTAATTTTATGTGGACTCATTTTAATGTTTTTATTTTTTTAAATCAAGAGGTATTAGTCAGGTAGGTTAGGGGTTAAATTACTTTCTCAATAACGCAATGTAAATGTATTTTTATTTTTCTAACCCTAACCTCCAAAAATAAAAAAAATCAGTGAGTGGGAGGAGTAAATCAAATTTTTATTTTATTATTGTATTGAAATGTGGTGTTGATTGATTTTTCATTAACAGATTGAGTGCAACCTGTATGGAGCTGCACACCTGAAGGGGCGGGGCTAATCAGTTTTTGGCTTTTTAGGCAGCACAGTTCTGCCGATACAGGCTTTTGTTTTTCTTGAATGTACCGGAAATTTAGAAGGACTTGTCTACATGTACCCAAACCTGCAGAATTCTCACCCTTTTTTGTGAAAAAAGCTTTGTTTGCTTCAATGTTGCCTTGACACAAATGAATGCCTCTATGGGCTTCTCGGCAGCAGTAGAGAATTTTATTTTTCCATTTAACTTTATTAAACTTTATTTACTTAAGTGCAACTTAGAATGAAAACTAGCATCATATTAAAAAAAACATAGCAAGCGAGGCTTATGACACTAATCAAAGCATTAAAAAAAGAAAAAAAAAAAAGAATATGCCTGGCAGTGGATTAAAAAATCAGGAGCGCCTTAGATACTTCATCACGACCACAATGTCGTCCAACGTGTGATTTTTACGTCAAGATGTGGAGCAGAGGAGCAGTACACTCGCAGTATACAAAGACGAGCGCGGCTTGCTTGAGGTAAGTGTTTGAGTGACATGTATAAAGCAATGACGTGAGTCTGTTTCATGCCTTTTGTTTGCAAGGCCTTTTGTGACCAAATGTGTTTGTGTGTGTATGTTTTGAGGGGTTAATGTGACAGGCCCAAAAATAGAACAATGCTTTTGAGCTTTGTTGCCACAGAGTGCGGTTACTACAGTGTTCCCTCATTTATTGTTAACTTCCCCAAAATACCTGCAATAGTAGTTTTTTATTTATTTATTTATTTTTTTTGCTTTTGACCTCCCCCCTTTTTTCCTCTTTATTTTGTAAAAAAAAAAAAAAATACTTAAAACAAATATTTTGTTTTGTTTGCTCCAATATGATGTAGAAATATCAAGAAATATAGTGTCTTAAACCATAACCAATAGATATGCTAGTGACTGAAAATTCATGTCCGATGTTAAGTTCTGTTTTTAATAAATAAAAATACTCTTTATTGACTGGTCTGACTTGAAAGAAAGAAAAATGGCGTTGAGCTGGTGGGACTCGCGGAGTCATATGCATGCATACTGACCGCCAAGTTTGAAGTTTGTAATTGTTGTTGATGCTGTGAAGCAGGAAAAATGCGATGAGGGGACGAAAAATCTTATGATATTCTACTTTATAACGTGAAAAAAAATGTAAGCCAGTGACGCTGTATCCCGGGGGTCCACTGTAATGATGTTTTGGAATTCATTTAGTTTATCTTTTAACAATTTAACATTAATCATCATTAATGATCAACATTAACATCAACATCAACATTAATTTGTGCATTGTTTGGCTTGATCTTTGTTTTTTGTCGCCACCTCTGGCCGCTGTTAATTTTGCAATTTGTTGTGGGGAAGAATGGTGTGGCTTCACCTGGGAGCAGTCACTGTCTTTGACACACTTGTTGTTCTGTCTCTCTGTAAAATCTGGCCCATGAGTGTCTATAAGTTGTACTTTCTTTGTCAGAATGTTGTAATTTATGATATGCTAAAAATGTGTTTATTTATCCATTAACTTTTGACTGTGAATAACATGCTCGCCAACGGTAGTTCTTATCGTAGGCGTGTTATATAGTGCTGCTTTATATGTGTTAGGACGTTAGCATTTCTATTTGTGACATGTTTCCCTGCAGCCTACTGTATGTTAGCATATGCAATGTTTTGCATTGATGTCCTTATTTACATCTAATTATCGCTTTGTATTGAAATGAGTAGCATTTGTGATCCAGTTATATGACTGACTTAATGTAATTTGTGCGAACTTGTACATTTTGAGGCAGCAGCATTTTCGAGACTCTAGCAAGCTGAGGGCTCACGTTATTTTGTCATTGATGGTGAACTCACAATAAAAATTTCGTACTATGTAAAGTACGTATGCTGGCAGCGCTGCACCAATCAGAGAACATTCCATATTACGTACAGTACATGAGCTGGGAGCGATAATATTCAGAAATCATTATGCACAATCTCTTGTATTAACAGTGGTACCTTTGAGCGTGTGCCTTTTAATATGGTGCCCTTTATGGTTTAAATACAGAAATGTGCCAAATAATATGGTGCTCCGTACTGTGTGGGGGGGGGGGGAAAGGCAGTTTGAAAATGATATACCTAAAATGCGTGTCTATGAGTGATGTGTGCCTTCCGCTGCGCTGACATGGCAAAAGTTTAATAATTAAAACAAATAGAAATGACATGATCTATTTCGAACATAACTGGTATCCAGTTAATTGAAAAGGTCTAATGAGTGGGATTTGCTGCATACCCTCCCTCTGTTGGTACGATGACAACTTGAACAGATTAGCTTGAAGCTGCACGTTTTTTTCTGTCACAAGAACCAAGCAGGGTTTCCCGTTTGCGTAAGGCTATTACGACAAGGCTTTCCTGTCATTGGTTGCGTGACTCAATTCTACTACGGCTGAATCGTGCCCATGTTGCAGGTGTTGGTGGGGACAGCTCACACTGATGTTGTCAGTCACCATGTTTCCCAATTACCATCGCCTGCACACCGACATGATTGCCTGATTGGCAGCGCTATTTCCGCGGCAATTATTACGATTCTGATTATGTCAATCATTTCACTCTCGGCACCATGCGGTATCAAATAGCGGTAGCTACAGTCTCATACTTCCCCTTCTGTTTCTGATGCCTGTTGGAGGGGTATTGTCGTTTTTTACAGTAGGAAAAACTTTTTAAAAATTCATGCTCCCCTCGCCTCCGGTGCTATTACCTTTGAGCTCAGTTGCTCATTCCAAATTACTAACGGCCTGTATATGGTCCCCATAATGATCGTTTTCGCTTTGTGTCAGTAATAATTGCGAGGTTAGTTCTATTTTAGTGCAAGCTCAGGGCTTCTGGTTTTATCTCACTACTTCTTGTATTATTCATGTCATCCCTATGTCTTTGACTTTTCTCACAGAGCCCTCCATTTAAAAGGCAATTACTACTATTACCTTCTCCCTTAGAAAAAAAAAAGCCATTTTCTTCATTATCATCATCATCACCACAGCCACCATCATCATCATCTATTTACCACATGATTCAATTAGTGAGCCATCAGATAAAAGGTCACGGCTGTAATCAGTCCATTGAGTCCATGTTTTCTCTGTCTTTTTTCCTCGCACCTTTCCGATGTGTTTAACATTAGATATCCGGATGCTAACGACCTCGCGTCCCCATTTGGAGGCCGAGGCATTTCAGTATCCTCGCAAGACGTGGTCGGCATCACCAACGAGGTCGTCTGATTGGAATAATTTCTATAGAAGCCATGAAAATGGAACAAAGGTGACGGAATTGCAACTACGTACATCGAGCGCTGACAGCGCTAATAGACTCCCTCTTCCTCTGGCTAGCCCAGAAGTTGCACCTAAATGGGTTCCGTTATATCAAGTTACATGCTATATTGAGTTTGTACTGGACAATTGAACAGAAATAGCGATGAACATGAGAGGCAATGTCATGCCACAAAAGTACAACTCTTTACTGATTTGTTGACATCTATGGATGTCAAAGAGCCATTTTTACTTAACACACTGCCATTGATAGCGGTGGAAGTCAATCTATTTTGACTGCGTTGGTAATGAATATATTTTGAGAGTGGATATCCCTCACTGATATCTCAGAGTATCTCTCACTGATATCTCAGAGTATCTTTCATTGCCATTTTGATCCAAACTTATTTTATTCCCTCCAAAAAATTGGAGAAAAATCCTGTTTTTTTTTTCTTTATTTTTATATCGATACACTGTGGTAGTTTTAAACTTTAATCGCAACCATTAGAAAGAATGACATATTTGTGCCTATTGTCAATTGCTTAGTAGTTAGAAATTATGATTAAAATAAATGTATTCATTTATTCTAGCTGTCATAGATTTGCTTTAACGCTGTTTTTTTTCCAACTTTATGTTGGCAAAGGGTTTTTCTATGGCTTGCTGCATTAGCATTTTAGTTGATGTCGTTAGTTCATGCTACAATCTCAGCTGGGTGCCTTGCATTTATGTGGTAGGCTAAACTTGAATTGCTTCTTTGGGAAGTAAGCTCCTGCTTACAAAGAATGTATCTCACTCCACCTTTTATCAAAGATGGCATCAGGGCTTTTCAAGTTAAATCTACTATCAAAGTAACAATTCTCACATGCTCTTCAGTTTCCATGTCTTCTTCTACTCTTCCATCCACAATACAATGACAGCCAATCAGTGTCCACTTCATGCTGTGATTAACATTTGTTTGTTTTCCAACCACCAACAACTGGAGCACTAGAGGCTCTATGCAAAAAAAAAGTTAATTATGACTTTAATTAACTGATAAAAAGTAACTCTTAATTACAAAAAAAAAACATTTTGATAGAATGGGTGCAAAATCGCAACGCAGTTCAATCAGGAACAATATAACCAATATTAGATAAATATTTGGAAATATATTGAACTCGTGTCCAAGGTGTACCATCACCCCACATTTTGCCAGTGGGCACTGGTAGGTGCCAGCTCAGTTCCTAACAAGGACAACACATATGTAATTTTGTTGGAAAAGAAGGTTTTCAAACATTCATCCACTGTATGTGCTTGATTTTGTGAGAAGATACAAATCGAGAGTTGCGTATGTTTAAAGTTCATTAATGCAATGCTATAAGATTGCAATAGAAAAAAAAAACTGTCAACTTTGATCATGAATTTAAAGTCTGCTAATTTGTCATTTCATTAATGTATTTTAAGGCAATCGATAATCAGTCATTGCCTAACAGAATATCAATAAAAGTTGTCAGATATTTCTCTCCCACATTTACCCAAAAAGTTCTTCTTCTGTATTGTTTTCTTCAGAACGTAATAGTTTTAATCAAAATTGCATTTGCAGAATACGAAAAAAGCGGCAAAATCAACCTTTTTAAGTACTCTCACGGGGGCGGCCATTTTCCCATTTGCTGTCGACTTAAAATAACATAACAATTGCCAAATCATAACTCAAGAGTTTTCTGGGTTTGGTCATGTGACATTTGCAAGTCAAGACACGATTGGTTGTTACCTGAGCAACTGTGATGTTATTTTCAGTCATCATCAGGTGACAAATTGGTCACCTCCTAAAATGGATTAAATCCGGTTGTTTTAGCTGCCTAATTTATATTCCACAATTTTAATCATAATACTGTGTTTATGTAGACTAGTGGAGTTGCATAGGACATATTGGAAAAAAAAATGGGTTGACTTCGGTTTTAAATATTGCCATATTTCCTGCACTCAAATGCTGCTTTCCTGTGTGATCAAAGCAGCACACACCAACGTGCGTGTGTGTGTGAATGCGTATGTTTGTGAGAGTACGTTCATCTCAGCAGCTGCTCTGTCAGCATACTCAAAGTCTGGGGGTGGGTGGTAGAATTTTTTTTTCATTTTTTTGGAGGGGGAGGGGGCATTGGGGGGGAACCACAACAGTACACAGAAAACGAACTCGTCAACAGCCCGAGGCAGTGTGCTGTGCGTGTGGCATGAGGTACTGCAGAAACTCCGTACTTTTCATTGGCTAGCTTGTACAAGCTAGCTTACTGTCAAATATGCTTTTTACCCACGAGGATGGCCATTTTGTAATTGGGTTAAGCCATAAGGAGCTCGTTATGACAAACTGGAAATGGAATTGTTGTGAATGTACACAGTGTAAAAAGCTCTTGAGGTATTTAGTCTTTAGCATATAGGCTTAATGAGTTTGTGAGCGTGTGCGCGGGGGGGTCACAAGAGTGTTTGTTTTGCACTTGTCAAAAAGGCGAGAGAAGCAGAAAGCACCCATGTGACGGCCGCTGGCTGGAGGCAATCGGTCAAAATCCCTCTCATAGGCTAATTCCATGCTAACGAGTCTGAGACGCCGCACGTTCGTCCTTGCCCACAGCCCGACTGGACCCGTCTCCAATTAGCGCCACTCTCTCAGGGCCAACCCCCTCCCCATCTTTAAAGTCATTCTTAACTTTGCACCCTCTCTCCCCTCGGAGGGTTTTGAATGGAGGATGTATTAAATAAGCTTGTATCAATAACATGCTAAACGTCAAGCAGGAAACGGGAAGCAAATACACGCAGCTGAGCCGCCTTGCCAATTAGCTGAAATAGCTATTTGGAGGCAAATCTGGTGTCGGCATGAATGTAGTTTAAAAGGATGCATTAGCGGGCTTCGGGATTCTTTGTGAAAAACACGCCTCTCGCTATTGCTGCGAGTTTGAGGGAAGTGGAAAACATGAAGGTGTCAAGACTGGCTAAGTGAACCGACTCGACACTGCAGTCTTGCAGCACTTCCACTGTGGGAGTAGCTAATTGGATGGTAATTAATGGAATGGGGGGCTGATAAATACCTTTGTGAGCAGACTTGTCAAGGACACGGAGGTGAAGGGAGTTTGAGCAAGTGGAGCCATGGAAAGGAAGCTACAGGACAGACACCTTTTCCTCATTGTGACAGCTAATCCTCATCCCTTCATCCCTTGCCTCAATTCCTAAATGAAAGTACCCCTCCCTCTTCACTCCTCCCCCTTCCACTCCTCTCTCATCCTCCCCTTATCAGGCCCCCCTGCTTATTCCTTCCTGCCCCAACTTCACTTGTTTCCATGGAAACGCAGGATAAAAAGAGTAACTTCTAGATTAAATCAAAGATTTTTGAAGTGCCGGAAATATAACAAGCTCCTTTGAATCGTGTTCCTCGAGTTCAGGATGATACTCTATTTTCTCCTTGCTGATACGGCGTGTGTGCCCCTTTCTTCACTGTTAAAGAAGACGGCGATGCAGACGTAAACTAGAAGACCGTCTGTCTCAATGGGACCGATGAACCGCTCGTGAGATGACAGTTGTCGTCTCTTTTTTAAAATCTAATTTAGATTTTTCAGCTTCTGGAGGTTAGTGGGAGACCATTGCCGCCTTCCAAAAACAGGAGATTTGTGTGGTGTCTCTGATAAGATATCTCAAAACACAGGTCATTGACCCCTAGGGGAACTTTTGACCCAACTCAGGCTTTTTTCAAATATTTTTGATACGTGATATCAAAGAAAAAGCACACAAGAAATACCAGGAGGCTAAAATATTGCATAGATTCTCAAAACATGACAACTTTCAATATGCCTCACTGCCGTTCCTTTAAATGCTTGCAAATGTGAGGTCGAGAGGCTCATTTACTGCCATTCAAAATTGGAAATGTTGTCAATTTTGGACAAAAAATTTGCATTAATCCTTTCAATGGCAATTGTTGAATATTTTTTTTTTTTAATGGTGGTTTCTTGATGTTTGTTGAAACGTGATGGTACGGCAAGGATTAAAGCTAGCTGCTAGCAGCCACCACTGTGAAGACTAACTTCAAAATAAAGTGTTCTCAATGTCCACGTATTACGGTAAATATAAGATGCTCCTGTGTATAGGACACAGCCTTAATTTTGGGGTCAAATTCTGGTATGTTACCGTGCATAAGACACACCAACAATGTAAAAACTAAAGAAAAACAGAATCAATTAAATCTTCCTAAACTCTTCATATTTTCATTGTGTTCATATCCGTAAGTTATATATTTGTTGTGGTTTAAGTTTTCAGATTTCCTACATTGTGAGTGGTCAGTGAACACAACACGGTGAATGCACTCGTAGTAGTAGTTTAATCTTCTGGGTGTGACGCAGCTCGAGTTCACGAGGTCTCCAGTTCAAAATCTTAGCAAAGACAACAATAGTGGTCCATTCAAATGGCGGTCTTTTCTCATTCAAGATCTGTCTTTTTTTTTTGATAGCAGAGCGGCAAATTATGTTTAGATTTATGAACAAAGCTTTGATGAAAGTTAATGAAGGCTAAAATTCCTCCCTCATTGTTTTTTTTTTTAAATTAGACCCAATACTTCAGATTCCCCGTGCTGTCCAAACCCTTTCATTCACAGTTCATGTCTGGTTGAATCATCTTTTTGCCCATAAAATGTGTGTCTATTAGTTTCTGACTGCTGTTCTATAAGAGGCATCTCTTCTCGTGTCGCGTTCAAGCTTGCTCACATCACTCCACATTCTTCAGTCGGTTCATCTCTGCGTTTTTATACACGCTCACTCCTAAACACCATTACTGTTGTTCCAAATGATTCATCCGAGATGGTCAAATTACTTTTTCAGCTTCTCTTCTCCAAACTAGAAATTACCATGCAGATTAGTAAAAATAATCAGATGGAAATTAAATGGTAGAGTGCTGAAATGGCATATTACTCCAAATAAATGGCTTCCTCCATTGATTTAGGGGCATAACCTCCGAAGAAGTGAAGCTTTCTTGCACGGGGCACAGAGGTTTGACAGGGGACATGTACCTACTTATCTGAGATTAGGCCCCAGATATCCCCCAACAGCCCAGGTCAGATACTGTATCTGCAGAAAATCAATACATTTATTGCTGTGTCCTAGGACAATAATCCCTGACAGTTTGAAGAAGGTAGTTGAAGCTCTGGAAAGGAACATGCTTTACTGATTTAATCTTTGAACCCGGCTACCTTGGCCAGTCGGTCTTGGATAGTATTCAAAATCAATACGTTTCTTGCTTTGACATAGAGGAATTATCACTAAGAGTTTGAAGATGAGTTGGAAGTGCGTCTGGTGGAGCACTGACAAGAGACCTCTTTGGACGCATGCCAAATCCTATGTAATCCTGTCGCCTCCAGGGGCTGCAGTAAACACTTGCTCACTTCTTAATTTCTCCTTTTCAATGGGAACCACAGTAGTGTGCACAAGCTCAAACTTCGCTATGAAAATAACTGTCATCTTTGCTCAGTGCAGACAAGTGACACAGATCCGTAGTGACACTGCTAGCATGGAAAGCACTTTTTTTTTCCTTCAACAAGCAGACTGAGTGTGTCCCTCCTTTACACTTGAATGAGTCCTCAAGGAGATACAAGTACAACTTACCTGAATGGTAATGGCTGGCATCTCTGCACAATATATGACATATTTTCAAAAAATGAATTGTGATTCATCAAATTTTTTTTAGTTTTTACAAATCACGTTTAATTGGATGATGATGTATTGATAAATTCTGCTTCAATATAACTTAACCAGGTCGTTGAGTTTGGAGTAAATTTATGTCTAACATATGGCATGGGTTAAATATTTCAGATATGTGTATGGGGCTGTGTGAATGATTGGTATCTTTCAGCAGCACTAAATCTTTAACTGTAGTTTTCTGTGACAGATTTGCATAGGGATTTTTTTTTTCTTTTTTGCTGTACATATAGGAGACATTGTCAAAACCAGTCACACCAACCTGCAAAAGTGCTGCATGGATTTCACTGGCCTTTGATAGATTTATAGTATCACCAAAATCGTCCCTTTTTCAGGACAATTTGTTCCATCATTAACATTATTTGTAATTTTGTTGCTTAATTTATATAAAATGTATTTTAGAAAGAGAGAGAGAGAGAGAGAGAGAGAGAGAGAGAGAGAGAATGTATATTGAATATGTACTGTATGTCTGTCTATTTTGATCCCTTAATATGATTATTTTTCTATAAAATAAAGCTGTTCAACAGAACTATCAAGTCTGACTCATACTCTTACAGGCATTTTTTTTTTTAGTCTTTTCATAGAAACACATCTTGAAATTTCTCACTTCTTTGTTTAGTTCTGCCCACCAGTATCACACTCCAGCAGTGTTTGTGAGGCACTGTGGAGGTCACTTGAGCAGGGGGGGGGGGGGGGGGGGGGGGGGTTGCTCTGAGACAAAGATGTATAACTATTACATGGCTTTGAACATGGTTTTGCAGTGGACATTTTTTTTTTACCCATGAGAAGTCGAGCAATTATCAAAGTAAAACTACATAAATATATATGTTTGTGCCGGTGAATCTCCTATACATTTTGTTGCAAAGGTAACATAGTTCAGCAACCACTGGAAGTAAATAGAAGTGAATTATTTATTTTATATCTCTTAAAATGTAAAATACAGAGTTAATGTTTCAACTTTAATATTTGAATGTGATTATGCTTTGCTGTCAAACATTTAAACATTTCAATTTCCTTTTAGTCTTAATCCAAGACCAGGAGTCCATTCAAAGAAAACAGGAAAAAATAATCTCTTGCAAAAATAAAATGGTTTCCATCTTGAGTCCTATCGTGCAAGTGTACCTCATGTTTCGTAAAACATCACACAGACAGTAAGCATGAAAGTATGGCTTCACTCTGGTTTTTACAGTGGCCTATAAGGCCGCAAGGGAACCATTTAAATTGAAGCTATCTACCTTGTTGGCTGTCAGACTTGTCAGACTGTTCTCTAGCAATGCGTCTTCCCTGAACAATAAGTTAAATACACGAGGATACCCTTCAAGAAAGAAAATAATGTATTTGAAAAAATAAAAACTTCAATAAGACCGTGATCCAATACTGCAGGGCATTTTTTTTTTTGTAGCGCATGTATTTTTTATGCACATCGCCGTACTTCTTTGTGGTTCTATTGTACAGCAGTCACCGAGAGCAATCGCAGGCTTCGGGGAAAAAGGATTCCTTGCATTATTCCGGCTATACCTTAGCCTGTACTGTAGTGCGGTGCAGATCTAGCACCGCAGTGGGATTTATGAGGTGCACAGTCACCAAATTACACCTAATGAATTGTATTGCTATTTGCAGAATTTAACGCCCTCTTCATTTTTACTGCCTTTGTTTAACATAGGTGGAGTGCAGACGCAACCACCAATCAGGCCCCAAAGGGTTAATGAGTAACCAGCATGAGATTGAAAGAATGCAAGATTGATTTGCTCTTGTTGGGCTTTATAGCATGTGTTCTCATGCTGAGCCTAAAGATTAACCTCATGCTCTATACTACTGTGTTTGTATTTGCATCCATATGTTCACACCATGACCCGGGAAAATGGTGGTGAATACTGTATAAACAGATCCCGCACACATCGTGAATGTGGGATTGGATCCGCCTCCCTCCCATGACGGACTGAGGTGAATACATTAGAAGTTTTGAAAGAACTTGCTGAATCCAGACGTGCCCTTGGTCAGCATTCCGTAAATATCCCCAGTCTTGTTAACATGTCACACCTTTTAAATGGGTTGACAAAACTGCCCACCTGGGACTCGCCAGAAAGAGGGAGGTGGGCGTGCGAGGGAGCCGTGGCGCGGTTGAGGGAATAAAGAATAAAAAAAAAAAAAGGCAAAATGTGGCCTGTCGTTATTTTTACAAGTCTTTACGACTCAATTTAGCGTGTGGGAAATAAAACAAGCAGGATGTCGCGGCTCCAAAGGCTAAGATGAGTTAGTGGGACTCCCTGAGCTGTCAGAGAGCTCACGGCGCCAGTGTGGGGGCTGGATCGTGAGGAAGGAGGGAATAAAAAGGTGGTAGGGGAGGATGGAAGGGATCGTCACATTTTCATCAAAATGAACAGTTGCGTTCACTTTGCCATGTTATGGTTTTGGAGGGTAAACCCTGATCGATCTTACGGGCCATGTGGCGTTAAAGGATATCCAATAATTGTGACTGTCTGACAGGACTTTTAGGATACACATAAAACACCGTACAAGTTATGACACATCTGTGGAATTAGCTTAGAAGTCAAACTATTGCAATTTATGAATAGTCTATCAAATATAACATTTTCACCCAGGTGTTTGGGTGGCAAAATGGACACGCCAGTGGACACAAATGAATTAGATACACAAATGAATTAGATAGGTCTCAGGGGGACATCATGCAGTAAACCAATCCAAAAAAAGAAAATGTCAAATGAATTGGGTCGAATTGAAGTTCAGCACTGCGCTACTGTTAAGAGTGGCCGTCCTCTAAAGATTACCGCAAGACAGCTCAGAATCAGTGAAGTGAACAAAAATCCTACAGTGTCAGTTTAAGCCAGAGTGAAGTCTCTGTAACATGATAAAATCTCGGTTGCTAAATCCAGGATAAAACTATTAAACTACTGAATTAACTTAAATGAACTCTAGTGTTAGAATAGAGTTCAAGGAAGTTCATTGAAAGACACCACGAGGAAAAAAAACCCAGCATGTGTGTACTATTATGTTTGATAGAACTTCAGTATTTCCCCAAATATAAGACACACCTGTACTGAGGATGCACCCTTAATTTGGGAGTCAAATTCTGGTATTTTCTATGCTACCGTCTATATGACACACTAACACTTTGTCAACAATGTAAAAAATCTCATCTTTCTAAACCCTTCTTATTTTTGTTGTGTTCATATTCGTAAGTTATATACTGTTTGTGTTGTGCATTAAGTTTGTTTCAGACTTCCCACATTGTGAGCGGTCAGTGAATGCCTCGCCAGTATAAGGTTGAGTGAGCTCGAAACAGTTGTTTGTCCTCACGATGCAGCTCGAGTTTATTTTACCATAAATATCCAAAGATGTGCAGCATTCATGTTCCATCAAGTTTATGATCGTGTGTATATATGCCAAAAGACTATAATGAGCAAATCATTCAAAATACAACTCTCTCTAAATCTAACTCTCTAACCGGTGCTCTCTTGATTGAATTAGCTGGAGATCTCATAATAGGAGTCAGATGGACTTGGATGTTTGTTCAGTCTGCTCGCTTCTGTGCATGTCCTATTAACTCATTCAGTGCCATAGACAAGAATTCTCGTCTTTGTAAAATAGTAATAGTAATAATAACTAATAACATTCTCATCAAATACTGTTTTTTGTTTTTTTTTGTTTTTTTTTTTTATGGAGAGGACCTCACAACCTTGACTAATGCTTGCCTAATATAAGCCCATTGAGCACTGCAGTGCTAACTGACCATTGGATGGCAGTGATTTTACACTTACACAGTTATTACCTACATCAATTCTAACTGAAGAATGTAAGTCAATCTTTCATATGGCAGCTCCCATATTTATATAGCACACAATATTCTGTTGGCATTGAAAGATGAGTGAAAGTGTGAAATGTCCTAATGTACTGGCCTTCTAGACGTTTTCTTTTTTAATAACACTTGGCACTGAAATTGTTTTATATAAAAAACAAAAACAAAAACAAAAAACACTTTTGGCCTTCATTTTTGGGGAAAAGTGTCTGTTTTGAGGTATTACGGATTTCAGTCTATAAAGTATGGACAACAGCAATCATTTGGGGCTTTTTTGCTAACGCAGGGCATGGGTGGATTAATATCATTCGTGGAAAAAGCAATATTTCTGAATAATTTAGATTGAATGTACAGTAAAGTGTGTGTTATGATCAAAAAAATATCCTGAAGTTTTCATGGGTTGTTGCTCAAGGCGGATGAATTTGGTGCCACTGCGTGATGATGTCATGTCAACCTACTTCAGCACCCCATGGAATGTTTTCTCATTTTCTTCATGTTCAGGTGGTTGAAGTGATCTGAAAACTGTCTGTGATATCATCCTTTTTTTCCCCATCGAGCTCTGATACCGCCGTATGCTCATGGTACTGTGTTCCTCTAAGAAAGGAATGAATTCCTTTCATTCATCTTTCTCTCTCACTATCTCCTTTTCAGCTTTTATTTCGCACCAATTGGGATACCTCGCAAGGGGAGAGGGAGGAGAGGGCTGGTAATTAAAATTCTGTTCAGCATGACAACGCTGTTTCATGCCTCATTTTTTCCCCCCTTCTGCCACACATGGAATGAATACAGGATAAAGGGGCCTTAATAGGTGAATAGACACTGGCGGGATGAGCTTTGAGTGCACAAGGGGCTACAGTAGGAGTTGAGGTTGGGAACGCACAATCGCGCTCTTATCAGCAAGACGTACAGCATGTTCGGTTTTAATTGTTGGCGTGTATTTTACAAGGTGGAAAAGGAAGCGTGGGTTTTTATCGCGGCGACACATACGCCTGTGCGAGACAAGCGAACACGTCGGCGCCGCCGCACGCTTTCATGTGCTGATTCTGTGATGTGTTTACTCACTGAAAGGTGATGGAGGTGGTTGTTGGCAACAGAAAGCCTCTTGGGATGCCGTCCACAGGGCTTGTCACTTACTGTCACTCACATGTCAGCCCCTCCCCTTCCCCACCACCGGTCCCTGACTCCCCTGCTCCCCGTCATCCACCACCCCGGTTCTTCCAAAAACAAAGACAGCAGCTGCAAAAGGCCCATCACTCCAGCAGTATTTAACCTCTGTTACCGCTTCTCTTTGGATACCCCCCCACCCACCCCTTCCCGCCTTCATCAAAGCATTTCGGGATATTTTGTTTCCCGGCTCTACGGAGAGTTATTGCTCATGACAACGATCATGGTCGTTTATTTTCTCGCGGCACCATGGCCTCTGTATGCATGCCGGGCTAGTATTACCCTATGATATTCAAGCGCTCTCTATTAAATATGCATGAACCCTGGAGATGAAAATTAATTTTGGGAATGTTTTATCCTCCCTCCTCTCCCCACCTCTTCTTTTTCCCCCCCTTGCTCGCGTTCGCTCTTTGAATGTTCAAATATGCCTTCATCCGCCTTTGTGTCAGGCTGGGAATTCATTATTTCAATTGGTGGTGATGGTGTAATACAACACAATATGTGCTGGTTGCCATATTGAACTTATTAAGGCGAGAAAACAACTCTGGCGTAGAAAACGAGTTTTGCCAAGTCTTGCCAAGTTTGCCTTAAGCTCTTCCCATTTATGAATATTTAGGCCTGTAAAGTTAAAAAAATCATATATTAAATGGAATTATGCATGTATGAAGCAATGGAAAGCTACAGTAAAACGCTGCAGTTTTTCTTGTCTTTCTGCAACATGATCTTGGCAACTCATCACTAATTCTGCTCATGATACATGCCCGAACAAACTCCAGACGTGAGCAAGTACGTGGGTGCCGATATATTCACAACCCACTCCACAGCAAATTACTATATTCTGGAGGTAAAAGTGTGTGCAAGTGTGAAAGCATCAAAAACATTGCCGTCAAAAAAAAAACAAAACAAAAAAACAGGCTGGTTGAGAGGGTCTTGTAGGCGGAGAAGTCGGCGCAAGTTACTGGATAAAGCAAGAATTCTTTCAAGAAATAGTGCACACCAGTAAAAAAGAAAAAATATATACTTCAAAGCTGTTTTTCAGTTACAGCCATGGGGGTATCATTTTGAACTATCCAGCCTCCGTCGCGCCTGCATTTTTCTTGTATAGCTGCATCATTCAGCTTTCTCTGCATCTTTTTATTTTTTGTTAAATAACAACTTGCTTCCAGGTTAGATATCTGTCCAGTTTCAAATAAAGATGCATCATGAAAAAAGTTATCTGACTGAGAGCGAACAAATTGTCCGGCGATTGCAGCAACAGTAAGCAATAATTTATTTTTAGAGCTGTGGCTATCAAATATTTTTTGTATTTTCGTACGTTGTTTCCAAAGAAATCCACCTTCTTCCACCCAAGTCCGTGTTGATGTGTTCTCGTTGCTCTTTCCTGGTGAGCAAAACAAGCAATCTAACTGGGGGCAAAGCAGTCAATCCATGTACTTTTTGTAGCTCTGATTGGCTGATTTGTGGCACATTCATAATCGAGCAAATGATAAAATAGGCAATAAAACAAAAACAAAGGAAAAAAAAAAAAAAAAATATATATATATATATATATATATATATATATATATATATATATATATATATATATATATATATATATATATATATATATCGTGGAGCAAAACTTTTCCAAATAAATCCTCACATGTTAAATTTTGTGCTTTGTGGCAACGTGATGATGCTCAACTCCCATCACCTTAAACACAACAGTCAAGGTATTTAATGAGAACACAATTTATCATTTCACTCTTCAACAGAACAGTTTTTTTTTACACTTGTATGACAGGTATGAATGTTAAAATGAGTATGCGGTGAATTCTAAATGATGCCCTCAAGTCCCCTTGGTGCATAATAAAAAAAAAAATGACATCTTTTATAGATACAGTGAACCACATATTTGTGGTTCAGCAATCATAAATTTACTGATGTGCTATATACTTTAATTTGGTCAAATATTCTCTGTTATGTTTAGTAAAAATATATATTTCTGGGGCCAACTTGGGGACAAGAAACTGTTGAAGTGACCGCAGGAGCTTCAAATAGATGTGCTGATAGGGGGGGAAAAATGCTGTTCCACAATATATATTTTTGAGAGTGTGACAAAAATGTTGTCGTATTGGTTCACTGGAAATCATTTAAACTACTTTCATCATTTCACGTCAACTTTATATGAAAGGTTCAACAACATCTCACAATAAATTTTGTTTAACCAGCTGTAGATGTAGATGGCTTGCTAACCTTTTTTATAATTTAGTGGTTCTCAAATTGGGGTAAGAATACTCCAGAGATACAACCTTCGGGGTTATGTTAGATTTTGACAGAGATTCTGCAAATATAAAAATAAAATTAGTGTTGTGCAATTCTGTGGCAGGCACAGTCAGGTTTTCTTTTCAAATCAAGAGCAAATGAAATGGAACATTTAACTTGTTTTGTTTGTTTTTGCTAGTGTGTTATTGTTACTTCTTTTAGGTTTATTTATTCTACAGACAAGCCTCTTCTTAGTGATGCAAATTTCTGACACACAAGCCAAAAATGAAACAGATGACTGTTACATAATCAATGTTCTGGAATTGATGAATAAATTGCTCCAAGAGATACCACTGCAAATGTAGTTCAAAAGTGGAATTACATCACTTTTTTTTTATTTTCCCATCTAAAAATGCTTTCCACTCACTTTGTTTTTTTTTTTTTTTTAATTTTCCCATCTAAAAATGCTTTCCACGATGTATTTGGCAGTAAAAAAAACAAAAAACAAAAAAATGGCGTTGATAGGTGTATATCATCAAAAAAATAACCAGTCATACTACACAAATACTGTGGGGAAACTGTTGAGACATATGAGATAAGTGTAGTATTTATTTGACTTGGCAGATAGTTTTCGATTGATTTGCATGACGGCTGGAAACCAAATAAGGCAAACGGTTATTTTGTCTGATGCTTACTTCAACCAGGACTTGAAAATCCTAAAATGGTGATCCACAGAGGCTGCTTGGGTCGCTTGCCAACGCGGTCTAGTCATCCATCAACTGTCGATACTTTTGGCCCTCATTAGGGTTGCGGGTGAGCATGCTCATACAGTAGACATGAAAAGACTTTAATTAACCAGCATTGTACACTATATCGTATTCAGTTCAAATCCTATTTTCCATATTCTTAAATCTCACTATCAAATATAATGATATCGTTTGTTCCTCAATCTTCTTTCACTATGCTAGTCTCTTTTTTCCCGCATGAAGATTTAAACAGCTACTCTTTGCAGCAATCAGTCAGTGTCTCATCTCCATCATAAAAAAAAAAAAAGAAACGGTGAGGAATATTTATCGTGACAGTTTTGACTAATGAAATGAAGACTGCAGTCTGTGATTTTGTTTTAGTAAATCATTATGACAGCGGAGGGTTTGCGTCGCAGGGAAGCGCTGAAGTTTGACTATAGCGAGTTGTTTTGACCCTGTGGCCTGCGCTCACTCACCCAAAGCTCATATACATAACTGCATCTTTCATGAGGTATGGTCAATAACCAATCCATATTGTATAGGCACCTGTGCGTATATATATATGTGTGTCCTACTGCAGGACTTGCCTGGAAACAGTCAGTGTAAAAATCATAACATTTTGAACATGTTTTGGTGTAATATTAACGTTAGGTGAGTTTGCAACAATGTTAATGGTTAGCATGAACAGAATTATGTCTTTAAAAGAGTTTTTTTTTTTTTTTAAACTCTTGACCTTATATACGTGTTGTCACAAGTGTGTCACCTTTTGACCTTGTCATCAGCTTCATGAGCAAAAATACAGGGCTGTCCAAATTCATATTTTGAAAAGAATAAAAAAATAGTGATGTTCATTGTTTGGATCATTCAAAGAGCCATTTTGACTCAGTTTCCATGGATAAGACAACTTTGGGAGATGTTACATCTGATTTATATATATATATATATATATATATATATATATATATATATATATAATGTGTGTGTGTGTGTGTGTGTATGTGTGTGTGTGTGTGTGTGTTTCTTATTCTTACGCTAATTATGGTGGTAATGGAGTGGGAGGGTGGAATCAGTTGGGTTTTAGCAGCCAGAGGAGTTGCTTTCAGCAGCTTTTGTTAACCAAGGTTGAACCCCATTATTTTCATTAAAAGAAGCAAGCAGACCGAACCAACGTCTGAATCCATCTGTGTTCACAAACAGGGGCATTAAGATGAGATTGATTCTGTGTTAAGAATTCTTTAAGCGCTCCAGTTTGTATGGCTGAATTACCTGTGTTATTTTATTTTGAAATAAATGCTTTTAATCTGGAAGGCCGCGCTGTCTTTACTGTTTCTGTTCTCCATTCATCATTTACCTCTTAGCGGTGTTTGTGTTGAAGGCTGTTGTTCTTGGTTTCAAGAAAATAACTAGCAACTGACCCAACCTTTGAGTCCATCGTTGCTCACCCACAGAGGCATTAAGATTACATTTATTTTGTGTTAAGAATTCTTCGAGTGTTTTAGTTTTTAATGTTGTTATATCTTACTCTGAAAAAGTCGCTTTCAATCTCTGTTTCCTCCTTTTACCTTCCCGAAACTGATGTTTCGTCTGTCTCAAGTCATGTTTCATGTAATGTCGCACCAAATCTGTCCTATAGATGTCGCTCTATCAAGAAATCACGCAAACATCATTGACTGCATTTCAAATGTGTCGCTTGTTGTGCCGGTCATGTAGTCAATCTGAACCAAGCATTATTTATTTTCCTTAACAATGGAGAGTCGCAACGTAAGAATGAAAAAGCCGCGTGTGTCTCTGGAGCCCCAGGTTGCAGACCCTTGTTTTGGATGAATAAAAACGCAAAATGTTAGTGGAAAATATATGCAGGCTAAAGAGACTAGCACGGGTGTTGCGGCAGCAGTTTCATCAGATTTCAAAATCTCATGAATTTGTCAGTTGTGCAGTGAAGTACATATCTCTTTGTCTTCCCCCATTTCCACATTGTGGGACTAATAAAAGTTATCTTATCTTGTCCTGTCTTCTGACATTGTCTGTGTATGCAAACAATGGCTGGCGTCTTACTCACTTTTCATGAAGTCATTGGCTGCTTGTACGTGCCAATCATTATAAACATGATTGGTTTCATGTACACTTCTGAAGTAACAAATTGCCTCTAATTACATTTTATAATTGATTCCATTCATTAACGTGAAGACATGAATCCTGTTAATGATTTCTCACCATTCTAAAACACATATCATATGCCCTTTAATTCAATACATCTTACACTAGTATTTGCATTTTTATTTGATCACTGCTACAATGTTCCTGGAAAACAAAAACCCCTCATTCTGACTTTTTTTTTTCCTAAATAAACTTTTATTAATGGAAAAAAATTAATGATTCCTAAAATTATTTGTGAAATAAGTTATATAAGAAACATGCATATATATATATATATATATATATATATATATATATATATATATGTGTATATATATGTGTATATATATATATGTGTATATATGTGTATATATATATATGTATGTGTATATATGTGTATATATATATGTGTATATATATGTATATATATATATATATATATATATATATATATATATATATATATATATATATATATATATGTGTATATATATATATACATATATGTGTATATATAAACTTATTTCACAAATAATTTTAGGAATCATTCATTTTTTCCCATTAATAAGTTTTTTTAGGAAAAAAAAAAATATATAATATATATATATATGCTCATGAAAATTAGTGGATTTTATCATATTTTAAACATTACAACGTACTGCTTGTAAAAATACCATTATACATTCAAAGGAAAATGATAAAATTGAAAATAAAGCTAAACATATCAAAATAATTGAATTAGAAGAAGTAAAAATACTTTATTACCTTCCTCTTGTAGGTATTCTTGTATTATACTATATATATTTATTGATACAGAGATATATGCTTTTATAAATGTGTAATTATGTATAAATACTCAATATATAAATACACAAATTCATATATAGCACTTAGACTTTATAAATATCCATACAAAATTATATTTACAATGATAAAAACTTACCATTTATTTTTTTAGTTGGTCTAAACAACAAGAAAATGAGTGTTAAAGGATTTTATACTTCTTAGCCATCCCTGGGTGTTTTCAGGTGCATGTTTTGGGTTTTTATCATGATTGAAGTCTCACGTTGCTTGATGGAGCATAGGAGCATATGGGAAACATCGTTGTTGTGTACTAACAAAAGCCAATCCACTAACGTAGCCACATCAACCAAAGGAAATGTTTTCATTTTTCATTTAAAATCACGTTAACCGCCAAGGCCGCCAACTGCAGCATCCAGGTTGGTTTTTCCTCTTTTGGTAAACTTGTAATCAATTTGTGCCCCCTACGTCATACTAGCTAGCTAGCGGTAAGCTAGCAAAGTGCCCATGTGTGCAATATTCCTAGCTAGCACAAGTGACGACAAAATTGCTGATACACTGTGTGGAATTCAGTGGATAATTGCTTAAGAGTTTAGTATAATGCTTATTAGCTGGCTAAAACGTGCACAAACACTTCCTTCCTGGCGACAATATGTTATGATGCATTTGAGTCCATTTGGGAAAATTCTGATTCGTTTTAATGGCTGATTCAATCCAAGTCAGCTACAATTTGTTCCATAATATATAGCTAAACCTTAATCAAGTTCTTAAGAGTTTTAGTGTACAAACCGTGGAGTATTTATTTCCATTATTTAAACTGTGTATATAATTTTGCAATATGACTTTACTGAAGGTCAGTCTCAAAAGGAGTGTAGCCCCCCCCCACTTTATTTTTCTGCATGGTTTACAATCAAGGCACAACTTTCCTGCCGTAAAAATCGTCAGGATATCAATGTTATCCAATTTCCTCCCTACCTATGGAAGCTTTTAGTTTTCCGCGTGTGCCTCAGTGCGATATGTGCAAGCCTGCATGTTGTGTCTTCATGAGGGCATGTTCAATAAATGTAATTCAAAAGTGCTCTTACCCGCTTGCGACACAATCTATGTAATCTATTGCGCTCTCTTTCACTTTCCAAAAGAATTAATGTTGCACTCGGATCCCTTCATCACCTCCACGCTTTCCGCCAGTGGCACCTTGTTTCAGCCCGGTCACTATTAGCAAAGAGTAAACTGGCTGCTCGTAGTTGGTAGATGACCCCTGCGGCTCTTATCAGGTGAAGGGGGTTTTGATTAGTGTTAATGGCTGGGACTAAATAGCCGTCAGCCTTTGGCTACATCTATTATATATATGTGAGTGTGTGTATGATTGCGCGCGTGTGTGTGTATATGTTGGGCTCAAGGGCATGCTAGCGATTCATCATGCTGGAAAAGCTATATTCGCGTCGTAGTGATGAACATGTTATGTGTCTCACCCTGCACCCTAAACTGCAGTGGTAGTCGTAATTGCTTGCACCCTCGAAATTCAAGTAATAGTAATATACAGAGGTCCCTTGACTTACGAGTTTAATTTGTTCCGCGGGTAAGCTTGTAACTCAGTTTACGTGCTTATTAAACCATTGTTTACCCTTTTAAATCTATTTAAAGACACGTAGGCAGACTCTCAGGCTTTCTTTGCTTACTGTGTTACTTATTGTAGCGGTTCAAAAGATTGATATCTAACAAAATAAATGGTCTCAGTCATTTCTTTGTTTTGCAGAATTTAAAAGATGCAGTTGAGACCATTTGCGTTTCGCTGCATTTGAGATTAGCTCAGAGAGCAAGCTACAATGCGTACTGCTTGAAATTCTCTTTGTCTATTGCAAAATAATCAGAAATTATTATTGAAATCAAGGTTTGTGCATTCTGTTCTTCGCAGATTTGCTTATATTTCAGGGGTTCTTGAGTTGGTTTGGCAAAGAGATTGTCTATAGCTCGCTACAATAGCATCTTCATTGCTATCATTGGCTGTGGCAGCAGTCGCAGCTGGGTGCTTTGCATTTATGTGGTAGGCCAAACTTGAGCTGCTTCTGTCATAAGAAAACTTGCAATTTTCTCTTTATCAAACCTGTCATAAGGGTAGTTTTAGTAATAACATCCTGGGTCAATTTGACCCGGGATCAGGTATAAATATCCCGAAATTTTAGAAACATTTTGGTGTGTAATCCTGCTAACTAAGAAATATCTTGGTTCCTTTTATTTTCCTGATCAGCAATAACATTCCTGGATCATTTTGATCAGGGGATCAGAAATTGTCTCCGTCATGAAACTCATACATGCAGGTTAGGTTGACTTGAAGAAGCTGAGAAGAAAACAGCGCTGTACCGGAGCATTGTAAATTTCTTGCCTAGATTTCTTTTGTAATAAATTCGAATTTCATATGTAAACTGTGATTGCTATCATGTTTGGTCGCTACTGGCTTCACTTTAATTAGACTTCAGGGTGCCGCTAATATAACCGTGGCTCTCCGTGAAACTACAGTCAAAAGGATGGAATGGGAAGGGATAACAGTACACTTACTGTATAAGGTTTAATATTTTAAGAGTCAAGCTCATGGCAAGTGCATTTATAGTTAACTCGTCTGTTTAGCATGAAGGAAACCTTCACAGCTCGTTTCTCCGCAATTTAGCTTTTCGCAATGCACCGAGGCTGCAATAAGGGAGGCGCAAAGAAGCGAGGTATCACTGTATATAAAAATTTTAGAAACCCTTAGGTGTGTAATCCTGTTAACAAACATTATGATCCCCACCAAGAAACATCCATAATATTCGTCGTTTTCAATGTATACACCTGCCAATTTTAATTGATAAATTGAATATACACAAAACAAGCAAAAATCTGAAAAACGACATCGTTTAAGCTTTTAAACCAGTCAGTTTTGCCCACAACGTAAAAGAGGAGTGAACCTGGCATCTCTACTTAGAATGGCAAAAACTCATGAGCTATAAGTCAAGTTAGCACTGAAATCAATGGCACTCAATCGTGAGCAAATACATGATATACAGTTAATAAATCCTCCATGGCTGCATGCCATACTAGAGACAGGTTAATGGTCCACCACTGTGACGCCAACAGCCAAAATGAGGTTTATTTTCACAAGTTCTCACGACGATATTATAATTTACCCTCACCAAGAATTTCCGCTTTTCAAGAACGCTCCGACGTTGTCTGTGCTTGTGTCTCCCGGCATCCAGTGTGTCAGCAGCACGGTGATATATGTAAATACTGTATAGCCACATACACTGGCAGACAGCAAGAATTAAGCCCGTCTTACTGAGCACAATCTTGGTCTATGATTCACGATCCACTCGTGGCCCAGAAAGACAGGTTGCAGCGCCAGCTCTGTAAATCGCCTGGCATCTGGCGCAACAGACAGCCTTGCATGTTAATGCCGAGTTAATATTATTCTTATGAACTGCGAGTGACTTTGCATGTTAGTGAGCGCTCTATCAAATTAACGTCACTTCCATTACCGCCGCCGTCTATTTTGTGTCACCGGTGCATGGCCGCCACATTGCCGTTTGCTTCAGCACATCAGGGCGTGGGGACCACGACTAAATATGCGGCAAACAAGTAAATCGCATATGCCGAAATCCTGTGAGATGTTTGAAGTCCTTAAATCAGAGGTGTTGAAGCCCATCATCCACATTTTTACCAGCCCACGATGGTAGAAAGCGTTATAATGTAGGGAAAAAAATATCCTAATTTGCCTCAATATTTTTAACAGAAAGCCTTCACGTAGCTTTTTTTTAGCACTTGTGCAGTATTTTGACCACTTCTGGGGAATTATCTGTCAAATAATTCTCGCAGTATTTTACCCGAGGGATAGCGCACACCTGGTAGTGTGATAACCATGTGGTAGAGACATATTGAACTTTTGCATGTTGTCGCCATCTGGGTGAAGTTTCAGCTTCCATGTGTCTTATTTCAATGCTTTCCCTTTGATGTGAATGCCTTTGATCTAAAGATCGGAGGATTGGACAGAGTACTGCATAAGAGTTAAATTACTACACTATATTGACCAAGGGAGTGTAAACCTTGTTTGATAGAACTACCATAATTCCCCAAATATAAGACACACGCGTGTGAAGGACACACCCTTCATTTTGCTCTCAAATTCTGGTATTTTCTATGTTAGTGTATAGGACGCACCAAGAGTTTGGTGGCAATATATAAACTATACTAAACAGAATAAATCTAATCTTTTGTAAATTCTTCATATTTTCTTGTGTTTATATCTGTAAGTTGTATGTTTGTTGCAGGTTAAGTGTGTTTCAAATTTCCCATGTTGTGAGCTGTCAGTGAATGCTGCACCAGTGTAACGTTGAAGGCACTCAAAACAATTGTTTTTCCTTTTCCTTGCGAAACAGCTCGAGTCCATTTTGCCATAAATAAGTTTAGTCGCTCACTATTCATGTTGCACCGAGTTTTTGATTGAGTATATATGCCAAAAGACCGTAATTTATAAACAAGTCAAATGGAGGACCTTTACGTGTGCTACCAGTGCACACAGCCTTGTGTACCACTCTTAAGTGGTTTCGCCAAAGTCACGAATCTGCAGTGAGACTCACAAATTCGCAACTGAAGTCACAATTGCGTCACGAAAGTCACAAATGCGCAACAGAAATCCATAAAAATTCGCAGCAAAAATCCATAAATATGTTTGTTGATTTGTATGCCTAAACGCATACAGGAGAACTCCTCTGCAACGAAATAATGTTTGCAGCCAGAAATGTTTCACAACAAGGGAATTTTCCTTATAGCAAATCTATGTCTCAGAAGTAAACATAAAAAAACATGTTGTGCAATCTACAATCTGATTGGTTGAAAACAAAATCATCCAACTAGGCCACATTGAAAAAAAAAATTGCCAAATCTACAATAAGCATTCATTTTCATACTTGCATCAATTTTTTGCATAATGTCTTTCACTTTGCTTCATCCATCTTTCATCTTTATTACTTTTATCCTGTCTTCAACTGTTAAACTTGATTTAAGATTGGCGCGTCGGCAAGCTCCACGCATCAAATGACATCATTTCAGCTCCATGCCCCTCCACGGAGTCCACTTGGAACAGATTTTCTACAAAGCGTACCTTCTGGAATTTCTGTATGACTTGCATACATGGTGGACGAATCCTTTATGATTTGTCTGAAAAGGATTACAGTGACCTAAATACCATAAACAACTCCTGACAAGGACCACATTAGGGAGAGATTTAGAATTTAGATCGTTTGAGTCTACTAGGTTCCTCTACTTCTGTTATAGAGCGCTGTTATTTGTATCCTGTAGAGTCTATTTACTGCCACCTATAGTATGGGAGAATATCATCTGCGGGGGAAAGCCGCACTGAGTAATATGAGTAGGCAATATGTAATCGAATTACTTTGATTGATCTTTACAGTGCTTTTTCGGTTCATGTAAAAATAATAATGTAGTTACGTCTTTCTTTTTTTGAGTATGTGGGCCTCAGAGGAAAAGTTTCAACACCCCTGCCTTAAATCACCGTTTTGAACACAAACACACGTAACCTTTCTCCATGGAAGAGAGGAAAGGGGTGCGGTGAAGAAAAAAAAAAAATGATAGTCCGGACTCATTTATCACATTGCTCCAAATGTACAGATGAATCCAGTGATGAAAATCTGTGCTGAGAAATGTCAGGCAGATATTAACTCCAATGCATCAAAGCGGCGCCGCAGTCACTAAGCTGACGCTCCGAGCCGCCGGTTCAAGTCTGAGCCGCCGATGTAATTTTCAGCCAACTGCGGCCATTTGTCACCCAGAAACGAGTAAATAAAGACACAAGTCACTTTCTCCCAAAGATTAACATCTGAAATGATGCAGAGCGAATTTCATTAGCGCGCAAATGCCATTCTTTAGATCTGTCTCATCTCAATGAGAGTGAAGGGAGTGAAGGGGGGGAAATTGCCTTTTCATGTAGTTTTCACTAATCGCTTCCCTAACAAAATACGGCAGCCTTGTACTAATAAGTAAGTTAAGGCTCAGTGGATAGATAGAGCGAAACAGCACAGAGGCTAATGGAATTGAGAGCTTTCCATGCCTCCATGGGTGTCTTAATTGTCAAAAGGAGATTCTCAGATGAGTACTGCGGGAAGCCTAAATTGGAGAGCAACTCGCTGGACTTGTTTTAAGCCAGAGCGCCTCTCATTTGCGTAAGCTGGATCAAATCCTTTATTCGCCGTCTGGAAAGAGCAGCGGCAAACTTTCCAATGCGGCCAATTGGGACTGCGGTGACTGAAAACCTTGTAAATTTTCAGCTTTGCGGCTTCCGGCTTTCCGCGAGGTTCTTGTTTATTACGCGCATGTTTTGCAGAACTGAGAAATGATTGCTTCCCTTCAAGGTTAGGTGACTTATTGTTACTCTTTATGGTGAGGCACGGTGGAACTTCGGAAGTCTAACACAATGCGTGACAATGGTTGGTATTCCATTTGTCGCAGAAGAAAAGGACGCAGCTATCGATTCTTTGCAGCTTATCAGAGGCTATTGCTGTTAGCTAATGCTAATTTGTGCATCTAAAAATATCTCGATGGAAATCTGTTTAACAGTTGGCCCAGATTTGCGCCAGACAGTTGCTTGAAAGTGGCTTTGGATCTAAGAATAGTCTCACTCCATTTTTTTTTTTCAATCCAAACCAGTGCTAAGGATTTTGAATGTAACAAAAACACTAAAAACAGAGTTGCTATGCCATCTGTGTCTTATTTATTACCCTTGTGCGGTATTTTGATCATTTTTGGGTCATTTTCTTCCACACCATTCTCGCAGAATTTTAACAAAGAGGTTGCACACTCGTGGTAGTGTGATAAGGAAGTAGTCTTGCCATGTTGAAATTTGACATCTGGGTGAAATTTCAGCTCCTTAATGTCTTCTCTCAATGATTTCCTTTGAGATGAATTGCCTTTGTAAAGAACAAATGACTGGACAAAATACTGCACAGGGGTTAAACTTTGTAAATACATTTTTTTGTGGTCTCTCAAGAGATCGTAAAACATGTTTTTTTGTTTTTTTCCTGGCTCGCCTGCCAGAAAATTCAATGACTAATCAAAGGCACACATTTTGCAAGGGAGCCACTATAACATAGTTTGGCAATGTTTTTTTTCCCTGTTCCAATTAATGTGCTTTTAATTTGAAAGCCAAAAACAAACATTTCCTGCTATGCCATTAAAAAGCATAACATTTGATTTGTTGGTACCTGCACAAAATTCCACTGAATTTTGATACCAGCAGCCATTTTGGACTGCTGGGAGTCCAAAATGGGTGCCTCATTTCCTTTTTTGATTTCGTTTTGTCTTAAGCTTGCATCCATGTCGTGTTTGATTGCATCTATTTTGTGCGTGAGTGTTTGAATTTTTTGTAGTTGTTTTGGTGCATGTGTGTGTTTCGTTTATTTTTGCTTTGTGTTTGCAAATTTTGTTTTCACTTGCTTGTTTTGTTTGTTTGTTTGCCTTATTCTTGTCAGTAGTGTTCTGCAAAGTGCAGCACTTTGCCCTTGCCGGCTAAGGAAAAAAAAAAGACACAAAGCTCATTTTTATTTTTACTTTTGATCCTTAAAATTGACTTTTGGTGAAGTTCCACCATTTTCATTCACAGTTTCAGACCGCCTCCAGAAAGTGTGTTGTAGAATGAATGTTTTTTAATCTAAAAAGGTCAATATGAACATGAATTTGGAAAGTCCATGCCAGCGTTTTGTAATTGCAGTCTAGCCAGAAGATGATGTCGAGATAAATGAAGATAAAGTTGCTCACAATGTGGCGGGGATTTGATGAGAATCCCAAAGTGAGGACCCTTCATTTGCAACCCTTAATCAGTCCAATGAGATCAGATTCCGGCAGAAAAGAAAGTGAGGGTGGAGAAATGAAATGCTAATTAGTATTGATTACCTATGTGCATATGACCCGTTCAATCTCCCCATGCATTCTTAAATCAACCCAAATTATTGAATTTACTAATTTCATGCAGGGGATGAGAGAAGTCTCAGTGAACTGTGCACCTATTGGAGTGTGAGGAAATTACAATGATGGGATACAAGGTGTCTTTTTGAGCACAGGCGGAGGAGTAAAGCCAAATTAAGCATGCTGGTTTAAGTTAAGTATAATTATTATGGGAGTGTCTGTGGGGAGGAAAGGTGATTCAGGTTGATTTTTTTTTTTCTTTCCCCTCCTCCCATCCTCTTTCAAATTACATTTCACATTGTCACCAAGCAATAGTCTCAGCTTGACCATATATGCATGTAATTACAGTTAGTTAGGATGGATGTGGGGAGGAATAAAGTGTTTAATAAGTGGAAAGCAGACCAATTAATACGCCTGTGGGAAATTGAAATTTTCTTTCAAATGATAAGATTAATTCCCTAATTGTGGCAGCACACGCGGCCTCACACCGTTAATCTGCGTCAGTAATAAGCCACTCATCGCAGGAATGGTCCTGTGCCAAAGTGGACAGCGACTGATGTAGGAAATCCGTGTCATAATGGACCCAATGAACCCGGAAGCAAAGAGGAAATGATGGTGCACTGCCGCCACCTGCTGTACATTTGTGAAATGACGCCTGTTGACAGGGATAGTCAAATGACTAATTGACATTTTTTTTCATTTTTGCTTTCGTACATGAGTTGAATTATCATTCTACTTTTACTGATTTTTTTTTTTTTTACCAACGTAAAGCAGCACCAGACCAAACAATAATAGAGCCAGCAAAGAATGTCTAACATACAATATCATAAAAAAATAATGTTAAAAACAAAAATCAATCACTTTCGCTAAAGTTTTAAATTAAACGGTCAGAAATCCTGCGATTGACGGTGACAAGTCTTGTTTGTGCCCTGCCTTTCGCCCAAAGTCGCCAAGGATAGGTTCTAGATCACCCATGACAGTAGTGAGGAAAAGATATAAAATGGATGGATGGACTGTCAGAGTAGTCATAATTCACGAATGGTTGTATTTTGCAGTGGTGTAAAGCTGCCCCCGTACACACCACTTTGTCTTGTGTGTTTTGAGCTATAATGAGCAAATCATTAGCGGCATCTATTTTGTATCATTTTTATATGCAACTTTTTCAATACACATTTAATTTTTATTTACAATATTTGTGCCTCGAGTGCATTTATAATGTAACCGCACTGAAACAAATTATGCTTGACAACAACAGATGGGAGGGTTGACTCATTAACAGAAAACAAATGAGATATTTAATGGGACTTAAATATAAAAGTGGATCATAAATGAGTAATAAGAAAAACACAATGGCTAGCTGAATAGGGTAGACATTTCAACATTTTTATTCTCATTCACGTACAACATTTTTCTGTGCATTGTCAGACAGCTACAGCAGTGTCTACAGTTAACATGACATGTTGACACACAAAATAAACTATGTTAGAAAGATAAATATTAGGACTCAGTGTAAAGCCGGGCACAGGCTGTTCTTCACTTGCATCGATGCATCTTACATGCATGTTGAGCCTCGCACAAAAAAAGAAAGGGATCCACAGTACGCCACTCCAAAAATAAAATGAAGGGTTTGGAGATGGGATGACATTTCCAGATGAAGCTAAAATGCACCTTGTTATTCCTGTTTAGGAATGAATAATGTCTTCCTTAAATGTCCGCCCCAAAGTCTAATATCCCTCTTCTTTTATATCTATATATTTTTATATTTATATCTGAATTTGGAGCAGTGTACTTGCACAGCTCTGTGCTCAGAGCCTGCCTACGCAACTTGAGACAGGGAAAGTGCAAAATTCAAAAACATGACAATAATAAACATCTGTGTGTTTGAACTTGGAAAAAAAAAGCCATTTGTGTGCTTGAGTGTGTGTATGAGCGTAGAAGTGTGCATTTTTTTCACTAGGAGCACTTCTGAGGTTAGGTTACAGATCAATGACTACGTCCACATAGGGATGCCTTGAAGGTACAGGTGTTACTGGCGTTTTTAGACAACATGTGGAGTTCACACCTCAGTTAACACACGAGCTTGGACTTTGGGGGCCGTCGTGACAGCGCCGGATGTCTTCACATGGCCACAGAAGCGTCCGAGTCTTTGGGCCGGCTGTGCACGACGTGTTCCAGCTGCCCTGAGTCCGAGACGTCGTAGCTTGTCTTGTACTTGGCGAGGATCTTCATCAGAGGGCGGAGCTTCAACCACCATTGCTCTTTGGGGATTCTGTGACTATTGACAGATGGGGGAACGTTAGTTAAAATGAGTGGATGTAACTACTAATCAATCAATTTATCTTATCTATCTATCTATCTATCTATCTATCTATCTATCTATCTATCTATCTATCTATCTATCTATCTATCTATCTATCTATCTTTTTTTTAGATACCGACAAAATATCCTATTTTAACTGGTTAGCAATTGTGATTAGCATTATTACGCTGGCAATTTATTACAGGTAATTATTGTTATGTACTGACAACTTCCTGATCTTCTTCTGGTTCTTGCTTGACTGCCCCCTACTGGTTAAAATCTGAACACCAAGCCACTATAGATTGTTTGCAGTAACAGGTAATATTTTCAGATAATATAGCCTGAGTGCTTTTGGGGAAGTACTTTATTTTGGGGAGCTCCAAGAGCTAATATTTGATCTCTTTATGTCTTTAATGAAAGCCTTCTAACTACTAAATCAGTATGTTTTTAAGCACACAAATTCTATTAACAGGTTGAATACTAGGTGGTGCACCAATACAAGCAATGGAGCCGTATGTCAAGACGTGTTTTGTTTGTTTTTGTTTTATTTTCCGTAGTACAACTTTGTTATGCCTTTTCAACTTTGCAATAATTAACCTTCCTTTTTGTTCCTTTTTTTTGTTACATGGAAGCTATTTCAAAATTGTGATATCCCCTGTGAAAGGACTGTGTAGAAAAAGGTGAACCGTGGTTATGACATAGCTTCAAGGAGGATATTTGTAGTATACCTTTTCTGAAAATTTACCTACCCGACATGATCGAAATTTTTGTCCAGCCCCATACATATATCGATGGGCGCTATCCTGCAAGTTTATGTTATTTTTTATATTTGTAGTGGACCTTTTCTTAAAAATGACCTACCCGACATGGTCGAAATTTTTGCCCAAATTTTTGGCCGCCATCCTGCAAGTTTATTTTATTTCCGTCCTCCAAACGCACCTGGTTCAAATGATCAGGATCACAATTATAGTTGTGATTAGCTTGCTGATGAGCTGATCATTTGAATCAGGTGTGTTGGACAGAAACATAAAAAAAAAAAAAAAATGCAGGATAGAGGCCCAGCTGGGATTGGAAACCTCGAAGCTATATGAATTAATTTTTGAGGAGTTTTAACCGCTGAAATGATACATCACACATACACAAAGTCCGTCTCCCCCTTAAGTTGCACCACTGGCTGGAAAATCAGAGCTCTGCGGCGCATTCCAAGCAAGCAGCAACTGTCCTCAGTGTTAGCAAAAACTCTGCCTGCAGGGAAAAAAAAAATCATACAAGTCAAAAATAGACTTAGCTTTATTTATAGGCAGCAGCCGACAGTCAACAATGGCAAAGCAAGTGCTGAGAGAACAGATGCGACAACAAAGGGACAAATAGCAACATTGAGGAAATGGGTTGCCAAGCTACAAGAAATGTGCACGTTACACATGGTTCTCTAACTTGAAGAGCAACGGAGAGATATTTTGGGAATATGACACATACTGGTACACTGCCTGTGGGATAAAAATAAGATAGATAAGATAAGATAAGATCAGCAGCCTTCCATGGAATCACAGGTTTGTAAAAATCCAATATGTAAAGTTGTTCAGATGGGTCATTAATATATGACTCTTGCTCAGGAAAATGTATTTAGTTTAATCTATGACTGAAAAGAGACCTTTGAAAAAATACCAAACAAGCAAATGTATTATTAAATTGTCAAAATAAGTCACATGGTCTGATCAATCCAGGCAATGTACCGGTATAGTAGGTTTCTTAAATGCGGTGGCTGGTGGTAAAATGGCAGCAATGGGTGGCTACAGTGGTTGTCATGGTAGCGTAATGGATGTCACAAACTAAAAAGAAGATGTCATGGAGCCAGCTTAAAAAAAAAAAAAACATACATTTACCTTCATCTTATGTCATCCACCATGCGAATATGAAATAGATAAAAAAAAAAGACAAATTTGGACTTTAGGTGGAAGTCATGCATATGTTGCTTTACGACATCATATTTCAATACATAAATGTTAACTGTGAGCTAAGGGATTTTTTTATTGGCTACAGTTGATGTAAATGACCTATAAATAATTTCCTCTTGAGCGAATAAAAATATATCAAGATGCCAGGTCGTGGCGACTCCATGACAGATCTCAATAAATACCACGCCTCACTAGGGAGGGAACATTGACAACTGTAGCATAAATCTTTTTTTTTTTTTTTTTTTTTTTTTTTTTTTTAATAAGGAAGGACATTCTGCTCTCACCTTGTCTGAATGTCTCTACCAGCTTTTTGGTCACCCACTGCATTGCCTTGGCGGAGATCTTGGTCCCAAAGTTTCGGTCAAACGGAGATGGAGCGCCCCCCTTTTCAAAACATTGAATGAGGAGGCATTCCATTATAGTGACAGCAGTTATTTTCAGCTTTAACGGATATGTAATTGATCAATCTGATTGACCCATAAGTATATACATATATTTTAGGCTAATGTCGATTTTTGTTTGGAAAAAAAAAGGATGTAAAAAAGAGATTCAACACATTTTTCGGAATATAAGCCAATGTCAGATATTTACAATGTGCATAGAATTGTTTATTTTAATTTTGTTACAGCAACATTATGCATTCAACATGGACTGGATGCATGCATGTTTAGAAATAAGAGCAGCACCAACATATTTAACATAAATCGAATGTTGCTCCAACACAATAATAACATGCCTGATTGTGTTTACTTGTGGAGAGTACTTCTATAGTGTATATATATTTTAGGTTGTGTGTCAAGTGGTGACATCAAAGTCAATTCTTTGTACAACTTCCTTTGTTGCTCCACTAATTCTTGCTGGTAACAATTAAGGATGGCTTTGTTTTGAATTTCGGTCTGAAAAATAAGCTTGTCAACAAATTTCTGCAACATATTTAAGAAAAGATCCTTATAGCTAGGATTTATGTGAAATAATGACGCCAGTGTTTTGGTGTAAACGGTTCTAGTGCATTCAATTGGCATTCAAATTCACTGGCCAGCTGATTGTGTTGGACCTTACATATTTTATAATAATAATATAAGTGAAGAATGTATGCAAAATAAGTACATTCCATACTTTTGTCATATCTTATTTTTTTTTGACCTCTTTGAACTTCCCACTGCATAATCACAGTGTAGACAGAAAACAAAGACGCTAACAGTGCATCAGACACCAACAACTTTCCGTTTTCTGTATTCCGTATTTAAATAAATGTATGTATGTACTTGTTAGTAGCAGTCCCAAACCCCAAATGTGCTTTATAATTTTGTTTCTTGCATCGCCTCACTTGCTGCAAAGAAAAGCCCGTGTCTCCTCTGGGATTTATGAAAAGAGTGTTTGATCCAGTTTTATTTGTGCTAATCTCAAGACGCTCAAAACAAAACAAAGCCCATCTGTGAGGAACTATTGACAAAAAAAAAAAAAAATGCAATCCCCCAAATAAAGAGGATGTTAAATCCTTTAGGAACACTTAAAGTTCTCAGTCAAACGGTAGTTTTGAAGCGTACCTGCTGCATGTGTCCCAGCACATTCTTCCTGCAGTCAAACACACCTTTGCCTTCTTCACTATACAACTGGTAGATGAAGTCTGTGGTGTAGTTTTCATTTGAGTTCTCATTTCTTTTAGAAAAAAAAAGTAGGTTAGCTGCATAAATTTTCCACTGTAAATGTTGTATTCTTTTGTAGTCAAGTTCAAAATGCATATTCTGCACAACAGTTTTTAATACCTGAGCACTAGGCCTCGTTGAATGCTCGTTTTCATTTTCTCTGTCAAGTGCTCAACGTTGGCCTGCGGGGAGGATGACGAAAAAAATCAAAATAAAACATAAGATGCTTTCTTGTTGATGAATGAGAAGTACAACTTGGAAGTTTAGAGACATGACCAGAGGGGTGGGACAAAATATTGACATAGTAAACTACCATCTGATACATCAGCATCTGTCACTGACGCTGAGAACCATAAACGCTAATTAGCCGGCTGTTCGTTCTTTGCTTATTATAAAGCATTAAACAGTGCAGAATTGCTTTGAGTGTGTATTTAACGGAATGTTCTTCCCTAGATCTAAATTCAAATTGAATATGAAATTTGATATTTTGTTCATATAATCAAATAAAAAGGTGATCACATCATTTTTAGTTGGTTGGAATTGGGGCTAAAAAACAAACCAAAAAAAATGAATGAATTATTATTATTTTTTGCTTTAAAGGCTATGAAGCAACAAATTAAATGAAGTACACACACACACACATTCTACACTGTGTGTGTATATAATTTATATAATATATAAAAATGCTAAAAAAACACTTAATTTTTTGTTCTAACTGCAAAATTTTCAATAGTTAATGATGACTTATCACATTTTTCAACGCCATTTCCTATAAAACTTGCAACAAATATTTACTTCATCAAATAAATAACAAATCACATTCCGTTTCAAAGACAGTTATAAAACGTTCCTGTAGAATACAACAATACTGCTGACCAAATCTGACAGTGCCCATTTTTTTCAACTTAAATTAAAACTACGTAAGAGTAGTGTGAAAATTTTTACAATGCTTATTGACAGCACAGAGAAGGGAAAAACCGGCGAAGTAGCATCACTCTGTACTGTTATCCCTTCCTATCCCTTTGACCAAACATGATAACAATCAGAATTTACACTTGAAATTCTAATTTATCATAAAAGAAATCTGGGTAAGAGATGTACAATGCTCTGCTGCAGCGCAGTTTTCAAGCTTTCCCTTCACACCGAACAGCATGTTTGAATTTGATGAGGGTCTCCCACAAGACACGTGATTGGCTCCCAGTGACGACCATCAACCAATAAGGGCAGGAGTATTTACAACTCCCAGGCTGAAGTAGATTACAACTACACATTAGTAGCGAGGGATCACTTTTGTGACATAGACTATTTGATTGAGACGTCCTTACTAATAATCGACTTGGTGTTTGCGTTGAGATGATGGCTCACCTGCAAGTCCCTGATGTCAAAGGACTCTTCGTAGATGTATGCAGCGTCCGCGCCAGCGGCGAGACCGGCTACGGTCGCCAGGTAACCGCAGTAGCCCCCCATGGTCTCGATGATGAACACGCGCCTCTTTGTCCCGCTGGCTGACTGCTTGATGCGGTCGCAAGTCTGATGCGTGCATATATGCAATGTTAGTATGGGGTAGTTTGTTACTGCACACTGGTCGGTAGGTTAGAGCCTGCCCTCACTTGTGCTACTAAATATGTTAGCAGGAAATGTCATTAGGACTAAAAATCATGTTTTTTTTTTTTTTCTTGGAAATCTAACTCTAATATACAGCATATTATTTTGTGGTCATAGGTCAAGTAAAATGCAATAATCAAACAAGCATGAAGTTGCAGTTTTATTCTGCTGTCATGCAATCTGCAGATAAAGTCGACAATGTTTTTTGTTTTTTTTTGTTTATGCTCCAAGACTCCATTCCAGCATGCTTTGATTAGAAACAAGACTAACAAGTAACATGAGCAAATTGTACCTGTCTGCAGGTGCAAGAGCAAACCCATTTTTTTGTCTAAGGCAGAATGATAACTTAAGTGTATTATATATGCACAAGAAAAGCAATAGCATAGCTCTTCTTTCAAGGCCAGCATATTGAGACGAGTCCTGCATTAAAATAACAAACCATATATCAGATTGTAAACACAATGATTGAATCACAGTTGAAATGCAATATTTGGCTTGAGTGAAGAGCAGTGAATATAAAATAATGTATCATGAATAAAGCTACGCAGAAATTCTGTCCATTACCATTAGCTTTTAATCAGTGGATTCAGAGAAAGATGGCAGTCCATTAGAGCCACTTTTTTTTTAATACCTTTAAACAAGTATACATAGAAATATATTCTTGTTGTGGCCTTTTATTTACAAATGAGCTGCATTTTACCATTATGACATTGTACACACTCACCAGGCAACAAAATAGTGTGATGGCTAATACATCAACAGTGACTGTGCAATCTATGAGCCAGTTTGTTGTTTTGTTTTAATTCAAGTATGATTCTAAAGGCGGACAGGATTTTTGGATTTAGCGGTATATATTTTCTCTTTAAGGCCTCAGATTGAGTGAAAACAGCCTCAGAATTAACTTATTTGGTGCTAGCAATTTTCTGGATCACCTTTACCTAAATAATTACATATATTTCTGGGAATTAATTTCCAAATGCTTGAAAAATATGTAAAAATACATCTTTGCGATTCAATGAGTTAAGCATCAAATTGCCAACTGTTGCATTGCCATGCACACAACAGCAAAAGAATGTGTTGTCACATGGACAGAAACTCTTTTTGTACATGTGAATAAAAGCTACAGCTTAGTATATTTACTATTAACTGTCACCTACTATCAGGTTTAAGCTGTTCTAAAGCAACCCTTTTTCTCCCACCAAATCCCACTGGGGAAAAACAAACAAACAAAAAAAAAACAGCCTGGCACTTGTCAAAAGTGTTAATAATTAAATATACCAGCTTATACAAAGCCTTCGACCAAAATGTATTTTAAACACTACACTATCAATATTATTTTATCCAATTATTTATTACAGTATTTTTATTAAAGTGCAAAAGGGTAAAACAAACAAACAAAAATCAGTAAAACAGTAAAATGTGAGGATCCCTCATTAAAATACTATTCTAATATTATGGTTCTCAAATGAGGCCATCCGAACCCCTAGTGGAACAAAAAGTCACTTCAGGGGGTGGATGATATTTTAACAAGGCTCTTTAAAGCAATGAAAGGGGCTGTGCAGTTTTCTTTTCAAACCAAGAGCAAATCAATTAGAACATGAAGCAACTTCTTGCCATATTGTGTTATAGTGACTCCCTTTGTGAAATTTGTGAAGTTATCAACTGCCTTACCTCCACGATGGCATTGAGGGCTGTGTCAGCACCAATACTTAGATCTGTACCAGGTACATTGTTACTTATGGTGGCAGGCAGCATACACATCGGGATGCAAAACTCCTCATAGGTAGCGCGTGCCTCATACAGCTGCAGCAGACACTCAAGCGCCTGAAGCGGCAGCATTTAAATAAATGCATTAGAGCCACCAGAGAGAGGCACATCCCTCTTTTTTAGAGAGGGGATCTGCCTTTCCGGCTCTTCCCGTGTGATTGGCCCTTTTAGCACGGTGTGGAAATGGACGTGAACGAACAAACATGGAGAAAACATAAAGGAGTTTGGCACGGTGTGAAACTACACCAGAAGTTCAAAAAGATGGGAAAGAAACTGCTAGAACGTATGATGGGAATCAGACAAGGCAAGCTTTGATACATTCCACATCCACAATGAGGAAGGGAAACAAAGACATCCCACATCATAATAATGAGCAAATGTATTATAAAATTGCCATTTAGCGTGTATTGAGAGCCAAAACAAGATCACAGGCATGCCGTAAAGTCTCCATCTGGATGCAATCGCAGGAAAATCCAGTTGTAGCACCTGTACCATGCCTCCATGTTCCGTTGGACGACTTACCTGGGAGGAATGGGGGTCTTGCCTTTAGGCATGGGCCGATAACCGCTTTGACGGTTTAGCATGGTGATAGAAAGCCAAGCTTTCAAAGAACGCTGATGTTGTCTATCACCGGTAATGAGGGCTTTTCTTTTTTGCCTGAGCTAACAAAAGAGGTTTTTAAACGGGTTATGTTTGGCTGTTTGTCGAGTTGACTCAAGTTGCTGCTTTAAAAATATTTAAGGGAAATTGATGTTTTTTGTACACCTTGTTGGCATGCAAGGAGGATGAGGAGGTCTTGATGTGATGCGTTTGCGTGTCTAAACCAATCAATACACTGAATTTTGATGTTGTCACTGGGAAATGATTGGACGGTAAAGGGAAATGATTGGACAAAACTTTACCGGTTGAAATCAAGTCATGTTGCTTAGCATGCCCTTTGTGCTTTTTTTGAATCTTACAAGATGGCTCTCAAACATTAGTGCTCATTTTTGTTCAAATACACATTTAGGCTAAAGCGAGTCAAACTTGCTTTCTGTAAATTTTAAGGGTTACAAGCGATAACATTCTAAGTTATATTATTATTTTAGAGGATTTTATTGTTTTTCCCAAAGTCTAGTGTGCCTCACTGGACATTCTCACTGGATGCGATATGGTTTCACTAGCGGTGATGGGTTATGGGAGCTGGTTGTCACTAGTGCTTGCAGAGTTGACTCAAGTCGCCTCTGATCATAGTTACATAGCTGTTTTTTTTTAACCCTTTTTTGTATGCATGTAGAATAAGACTGTCTTCTTCTGATATTTTTGCTCAAGGTTATCACACCGTCAGAATCTAATATCGGCCCATACCTACTCATAAATAAATTGACAACGTTTGTCTACTTCCAACAAGTATGGAGGGTGCAAATGTGCAATTTGTGTACTGCTCAGCTACTCTAGCTGCCAGGCCCGCGACTTACAGTAGTAATGGCATTCAGAGCTGTGTCAGCTCCAATGCTGAGATCTGAGCCCGGTATATTGTTGGAGACCGTGGCCGGCACCATGATCATGGGCACACAGAACTCGTCATACTTCCCGCGTGCCGTTAACAACTCCAGCAGCGACAGGAAGGCCTGCAGGGCAGAGCCGAGTTGCTTTAGTGTTTGCGCTGGGTGGCGCTTTTGCTGAGTTGGGAGAGGGGGAAGGTGCGGTTTGAGTGGGTGCTACTTGCCACAAGGAAGGGAAAAGACAAATGTGGAGGGTGCCAAGGGGAGGAGCCAAGCCGATCACAACGGAAAGCAGCGAAAAGACAGATACCACTCTACGGACACTACATTTGAGTTGCCATTACACACAAATATACAAATCTGTACAAACAATATACAGCACTTGCAAACATCTCGGTCGAAAAAAGCAGATGACACTGATAGGATTGTATGAAATGAAATAAAACTATAAACAGCAAATTATTTTTACGACTGCAAGTTCCCTTCAAATTCATTTACATATTGAATGTTTTGAAAAAATAAACATGAACGTGAATGCAAAAAACACTGAATAAAGGAGAGAGCTGTTGTGAATTATCAATAATATAACAATTACATTGCATTGTGAAGTTAACTGTCGTCATAATTCGTAAGAACATTCAGGTTTTGGCAGAGGTTCTACTTGAAAACAGAACTGACAGAATCAATAAGTATTTGCATGCTTATTCGAAGTTACTTTATAGATAAACTAAAGTAACAAAAACAAACTTAGTGGTGTCTTGAGATACAAATTTAATTTGTTCGAGACTAGCATCTCAAAGCATCTTTCCCATTAAAATAAACTGGAAGGGCTTTAATTTGTTCTTTCCTTGCCCAGAAATTGTAATTACGTGTTTTAATTAGAAAAAAAAAAGAACTTTAAGAAAAACCCTTGAAAAAGGGTCAAGAAAAAAGTACACTCAACCAAAACAATATCATTTTTTAACAGGCCAACTTCAAAAATTAGATTGTTTTTGTGCAAAACACCTAACTGGCCCAAATATTGGGTGAGTTCTTTTATTGACTCATAATTGTTTTTTATTTCTTTCTTTCATTATTTATTTAATCCAACTGTTTTAGAGTGTGTTGTACTTAACATGTACTATTACAGTATAATATGACGTTTAAAATGAATGAAAGTTGTTTCACACAAAAAGCTTCATAAAGTCTTTGTTTCAGCCTTGCTCAAACCATTATTGAATATGTATTTTGATCAGGAAAAATAGCATTCCATAATATGTAGTTTTTGACCCATAATCAGGTTATTTTAACCCAACTGTTTTTGGAGTCCATGGCACTTTAAAGTGTGGTAATGGAATCTACGTGTGTTGCTGCACCATTTGTGTTCAATCCGTAGTTTAAAGAGTGATACATAGACTCTCTTTGTGATACTAGAAATAGCAATAAATATCTTAAAGCCTTATTTTATTTTTTTAAATTGCTCACTATTTCCAGAAGTTTTGCTTATTATCACGTGAGTTAAGTTCACTGCAACCATCAAGTGCTTGTCTTTCAAGGATGTGCTTGAAAGCCAAAAGGAACAAAGCTCGCAAGTCAAGTTACTTGTATTTCAAGGCACCACTGTGACTGTCATGATGAATTATTGGCATCACATTCATGTATTATGCACATAGTAATTAAAATGTCAATATTAAAAGAGTAAAAAACGGTTGTAGGTTTAGGAGGAGAAAAATTTGCAACATACCTCAAATCCACCAATGACCAGCAGTGCGTTTATGTTGTGAGCTCGCATCTGCTCAGCTATTTTGCCGACATGCTTTGCGGGGAGTGTTCTGTGAAGGAAAACATCAATACAGGCAATGTTTGCTTAAATCCATCAATACATTCAATGTCATCCCGATTGAATCATTTGTTACCATCTGCATGCGGCATCCTTAAAGCAACACAGAAATCCTTGAGTAAGGGTGACCTTACCTTTTAGTCCCCAACAGAGAGCCTCCCTGTCCTGTCCATCCTCCAACATCAGCCCATTTAATCTCCTTAATCTGAAAGGGAGACAGTCGCAACACGTGCTTTAACAAGTTACTTTCATGACTTTTGTCCTTCTGATTGCTGTAGTCTGCGGCATATAAAACATTTCCTCCTTAGGGTCACAGAGTTAAATGAAAAGGGATTTTCTGGCACGCTTTCTTTTTCCACCAGGGGAGGTAGTGGACCTGTAGAGCACTGAAGTAGAGAAATCTATTACTCCCTGCTGGTCTCATTTTCTTCGGGTCAATTGGAGCAGCCAGTTTTCAGATAGCACAGAGTGCACAAGGGATGTTTAACTAACCAGTGGTATTGGAGACAGTTTGGTGAAGATAAATGGCCGCATTGTTCATTATGTGCTGGCCTTTGAATCAGCCAGTGTTGGCTGTCGAGGGAATTAAGGTTACTGATTGTGAAAAGGTCAGGACAGGATGAAAGAAGAAAGATGTGCAACCAGTTTTACTAAAGGAACAGACAAAAAACACGATTTACCAGATTACGGTCCAGTCACAGAGCAGATTTAATCATCTCAAAAGGTCTACTTTCCAATAGTTCCGTCATGTGATTTTTAACTTATATTTCATTATATATTTTATTATATATTATGTCATATCTATTATATATATATATATATATATATATATATATATATATATATATATATATATATATATATATATATATATATATATGGTCCAGTTTGACAGGACCAGAATATAAGAGCAGTTACCTAAAAAAGCCTGAAGATGGAGACAAAACAACACAAATACAGTCAATGACAGTTGTTTGTCATAAATTAGGAAAAATACCGTAAAGAGGGGACGAAAAACGATGCAGATCACATCTTAAGATGAAAAAAACGTAAGACAGGGATGTCGTAGACTGGGGGTCCACTGTATATTACATTATTAATGTAATGTTATTGGTTATCCTTATGTTATTCAACGAGGACCTCTAATGGACAAATTTAACATTACAACTAATTGAACTTAAAGGGACAGTCCAATTAGCCATTTTCAGAACCAAAAAGTTGATATTTGTTAATAATTAATTGGATGTGGATATTACGCACATCTACAACGAAATACATGAAAACCACTGAAAATTACATTCTGATGGCTCAAGTAAAGACCAATCACGTTTCATGAATATCACATGGCCAACAATTGAGCATTGATTGGTCATTAACCAAGCCTTGATAATCGGTGATGTCATTTTTCAGTCGACGACAAGTGACAAATGATCTATGGGCAAGGCTCACGTGATAACCAATCACGGCTCTCCTGTTGGTTCACAAGTTGAGCTCATTAGCAGAGACCAAGTGAGAAATAGTTTTTAAATGTATTAAATGTACAATGAAATCATTTAGTCATCAAATTCATTATAGACATTTTTGTTTCCATTCCAATAGTAAAATTAGTGTTCCAGTACTTAACTTACCTGACCTTTGTAGAAGCCCTCAAACCCATCATTGACGGCAAACATTTTGTGCCCCTCCGAGATGCCCACCCTGACAGCTGAACGGACGGCCGCGTTCATCCCGGCTGCAGGCGCGCCCACGTTCAATATTGCCACATTGAAATTGCTCTGGTGACAGAAGAATCACAGTGAAAAATCAGTTTAGTATCATTAAAAAAAATAAGCTGTTTTTCTATTAAATACTTCATTTGAAACCTAACATCTGGAGCTACAGTATATCAGCAAGTCGGTTTGTTGTAACAGTTAACCGCCAGGCGCTAGGGAAGGAATCGATAAAAGCGTCATGTTCTGCTCCAAGGTACACGCTCCTTCTGCCTTGATCATTACCACCAATGCAGGAGTGTCCCTGATGGGAGCGCCGCAGCACGAGCCGGGCCACGCTGCCTGCACACTTTACTGATTTTCTGTCCAAAGCTGCCTCTATAGCGAGGCATAGCAGCAGGCTACAATAGTACATTGGGGAGCTCAGCATGGAGTAAAGATGTCCTAGATGATGGCAGCTGATGTAAACTGGCTCTTCCCACCAACCATGATAAGCACTTAAATATAAATATGGTAATGTGTGTGTGTGTGTGTGCTATTGTCTGAGTTTGGCAGCTGTTAAACAGCTCAGGACGAGCTGTGATGACTTACAGTAGGCAGTTCTGATTCGGGTTTACGATGAGCCAGCAATTTGTAGGTCTTCAGGTTGTTCTCAAAACTCCTGCAGTTAAACAAAAAGAAGGTTCATTTAATTAAATTCCATCCATCGTTCTATTCTACTAGCTTGTTCAGGGTAACAGAAAAATTGTACAGCAAAAAATATTCCGACATGAAACTGGCCATATGAGTTAAAGTTCAATTTATTCAAACATACTTTTGAAAAGATTGACTGTATTGATTATTATTCTGCAGTAAAAGTGAAAATAAGGGTTTGCATGGTTATACATTATGCTAACATATTTAGCTTTATTTCTTGCAATGAAGTGAGAGATCAGAACACTTTCTTTACCTCCCACGGAGCTTAACTGCATCTTCAAATTTTTTTTCATCCATTGCCTTCTGTACCTCTTGAGTCTGAGGGAAACAGCAGGATTGAATACATTAAAGTTTCTGAACAATAAAGTACAGCCCAAGCAAGGATTTTTTGTTTGATTTGGTTGTTGGCTGAAAAAAAAATGGAAATTACCTAGTATTTGGCTGATTAATTTTAAATTGAATAATGAATAAAATAGCATTTGTTTCCTCACTATGAACTCGCATAGGTGTTAACTGTATGTGGAATTTCATCATCCACGGGATGGGCTGGTGCCTCTTCCCTGTGAATAGCAGGGTTCAAAAGCAAATATATTCTTTTAAAAAAAAATGGCATTTAGTCCTGGATTTATTTTTTTCAATATTTTTGTAAAGTTTGGCTAAAGAAAGGTCTAAAATGGCTGATGTTGAATGAATTAAGCACTAAAGTAATGAATTACTTAAGTTACAGACAGTTTGTTACTTTAAGTACTTGGGTATTTAAGTCCTAAAGTAATCGATTAATTTACACAATCAAAGAAAGTAATTGATTATTTGTGCTAAGTATTGAAATAATCAATTACTTTAGGATTTTAGTACCTAAAGTGATCAATTATTAACCCATAAGTACATAATCACTTCAGTACTTGATCACGTAATCAATTGCATAAGTACATAGTTACCTACAGCAATTGATTAGTTTAGCACTTTATTCATTTAGTAACAGATATTTCAGGAAACAGCTTTTCGCCTCCCCAAAAAATTGAAAACTGCTTAAAAGAAAGTACAAAAAAAATAGTTGACTAATAGCTACATTCAGATAATAAGTCTTTAAAATGTATAAATAATCATCAAGTAATTTGGTAATCTATTATTTGTCGGTTAATCATCGCCCCTCAATATTATGTAAATCATAAGTGTATTACTGTAAGTTTCAGAAGAAAAATGCTCGAGACTACCAAAATCAAGGATGAAGAAGCTCTACAAAAAAAGAAAAAAAAGCTTTTGCTGCTCAGTCACTTTCATTTCATGAAACGCTGCCAAAAGCTTTGGATAATTCCGTCTCAGACACAACAGCCTCTAAAAGCACTCAATGTGATTTGTCATCATTGCTGAGTGCTCACTGATATCTCTGCAATGGAGTCTTGTTCAAATTGTAAAGGTTGGAGTGTGTTGCCAGTCCAATATCTAATACCTACCATCTGTACGCATTCCATCAGAGGCAAGCGCACTGATTGGTTCCCGCACAGAGATACCACGAAAGCTGGTGTGTTAGCTGTGGTCTCCAGCAGGCAAAGAACAGCTTCCACACCCATTCGGCTAGCCTGTATGAATGGACAATCAACAAAAGTGCTGTATAATCAACATTTCCATCACTAAGTTTCGTATAGTTGTCAAAGTTTTACAATTACTATTATTGACTGGGCGTGTGCGCCTCTCTCTCTCTCTCTCTCTCTCTCGCTCTCTCTATACTGTATATAGAGATAGATATATCTATGTCTATATATCTATCTATCTATCTATCTATATATCTATATCTATCTATATATATATATATATATATATATATATATATATATATTAGGGATAAGACAACATATTAATTCCACGAGACAAGATGTCTTATGAGACTGAGTCAACAAGAAAAGAATTCTGCAAAATGTGTAATATACTGAAAAATAATGAGTAATACTGTATATATATTCCGGTTTCTAGACCACTCTTTCAACATATATAATAGTAACGAAGTGACGATCACAGAACACATTTGTGTCAGTCTACTTTGTTCAAAAGTAAGTACAAACGACAACTGTCAGGCTGCCTGGATCAAAGTGAGTAATTTGCATCAAATTGCCTCTAAAAAGTAATCTGACTATTATAGGGACACTTAAGCACTGCCAGCTAGCGGCTAAATTATGCTAATGATTAACACTGTCAACAGGTGTCTTATAAAACATCGTAATAAGGGCTTTTTTAGCATCTTGAATTAGCGATTGAAAATGAATTCATTGAAGTCATTGTCGTGACACTTTCTGGGATGAACTTCAAAATGAAGACATACCAAGGCATCGGTTCTGTTATTTTATTTAGTATGGTAAGGTTTATTTTTATTCTCTCGCCACATTTGGCAGCGTTTAGCTGTCATGCAGAGCACTAATAGGCAAGGGCATTCTTTTGAGTACCTCATGTCAAAAACAACAGCCAAAAGACCTTGATTTGTGCACAAACAAGAAATCTTATGGTGTTCTAATCTGGCAAGTACTCGTGGAAGGAGATCTCATCCTGTTCCTAATTTATAGAGTTCATTATTTTTTTCCCGTCAATGTCTTCCTCTTGATCTCGCATATGCTGTTAATCTGTTCATGGGTTTAACGTGTGACCTGAGGCTACTTCTCTTCAGACACACTTGGATTACACAGATAAAGCCATGTCGAGACTGAATCTGTGACAATCCAATCAGGAGTTGCAAGAAAAAGTTAACATTAACCCTTGAGCAGTATTTTGACCATTTTGGGATCATTTTCTTCCACATCTTTCTTGCAGTATTTTAGCCAAGGGATGGCATTCTCATGCAGTGGTGCAATAACTAAGTTGCTGTGCGATGTTGAACTTTAACATTGTTGTCACCATGCGGATGAAATTTCAGCTCCCTTGTGTCTTGTCTCAATGCTTTCCCTTTGATTTAAGATAAAAGGATTGGACAAAGTACTGCATAATGGCTAAATAAATTTTGTACATACCAGGATACGATCGAAAGCAGAAGGGGTCCCTCCTCGCTGCACGTGACCCAGGATTGTCACTCGGGTATCAAATCCCAAACATTTGACAACAAGCTGGAATCATGAAATGCAGAAATGAATCTCTAATCGTCACCACAACGATCCTCGATATGGCGTATGCCAATAGAATGTCTCCATTATTGATTTAAAATGGCATCTTATTACTGTAAAATAAACAACGTTCAATATGCAAATACACAAGCACGACACTAAAACACAACAGTACAAAAATTTGAATAAAAAAGCTGAAGGGGAAACAGCAAAGCACAAGCAAGCCATTCAAATTTTTCAGTCATGTTAGTCGTGTGCAGGGTGTGGGGGCAAGGGACTTGAACTCCACATCAAACCGGAAACACATATTTGGATGCTGTACACAACAATAATAGTGCAGGATCAGGGAATAAATTCTACAGAATCAAAACAAAAAGCCAACAATGTGGATAGTTGTTTTGATTTAATACCGCTAAATATGTATTCAGTAGTGTCCTAACGTGATGGTAAGAATAATATTAGCAGCTGTCATAGCGGCAGCATCGGTGGTGAAAGGGGCCTTACCCTACTAGAGTGTCGGAAAGAGCATTCCAGAAACACAGCGACAAAGTCAAAGCCACATGAGGGCAGCAACAAAATAGTAAAGGTCACATAGGAGGCAGTCGGAGGTCAAACGCTGGAATGCGCCACACTTTACTTACATCCTTAATACACTCAGTGGTAATTGGCTTGTTGTTACGGTCAATCGCCCCTTCGGCTACTATTATGATATTCAGCCTTTTCATCCCTGCTCGATTCTGCAGGCGTGGCGGAGAGACAGCATGACAGAAAAATTGTGAATGTGGCTATGACGTTGGCTTTCAGAAGCACAGGGACCAGACAGTGTCTTGTCATGTTTTTAGAGCTCTTTGCTAATCCTCATTAGTCTAGTGTTACAGGTTGTTTTTCCTCAATATAATGATACCATTTACTATAGGACACAAGCGACATTTGGCTTGTATCTCAGTTGGTTCCCAGCAGTCAAGGCTCCATGCTTCTGGTCTCCCCTTTCCTTGCATTAAAGTACTCACATCCTTGACATAACTAGATGTTATGGGCTTCCCGTGCCTATCAATGGCTCCCTCTGCCACTATGATTATATTCAGCCTTGTGCCCCTGGAACGGGTCTGCATCATAATAAAAACATCAATTCTCCAAAAAACAGAAAAATGCATTATGATTAAGAGAAACGCTGATAAAAATTGCTACAGGTAGTGCTAAATACTAAACATTGCATTAGATGTATTATACTGCATAAATGTAAGTAACACATGAAAAATAAGTCATTTATTTTATACTGTAAATATAACTCATTCATGTCATTAGTAATCAAACGTAGTGAATGAGTTAAGTTCGCAAAGGTAATTTAAGCGCAAGATTACAGTATAATAGTGTGCCAAACACTCAAAAACGACCCTAGAAATGTGCACATTTACCTTTAAATAAAACAGGTCTCTTTGAGACAGAGTCAAAGCTCCACAGTTCTTTTAGTATGTCACAATACTGTTGGGTGTCTGTTTGTTTGTCTGTCTGTCTGTCTATCTATCTATTTATCTATATCTATCTCTCTATATAGACAAATACAATGTGAAAATTGAGAGATTTTTTTTGTTGCAATGTTTAACATGTAAGCAACTAAAGGATGTGTTACCGCAGACAGTTTTTGACACATCTTCTCTTCCCAGCCATCCTCCGGAGGCATCTCAGGGATTAACACCCAGTCTGCCCCACATGCCAGGGCACTAACCAAGGCCAGATAGCTAAAACAACAAACAATTACGGATGATGTCTTGTGTATGACTTGAGAGGAAATCTGCTCTTAACGTGATGAAAATCTTACCCACAATGCCTGCCCATTACTTCTAAAACAAATGTCCTCTGGTGACTGAAAAATGACATGTGAAAAGATGGTGTATTTAATCGAGTACAGTGTTTGATCATTAAAAATTAGCAGGTTTACCTAACCTAAGCTCTCACCTCTGTGCGGTTGTCATGATAGCATCTACCACCTCAATGATTCTGTGCAGAGCAGAATCTGTGCCGATTGTCATGTCAGTTCCACAAAAGTCATTATCAATGGAGCCCACCATTCCAACGATATGAAGAGCAGAGTACGTCTGAACAGACTGGTGCTCAATAGAACCTGAAAAAGAGAATTACATTGTGCTCCAATCAAATTACTGAGTTCAAGAAGAACAACTGCTACTGAGTTTAGGCTAAAGGTGCGATTTGATGGAGAAAATGAACAGAAAATGTCATTCCCTGTACCTTGCTCTACCAGTTCCGCTAGCAGGCCGCTCCATTCCTCCTTGAAGAGGTTGGCTCCCGTCAGGCTGCCATCTCCACCAATCACACACAGGTTGGTGATGCCAAGCTTGACCAGGTTAAGCGCAGCCTTCAGGCGTCCTTCATGGGTGCGAAAGTCTTTGCAGCGGGCGCTGCCGATAACTGTCCCACCCTGATTATTTAAAAACACAATTTTTGACTGACTTTTTGTATTCTGTATTTTCTCTAGACGTTTAAAAAAAAAAAAAATCCATGCATGAAAAGAGTGCTGGGTGATAAGGCTAAAAATGATAATCTTGATTTCCTTCAAGCATTCGAGACAATTGAGAATTAAATCAATTTTAAATGATATAATGCGCCAAACAAACATTTATATAAAGGTTTGATTCATTTTTTTTAAAAAAAGGAAAATATTTAGGCAAAAATATTCTCATTCAAAATGTTAAAATGTGTTTTTTCTATCTTTACCAATATTTTGATAACAAAATATTTTTTTAGGCACAAATGATACCTTCATTATTTTTATTTTTTATTGTTTTTAACTTGATTGAAAATGACCGCCTGCGTTGAAGGCTAGGGTAATGACCAATGATGGCTCACCTGTTGGTCAGGTGACATTCATTAGTTGAGCCATGGTTGGTTTGGTCGTTGAGCCTTCAGCACATGTGATGTCATTTTCAGCTGACGGCAAATAAAAAAAATGTGTTTTTTTTCCAAGTGTTAGGCTAACTTGTTTAAAAATGGCTGATACTAAAAGACTTCATTTTAGACAAGATATTAACTTCTTCTTATTAAAAATGACTAAATAAGTGGACTTTCCCTACTACTACTCAGATACCTACTGCAAAGATATCTTGTAAACCAGCCATTCAGCTTCCTGCCACTTTAGATGATTTTTAAATCTTCCATTTTTAAAAAAGCAAATTATTTGAATTCTTTCAATTGAGTGCCCAGCCCCACACGAAATTAACCATTGGCATTGCCCATTGTTTTTACTTACCACTTGAAGCATGCTGGACACGCTTTCCCATGTTGCTTCAGTTATGTTCTCCCCACCATCCACCATACCTTGATACCCCTGATTTAAAAAGGAAATGTGATGTAAAATAATAGTTTCCTAAATAGATAACAAAATAAACAATATTTTTGTTGAATCTTTTGACAGAACATTTTTCCAGATGGACTGAAGATGTTATCCAGATAGGCAAAGATCATTAGTGAAAATAATGTAGACCTGAACACTATCCATGCAATGTAAACACTACATACAGTCTTCAAAAGTGGTCTGACAACCCAAGTGGGAGAAATCTTGCAAACAAGGCATCAAGTCAGTTATATAACAAATGCTGAGCAAGGAGATCCGTCAGACACACAGATGGCTCAGAACAAAGACTGTGTGTGCTGAGCACGGCCTCCTGCGTGCCGGCAAACTAACTACCGAGACTTTAACAAATTAACAACTTGGTCTCGCCTTTGCAGATCCATTATAGTCTCACAATAAGCAGTACTGACTCACCTCACGGATAAAATAAACCTTTGCTCCCACATATAATCCCATTCGAACCACAGCGCGTACAGCTGCATTCATTCCTGGAACACAAAAAAATATTCAAATAAATAAATACATGACAAACAGCTGACTAATTAAGAATATTGCACAGTTTAAATATCATTCCAAAGCTGAATATCAAATGTTGTCATGCATATGTACTATGGGGACAATCGGTCACCCAATGAGATGAATAAGAAAAAAAAAATGCTGCTTAACTCTCTTGTTATTTTGTGAATTCGAAAGTTGCTGTAAGCATTGAACACGCATAATGTTTTGGTAGAAAACATACATTTGGCTTGTAATGTATAAACAACACATTCAATAAAAATGCCACAATTTTGTTCATTTTCTGCATTTTTATCTTTATTTCTGACTTAAAACCCAGAGGTGATTATTGTTTTTCTTTAGAAATGAATACATTTGATTAACACATTAAATTCTGATTACCGGTATATGCAATTCCAATTTCTGCTTTTTTTTGCATTAGCTTTAATGTTTTAAGAGAGAAACTGCTTGAATTCAGCACATTTGTTTTTGTTTGCATTCAATAGTGTTTTTTCCCTCCGAGGATATTTTTGAAAGGCAACCATATTTGGTCAAAATGCTCCAGTGCTCCTCCTACAGTCTCTCAGCTACTACTCCTGTGGTCAGTCCAAAAGAACTCAGTAACCACTAAGATGGCGCGATGTGACTTGAATGTCAATGGTAAGTTTATCAAACACTGACATAGCTAGGGAAATGAAAAGTTTAGACCCATAGCAGCCACGACAGGAAATGTGGGAAATAAACAATCAGACGGGAGGTTTTCCCAACAGGAATTGGCTGGTGCTGTTAGTTACTAGGCAACACAGAGGCCATTGAGGCAGTACAAGAGAGAAAAAAGGAGAAATCAGGTAGTTTAAACACTGTGGGAAACCCATTCTGCGTGAATGACGCTTTCTGGTGCAGTGTGAGTGAAAGGGCCAAGCCACTGCGACATAATGCCTTCTGACACTGGTTTTCAGCTCTTGTCAGCCATGCATATCCTTTTTTTTCTGGGCACAACACTGTAACTGCTGTATCTGCAGTGCAGAAATCCTAATCCCGGATGACATCCTATGTCCAGTGGGGACCAACACAAACAGGTTTAAACTGTACTTAAGTAGTTAGGTGCATTTTTATATATGTATAACAAGGGTTAAATTGATTTGGATTTTTAGATGCTACTCTTTTTTTTCTGCTTAGACTTCAATAAGGAGTTAATTATGAGAGTTACGGTATTGAGGAGACGAGCCAGTGTCCACGTGATCAGGGTTTCCTCCCTGACGTCACCAACATGTTCAGAGAAGCAGCCGGGTTGTATGCGCCACATCACGTACACAGGATGAGGTCATTCCACAACAGGCTCACTCGGGGGACTGCAAACCTCAAGTGACAAAACCTAACTATTGACATTGACATTTTTACTATTTTGTTCATTGTCCATGAAGCGAAGAGGCCGACCACAAAAAGCCACATATGCTCTGTGACCCCGTTCAATTTTGCATTGAATGCAAAGACATTTCGGTTGAAAATGCTTGAAATCGAGGAGTGAATTATTGCTGATTGTTAATAGTAAATTCATAATAATATACGACCTTGAAATCACTAAGATGTCATCGGGCGATACGGCAACAGAAGAATGTCAACAATAGCAAGAGGTGTCACATTAGCATGCTAACTAGTTCCTGAAGAATGAATGAATGCAACGTAGACAAGCTGATTAATTAAATGCTGCGCATTTATTGATAACACAATCGTTTTATAATTCGATCATTGAATGGGATGTTTTAACAGTCTCTAAAGCGATTAACATGGCTACTGTCATATTTGATATCGTTACTGCACGGTATTGCACTGCACACTGTATACAGTACCTTGAGCATCCCCTCCGCTAGTCAGCACGGCGATGGCTTTTCCAGCTCCAGAAAGGTTCTCAAAGAAAATCTTCTTGGTGTCTGCCTGTGCCATCTTCACCGTTTATAGTTATATATAATCCGATGCAACCGATGAAATAAAACGAATTGAGCACGATTTTATTTAAATTGTACCGAAATGACCGTGAAGGGCAGCGAACAACCGCCCCTTTTCTTTCTCCCTGTTCCGCATCTACATGGTCATTCGCATAGCTTGAATGAGGGTGGTGGTGATTGGCTTGCGTGTCAGCCAATAGAATCTTGAAGCAAGCTTCCTCTTGGCTGTGAGAACCAATAAGAAAGAAGGCTGGCCGGATGCCTTTTGCGATGACTTTGATGGGCCTTGTTAACAGGAACGCTCAAGAATGTGGGCTATTATTGGTCATCATATTCACAATTGACAAGTGTGAAGTAAATCAACCAAACCCTTTAACTCGAAATAAAAATCAGGTGTATTGTACACACCGAAAAAAACGATTGGGATCTCAAGGGTGATTTTGAAACAATATGGTCAAAGACTTTTTTTTTTAACCTAAAATTCTTTGCACGAGTTAGATTGTACTTAGCTGAAAACATAGTTCGAAAAAATAATTAAACTACTCTAAAACTTGACTGTTTTAGTACATTAGGATGGAAACATTACAGTCAAGTTATTTGTTAGTACTGTACTTGCAGATTATGTGGAACAACATTATTAGTAGCGGTTGTTTTTGTAGTAGTACTAGCAGTGCCGTCTCTGCATTTTGGGCCTAGCCCCACTAGATGGCAGTAGTGGAGCACTGCAGCCTCAAAAACTGTCTTCTCTTCATAGCGTAATATATAAATAATATCCTGAATAACATTATTAATGATTATGACTACCAATTATGTTACCAAGGCAACTCCGCTGTAAAGGACAAAATCCGCACCTTCAACCTAATGGTTCAAGAGGAACATGGCTAACTGTGCGATTACAAAATCGCTACATGGACTACAATGGGATTCCAAAATAGAAAAAGTGGATGACATCTTTCAAGAGAGAGGGACAGCGCCCACGATACTGAGGAAAACAAACAGTGCAGCAATTCTGAAATTTGTGATACCGTGGATGTGATGACCTTCGAACACAACAGCTCATGGACAGCACACTTTTCAGTAAATTGAGCAAATCATTTCCATGTGCTGAATTTGAATGTACATGTAAAATCTGCTGTACAGTCACTCAGAGTTGCAAACTGACAACACCCTATCTGTTGCAGTTTATTCATGATGAATGCATGATCTGAAACTTTGTCACTGCTCAAAATTATTATCACAACTCCAACGACAGCATCTGAGTCAGAAAAAAAAAAAAAATCTTTTCAACTCAAAAAGTGATCAAAGACATTTACAAGAAGCCCAATGGGCCAGCAGAGACTTATTGCACTCACGACTGTATGTTGTCCATTTAAATGAAGTGGATTATTGGGTTTTTAGCAAATGGGTTTTTGACAAGTTTGCCCAGATGAAAGTTAGGACGCGCATCCTTTCTGTTCAAGAAGTGAACAACTCTGGTGAGTGATACTTTCTTTTGGAATCTTTTAAAGCTTTTATTCATGGTATTAATTTGCAAAGCTATCTATATAAAGAATTGTGTGCATGAATTGAAATAGAATTTATTGAGTAGGATTTGCTGCTTGTGTTCACTCTTGTGCCCCACTCAACTTTTCATCCTAGACACGCCACTGAGTATTAGTATGTGCACAGTCCATGTCTTTGGGTCATCTTGGAACTTTGCAATAAATATTATAATTATTAGGAATTATTAGGAAAATATTAGGAATTATTAGTAGTAGTAGTGGCAGTAGTAGTAGTAGTAGCAGCAGCATGTTTGACGCTCGTTCTTTGCATAGGTTACTCTGTACAGTTCTTGAGTTAAAAGATTAGTTGCAATTACTTTTATTGACCACAAGATGGTAGCACACAAAAGCCTTAAGAATGACTGGTGGTTAACCGGTAGCAGATGTCTATAAGGGAACTTGTTGATATCTATAAACACAATTTTGGATAGTAATGTAATAGAAATGTTAATGGAAAAGATGTTTAATATGTACGATACAAAATATTCTGCATTTTGCTTTACCTGGCATTAGGAAAATATTTGATATATTTATGTATGTATTTTTGTTTAAATAACAATGTTGCATGGAATGATGGATTTGTGAAATATCAGATAAGTCTTAATTTATCGATTAGGGAGCTTTATGTGGCATCATAGTCGTACTATCTGCTGTCAACACGTGAATTTCACAGTTTTGATAATGGAATATGACTATTTTATCTCCACGTGAAAAAAACGAAAACAAAATGAAGCATATACATGTGTTTTGCACACACTTTCATCAGTTCTTGCAAGTTATTGATGTTACAGCATTTTAAAACTAATTCATTTTATGAAGAAAAAAATCATATTCTGAAATTTTTTTGACAATATGTTGACAAGTTAAGGATTTAAATGTTAGGTTCAAAGGCCTTGTGAGAATCATTTCTGCTGGCGTCCACATTGCATAGTTGAAGACGTGGATGTGAATGTGATTTGCAGTTTATCTATTCAAGTTTGCACTTGCGACCATGTGAACAATGTCACCTGGGATACATTGCGCCAACAACACTAATGACAAAAGCAGTGTATAAAATTGTTTATTCTGAAAGGATGAAGAGTGCACATACTAAATTTCCACATCTGTTGAGGTAATTTCCAACAAGCCACATGGACAAGGGCAACGATAATAATTTTCATGAACGTCAAAGCTGAGCAATGTCAATAAAGGCTGCATCCTAGTATCTCAATCTGCCCATATTGACATTCATGAAACCTGTCCCAGGTGCCAGAGGATAACCACGCTTATTTCCAAATGACATTTGCTGCATGTAATTGAGTCGCAAACCTGGTCTCTCATGCATTGTGCGGTTGTGACTTGTATCCCTCGGGAAATCATGTCCCAATTTCGCTGGGAATTGTGCAGTAGGCTCACATTGATTGTTTACTTATTGGCTTGGAGTTGTCATTCAATTTAGTCTTTTATGTTGGGATACTGTTTACGCAGCTGGTCTGATCCTAAGGGAGCAAATTAAACCAACTTGAAAATAGAATAAAAAAAAAATAGTTATCCTAGGTGGTAAAAAAGGTCACATTTTGAGCGGGAAGGACCATTTTTAAGTTGAATTAAAGCTGTAATGATAGCATAAAGAGATTGCATGGCATAAAAGTAGTGCGCATATTTCTTTGTTGGAGTGATTGACACATGGGAACAAATGAACAAGCTGCCGACCAAAACGAATCCAGAGGGCCTCGCTTGCTGATTAATGAAATAAAGGAGGACAAAAAGAGATGTGAGAGGGGTCGCAGACTAGCCACAATTCCTCACCGCTTCTTCTGATTGGGCTAATCACCCCATTGTCCGTCAACACTTTGAGTCTGCGCTTCAGAAGAAAAGTGACGGAAGGAAATCACACAAAAAAGCTAAAACCCTCTGCACCATTACCCACAGTTTTTCCACTGCGGTTCACGTGTCATCCATCTCGCTCACTTTAATGGCAGCCTTGTAATTATTTCGATGATTATGTGTTGCAAGCCATTTAGCATGCTCAATGACACATGTTTAATTTATTTGCTGCTGAGGCTTTTCATAGAAGACTCCAAGTGGTGCTGCAAGTGAAGCGTAGCTGTGCCAAAATTGTATGATAAATTGCTGCCGTCGGTATCGCATACCATGCAACATCAAGGAGCTAATGTGAAACAAATAAGGTATGCTTTGTGTAGCATTGCAAAGTAAGGTTTGCTTGGGCTAATGGGGTGTGTCTTGGAGACCGGTGAACCTGCATAACAAACTGCGCCATTGGCCAAGCTATTAGGACATGGTAATGGCCATGAAAGCCTAATGTGGAAAATATAGGCTTGTTTCTTCAATCTTGGGGAAGCAATACTTAACTATATTTGTGTTTAAAAATATTGATTTTGACAACAAATGCTATACAGTACATCAATTCTTCCGAAACACACTGAAACAAGATCACACTGAAAATAATTGCACGTTTTTTTTCTGTAATAGTTCATCTATTTGTTGTTCATATTTATTGAATATGCACTAATCAGAGACATGCTCCCAATTTCATTGTGTACAAGTCATGTCAAATTTTATTTTCAAAGCAGATTTAAAAAGACTGTAGTCAACCAAAGTGGTGTACAGTGAAATAAAAGAGCAAATAGGAACATAAAAACAGATAAAACACATGAACAAGCTAAAACAGCGATAAGGCAGCACTGCAGAGATATCAGCTTTTTTTTCTTCCATATTTTCATTTGTGTTCTAGAACAGTGGTTCTCAAATGGGGCTACAAGAAACTTCTGCAGGTATCAGAAAGTCTAACATACTGCATTTGAGAGCTGTGAATGTAATACAACAGTTGTATTTTCAAATTGAGAGTGAAGTAATTGGAAAAAGAAGACGACAAAGGCATTTTATTCTATTTATTTTAAATTAAGCATACAGTATAATATCACTGTGGGGTGGAAACCTCTCTCTAAAATCAGTAATGTTTTTTTGTCATCAATAAATTGGCAGAAAGTCTAATATACTACATGTATTTAGCGCTGTGAATGTAATACAACAGCTGTGTTTTCAAATTGTGAGCAAAATAATTGGAACAAGTAGCTAATTATCCCTGTTTTGTTACAGGTGCAAACCATTGTTTGTCTTTAAATGTGTTGTTTCATACAGATGTCTATTTTCATTATTGTGGGTGAGAAATAAAACAGATTCTGGAATTGTTGTATCAAATAATCCGAGTGAAAAAACTACAAATATAGTTCCAAAATGTAATAAATCAGGTACAGATGGCAAAGCAGTCTCAAGTAATGTTTTATTTTTTGATCTGGCTGAAAAATATTTTGCAATGGGTGTGTCATTGAAAAGAGTTTTATAACTACTGTACTGTGCTTTTTTTCAAGTAAATCAATACAATCCACAAAAACAATAACTATAAATTACTAATATTACTACTTTGTCTTAATAACCAGCACATTTTAATGTACTGTACAGCAGGAATGAAGCGTTGTCTCCTACGAGTGACACATTTGGCCAAAGGGTAAAGGATATTAGATAATCAGATTTTCACAAAGCCTTTTGAGCAAGTGACGCAGTCGCCTTGATATGCAGCTTTTGCTCCATGTCCAAATATATATTTTGTCCTTGTACTAGGACAACTGTCAAGTAAGTTGGAAGTGTTGAAAGAGGCAACATTGTACCAGTAGTGCGGCTATATTTGTTATAGCAGCTCTCAGATATGAACGAGTGCTCATTTATACCTCACTATAGTAATACAAAACTGTTCCATAAACCAAACTTGTCAGTATATCATAAATGTCATGGAGAAACTGGTGAATAAATAGTGGAAAAATACTTACTGGTAGGAGATTGGTGCTCGTTGCTCTCCTCGTCTGCTTAATTGTGTCGTAAAAACAAAGAACATGCTTGTAGACTTACACAAATATTTAACTACACAATTCTTTAGCTTTTATGGATCAATTTCTTGAATTCAAATAAACATGGATTGTGTGCATCTTTAATTGTACAGCGTAGTTGTTTAAAACGACCAGAACATTCAGCCACTAGAGGGCAGCATAACCTCGCAAAAGGGCAATAGCCTATTCGAAAAAATTTCCATTGTCGTCAAATATTTGTTATAATTGTTATTTCATTCCTATTTTATACATAATTTTCCATACAAAATAAATCGCAAGCAAAAATTACGGTATAAAACAATGTAGATTATTGCCTCTAGTTGTACGAAAACGCCTGTAGGCTTTTATTTTTATGTTAAAGACTGCAAAGATTTTGGCTTCTGCCAAAATGAAGCGTTAACAACAAAGCAGTTTTTCTTGGGCCTTGATATGTGCTGAAGTCTTTCACCCAGCTCCCATCTTAATCATATTAAGCATCTGCACTGACTTTGTTGGGGTTAAAAAAAAAAAAAAAGAAGAAAAACAGCATAGTCCTCTGTCACCTGCAGTGCATTACAATTAGGGGCACAATTGCAAATATAAATTAAGTCGTTATTAAACAAACAAAAAATACGTGCACTCTTGCACCAGTGAGTTTTATTTAGTAAATATTGTATAAAGAGAAATGGTAGACTTACATTGTAGGGACTGCTGATGATGAAACAAAAATGAAAATAAGATCCATTAAAAAAAAAAAAAAAAATCTAACTAGCCAGTGGATGTAATTATTGTATTCTAACAGTGAATAGTTTTGCAGGAATACAAAATGAAAGCAATAAAAGCCCAATAACAATCACATAATATTCAATTACACTGCAATAAGTTGAGCAAATTTATTTTAACTAATTCTTCATGACACCCGTAATTCAGTAAGATTAGCAGACATGCTTCTTAACTTAACTGTTTCTGCATTTATTTTCAACTAAATTGGAAAAGGAATTATTTCCCAATTCATTTCAGAACATTTAAGTTTATAGGCATTATAAAAAGTGCTCTGGGACATAATGGACTTTTTTTTAATCTTGCTAGTATAAACAGCACGATTCAGTATATAATAACGTATAGATTATTTATATAGTTTATATGTTCTTGATACTATAAAATGTGTTTTAAAGTGTTCACTGTGCTCAAAGAATCTGAAAGGGTTCAAACTTAAAATATATAAAACAAGAAAAGAGGGATCCTTTATTGGGAGTGACCAATATACCTCTTATACATGCTTATGAGAATGTGGGAGGAAACCAGAGTACCTGGAGAAAACCCGCAGGGGCAAGGGGAGAACATGCAAACTCCTCACGAGAAGTCCAGCCGCGTGAGTTCTCTCCGACATTCCAAAAACATGCATGTCAGGTGTATTGTACATACCAAATTGTTCTTAGGTGTGATAGGGTGCGTGAATGCTTGTTCATCTCTGTGTGCCATGCGATTGGCTGGCAACCAGTTCAGTATCCCCAGCCTACTGCCCAAATCCAGTTGGGATAGGCACCAGCAACCCTGTGACCCTTGAGCGCATAAGCGGCTCTAGATAATGGATGGTTAGATGCACATTTTTAGTTTGCATCCCGTTATTCAAAAACAGTTTTATTTCAAATCGAAAGTAAGATAACTTAAGTTAAGATTCAGTTGCGAGCTTAATTCAGAAAGGGCAAAATTGTTTATATTCTTTTCCCAAATTAAAAGATGCAAGCAAATGCTGGAAAATGGTTTATTTGATGAATTGGACAACAGAAGGGAAAACTTTTACTGATGAGAGACTGAAATTCCAAATTAAACTCTTCCTATTATATTCCGTCTCAAGACCATTAATTAGTTATCAAAAAATCTGATCTGGTAATTCATTATTTGTTGATTAATTATTACAACTCTAGTTTAATGCATTTAAAAAAAAATGAATAAAAATCTGGACTCAAATGTACTTTAACCCCTTGTGCTGTATTTCGATCTTTACACGCATTTCATATTAAAGGGAAAGTACGGAAAGAAGACACGAGGGAGCTGAAATTTCACCCATATGGTGCTAACATGTCAAATTTCAACATGGCACAACCACTCAGCTATCGCACTACCAGGAGTGTGCCATCCCTTGGCTAAAATACTGCAAGAATGACGTGGAAGAAAAAGGCCCAAAATGGTCAAAATTGTGCATAAGGGTTAAGTAATACATACATACAATGCTTTCTCAAAAAATGACAAAAAACATGATACAGAATTCATCGTTTATTTCCACATATGCACCATTGCTGTTGAACAGCAGATCTTAGTGTGTGCAACACACTTTTTTTGTTCTCCACGATAGGACCTGAAGACTGGTGTCCCTGGCTAATAACTGCTGACACATCAAAGCCAACATAGCCCAGCGAGCCTATAATAGTTTTCATTTTTCTTCCTTACGCGACGGCCTCTAAGGTGCCATCATGAGTGATCAGCGCACAGCCCTTGCCGCCTCTCTCTCTCACGCTCTCACACACACATACGCGGCACATGCACTACCCTATAGCCATCCCGATAGCTTTCTGGTCATTACTCCTACTGAGTCTTCCTCACCTCTCATCCCGTCCTGTACAGATAATTTATATAAAGGATTTTCCCGTCTACCTTTCATCACAAGGCCCATTTTCATCACAGGACTTGTTTCATGACATTACCTACTTTCTCTTCCCAAAAGCATCAATCTTTGTTGTTGTTGTTTTTTTTTTTTTTTTTCGTTTAAGTACTTTGTAGTGTAAAAGATGGGACAGTGCATTTTGCGCATGCATTTACTGTAGAAATTGAACTTAAGTAGTGCAAAGCTTAATGGAAAAAATAGAATAGTGAATTTTTGATGTGCCATTCGTGTCTGAGCTGTTCAACTTTGGGACTACATTTGTAGTGGTATCTCTAGGTGGATTTTATCTCGCAGCTCCAGAAGATAGGCCATGTAATAGTTTTTTTTTTATTTGTCAGTAGTGACATTGTCTATCCAAAACTAAAAAAATAAAGGCATACATTTTGCAAAAGTGTTTACACAGTTTAACAATAAATTGTTTCTTGTCCCAATTAATTTGCTCTTAAGTCGAAAAAAATAGCTGTTCAAGTCATGGCTTTGAAATGCATTAAATTATATTTGCTGATACCTGCATAAACTTTGTCAAAATCACATACCTCTATTTGAGAACCACCAAGATGTTTCGCATGTTTTGTTCATATATCAAGGACTTTGTTCATCATTGCAGCACATTATGTTTTCCGTAATCTATATTGTTTACCTGTATTTGTCTGTATTTGGTACATGCAGCATCCACTTCAACCTGTGGTCCTAGAAGGGGGCTCCTCCCACCTGTGGTACCTTCTGAAGGTTTCTGATTTTCCCCAAATTGGGTTTTTTGAGTTTTTCCTTCCACTTCATGGAGCTTTGACTGGGGATGCTGTTGTGTACCTTACACCTAAAAGATGTCTCTGTATGACTTCTTTTTTCGAAAGAAGTCTCCACGTGTCCTCTTTTCATCTGTGAAGCCCTTTGAGACTTCGGTGATTTAGGGCTATAAAATAAAATTTGATTGATTGATTGATTGACTTTGTTAGGCTTAGGGCTCGTCAGATCAATTAAGTCAAATATTGATATAATCAATATTGCTATCGATATTAAAGAGGTGGTATCGATCCTTTTTATTTATTAATTCATTTTGTTTTTTCATGTGTTTCCCTCAAGCAATCCCTTTTTAGTGCATGCACACAGGGAGATTTTTGAAATGCATTTGTAGAAAGTTAATAATATTGTGGCATGTTTTACCTGGAGAATAAACCTGTTGATAGAACAAAAGATTTAAATTACACAAATATTTTATGAACCTAAAGTATTTGGCATCGGTAACATGAATTTGGAACCAGTATTTACTTGGTGTGGATTGATACCAAAATCTCACGTATCGTACAACAAGTTGGAGGTACACCACATCAAACGCCTAAAATATAGTCTAAAGTTTTTTCCTCCACCATCCCTTCTGCTAGGACATAATCCGATCATTTAATGTTGCACCTGTTTGTGAAGGGTATCAGTGAGTGATTGCTTTTTTTCCAAATCATTTAAAATCCGTTTGTGTCAAGGTATTAAAAATAATTGCTTCACCAGAAAATTGGGATCAAGTTTGGACGCTCCATCACGCAAAATTGAGCTAATGAGACGGGCAACGATTCGATAATTGCTCAGGTGAAGTCACATCGCATTCTCAAAAAGTCATCTCTGAGAAAATGGGGGATGTTTCATGCAGGAGCGCATACTCTTGTATGATTGATCACTGTGCTAATAATTTCCTAATTTTCATTCCTCTGAGGGACTTAACAGGGAGAGGCCATTTTTCCTCAACACTGACCAGGTTGCTATAATTTCCCATCCGCACCAGCCTGGATGGGAAGAAATCTCCCAGTCCATTAAGCAGACTTTCTATGTCATAAAATTTGCTGGCAATCTCTTCTCTCACGGTTTTTCCTCTCTCGCTTGCTCAGCATCCGAATGGAACAGTCTGTTTGATCTGAAGGCTGCGGGTTAATAGAAATCAGCCCGCCCATCAGCAATACTGGATTGAACCTAACCAGCCATCTATACCCTGTCAATTCCGATTTGGGGGAAAAAGAAAAAAAAAAAAAGAGCGAGAGAAAAACTCTGGCTGTGGTCTCATTTTCCTTTGTCGGGTAATAATCATTTCAGTTTAATCTTTTTGAGGAAATAAAATTACAATGACCTATCCCTGTTTCCAGAGGCAAATGCGGAGAATTAGATTTGGGAAGGGAGGCAACCAATTAGCTAAAACCTGCTAGAAGTTGGAACAAGTTTCCTAATACCGGACCTCCAGACAAGAAAATCCAATAATTGAAAGTAATGCTGATGTTTACTGAGACGGAAAACAACATTTTGCAAATTGCAATGGAAAATGGAAAAATGTGCCACAGGACTGAATTTGATTTTGTCTCATCTGCTGCCAGGCCAGATTGAATGCTGACTACCATAGCTGCCAATGGCAGTAAAAAATCTTTAAGAGACATCGATGGTAATAAATGAAAAAAAAAGACAATATTTCATTTATCAAAGTTAAGTTTAGTAATAGGCATCAGAAAAAGGTAGCTTGCTTAGCTTGCTGTTAAAGGTGTAACAATCTTTGTTTTCATGCAGAATCGGCAAGTTACTTCAAAATTGTAATGTATTTTTTATTACTTATTGCTGTCATTCAAAAGCAATTAGTTATATAATAATATTAGTCTTTGAAATGTAAGGCATTACACTACTATTGCATTACTTACATTACTCTCACCGACATACCTGGAAATAGCGATTTGGCATTCCTTGTTGGTGCGTCTTATACATTGCAACTTAGAAAAATTGATTTAACCCCAAAATTAAGGGTGCACTACACAAGTGCATCATATATTTGGGGAATTACGGAACGTAACATACAGCCAAATGAATGGCATTATTCAAGACCAGTTACCTCATTTGAAAAAAAAAAAAAAAGGGAAAACTTATTATAGCATTTTTTTCATCAATAATAAAAATCTAAAATACATATGCACAAGCTATATAAATCATACAAGTGAAGGTCATTATGTCCATTAGTATATTGCCCGCTGGTCGTATTCACATATTGCATTATTAAACTGAACGTAGGTGTCCTTGCATTTCAGCCTCCGCAGGAAGACAGATCCTTAGTGGACTAACCGTCATTACTCATTACAGTGTTTGAGGACACAGGGGACCCCTGCGACACTTACAAATGAGTTGCTTGTGTAGTTTTCCTTGGGCAGAGCGCTTGCCGGGTCTGGCCAGATGGACCGCCATCGACTCGCATGCGGTGCAAAAACATGCAGCGTGTGCACCACCCAAGGGCCCGGCTTGCGCTACATACAGATGGGTGACAAATGAATGGAAAAAGTTTAATTGTCCAAGTGACAAAATTGTAATCATGTAAGCCACTTTACCCCGAGGTTGTTTTTTTTTTTTGTTTGTTTGTTTTTTTTGGTGATTTGATAATAGCAGCTCCACCTATTTGGTGACTCACGCTACTTTATATTTATGTTTTAGGATTGGGTAATTTAACCAAATTAAGTTGAAGAATTTTTCATATTAAAAATGAAAGATTAATCGTCAAACTGAGATATTATAAAAGAATAGGTATGGGCCAATAGGATGGGACCAATTGGTGAAAGCAAACATTTTACAGGGAAGTGAGAAAAGGTCACGGCCACTGTGAAGCAGTGTAGATTAAGTTTTCACACTATTTTCTACAAAATTCACTACTTTGAAGTGTGATATACAGAATAAAACCAAACATGCTGTAAAAGTTTAGTATTTTCCTCAGAATTGTTATGGAGTTAAAAAAAAAACAACTGAGATTTTGACTACCAGTTTTTGTCACATTTTTCTTGATGTACAATGAACAAAAAAATCACAAAAGATGAAAATTGATATTTTCACAGTGTCCCCATTCTCTTGGCCCATATCCAGATTGTGTCATTTAAAAGGGTAACAGTAAAAGTTCATCGTTTATGGATAACTAATTTCATTATTAAATTAATTTTCAGGAACAATTAATACTTTTAAAAACACATTTTTCCACTTGCTGTTGACCTGAAGTGATATCAGATCTACTCTTGGCTGTGGTCTCCAACAATCACCACTCGACGAATAGCTTAGCCATGATTGGTCAATGCCCAAGCCTCAAGCACATGTCATTTCACATGTCGACAAGCAACACGCAAAATGTGTTTTAAGAGGTATCAAATGTACAGGAAAAATACTCATCACATTTATTGGGGACGAATATTTCCCTATTGTTGCCAAAAATACCTGAATGAGTAAGCAATGAATGTTGAGTTTTATGTTAAAACTGGTTTTAATTAAGTATTCCTTATTTCGATGTTTTTCAAAGGCTTTTCATAGACCTAAAAGCTTCAAATGAATCAATGCTTTTAATACATGTTTGTGTTTATTCCTCTGATTTAAAATCATAATTATCTACAACGACTGAAGAAAAATCAAAAATGAGTTTTTTGGCCATAATAACCAGCCCTATTACATCCTAGTTCCTGATATTTCATACGTATATTCTTATGCTGTTTGAATCTGTCACTGTTTCAAGAAAACAAAAAATGAAAAGTAATGTTTGTGTAATCCGTGCTTTAGCGAGAAGGTGATGCAAGAGGTCAGCGATGGTAAACGTTGCCGTTATTCAGACGCGTTAATCCCTCAGGCATAGTGTCTGGGCATGCATCAATCACAACCGTGTTGTGTGTGTGCAAAGGTGAGCCAACAAGCATTAACCTTGGACCACCAGTCACAGTACGGTTTGCTCTCTCCTCACGGTCACAATCGCAGCAATATAAACCTTAACGTATAGTCTTAAAAAGAGTCTCATTTGAACGTGTTCTGGAAAAAAAAAGTATCAAACAACTGTCATTTTTTAAGTCATATTTTTGAATAAATAAATCAATAGAAAAAAACCCATAAGAGAATTAAGAAGGTAGCATGAAAAAGTCATTTTTTTTCTTGATGTATTTTGTTCACCAACAAAACATGGTCAGAAACATAAAAAGCAAAAATCAGGTTTGAAGGATCAACATCTGTTTGAACATTTCTGTAGATTACATTTTTCTACTGTAAGAAGTTATTGCCCTGTGGCTATTTCCAGAAAAGGCTGAAGTGACTTTAGTGCTGAGATCTAATCGTGTTTCCTCAGCGAGGCTCCAAACATCTTATCAGTACAGGCAAGAAGAGGAATCATTTCAAGCATCTGCAGGCAGAAGGGAAGAAAAAGCGGAATCTTTAGTTGTAATTGCAACGGTTCAACTGGGTGGAGGAAAAAGAAAGAAAAAAGAAAAGAAACATGTTTCTGAGACCTCTGAAATTTATACTGACCAAAAAACAACACATATATAAAAAAACAAAAGAAAATTGTAAGATAAATATTGCAGGTGTTTGAAATTCTGAAACTGTTGGTGAAAAAAGAAAAAAAATGTAAAACATGCATGCAACATGACGAGATTTTGGTCAAATTTGTAATATCAAATATTATGCACTGTACACATTGTCCAGAATTTTCCACAGATTTTCAAAATTTTCTATCTAATGAGAAAACTGCAAGAAAAATAAAAAGTTACCCTGCAAAGGACACATTTCTACTGAATGAATGGCCTAATTACATAAATAAAGCCACATTACTGACATACCCTACTTACACGCAATTCAGCAAAAATTGACAATCATATATATACATATGCATACAATTATAAATATATCAAATCACACCTCTCAAACCATTTTTACAAGCTCATATTCAATTCATAGATAATTTACTTAAATCTTTTTAAGCACTGCCATCAGCCACTGATTCACATATTTTCAATTATATTTCATAGTTGTTACCAAAATTGACACTTTCAACAGAAATGCACATTGCTTTACCATTGGATTGTTTCCTGGTGGCTAGAAAAAACAAACAAACAAACAAAAATTGCAGATAAATACATTGGACTAAAAGCCGGCAGGGCTCAAACCATGAGACAAAAGTTGTGGCTTATAGTCGCAAATAAAATACAGTGTGTGCATGTGTATGTATATAAATATATATATTTTTAACCGTTTTTTTAACATAAATAAAATTTAAACTGACATTTTAGACAGCTCCCCCCTTATATTATTTATTCAATGAGACAAATGAAATCAGACCCACAGAAGACATTATTAACTCCGCATCGTACGTTATGTATTGAACAGTAGCAACAGCAAACATGGCAGCATTTTCATATACCTCATTCACTGCCATTGGCAACTATAGATGTCAAAGATCCATTTCCACAGAGCTGGCAGTGAATGAGATATTGGAGTATCTTAACGTGAGTGAAGATGATTTCCACTTTGAAATGCTAAACGGAACAAAGGTACAAACTGGCCTTGAAATTCCCGTATATGTAATTAAAGGCCTTACTGATTTTTTTTTTCTAATCAAAATAGCCATCTTCTGAAAAACGATTCCACAAAGGTTATTTGTGTATAGCGAATTGCATTAATCACTAGCTGACAGACAGTTTCATCTGTCAGAAGTGTGATTTGTGCACACATGGATAAAAACACAAGCATCGCGTGCAATCAAATTCAAACAGAGCACCAAACATGGATGGAGAGGCTTGGAGACGGACTGGCACACACACACACACACGCACGCACACCCACGCTCGCATCCACACACAGGGACCACTCAGTCCTATTGATGTCAACCTTTTGCACTGAGTTATCATCTGCGCACAGACATGCTTCATATTGAATCAGCGGGAGAGGGTTAAATAAAACTGGAAAGCTTTCAGTTTTAATCTCATCCGGCCTTCAACTTGCATGCCTTGACCAAAAGATTCAGGAGATAGAGAAGCTTTGGATGGCAACACTTTTTTTCCATACTACTGTGCATCTGCTAGAACTTTTATTGATGTTTTACGGTCCTCACATACATGAATGACTATCAACGAAAAAAGATTATTCTGAAAAAGGCTATACGTACGGTAGCAGATTGCTTATTTTGTCCAAGAGATTAGTTTGACTTAATCTGCCAAATATTAAAGTCATCAACAGTATTCGCTGATGTCATGTGATGACGTGATCTTGCATGTTGGCGTAATTATGTGGGCGTAGCATACAGCCTCACCATGTTGGTCTGTTTACAGTAAATGTTCTTTTGTTATGGAAAATGTCATGGTAATTGTCAAAATGTACTGTTTTTCGAACTGTGAGCCACAACTTTTTTCTCATGATTTGAGCCCTGTGGCCTATAGTCTAGAGTAGCTAATGTACTAGTTTTTTTCTTTGTTTGTTTTCTTTTCTTTTTTGTTAGGTACCAGCAGGCTGTCTACCAGTAAAACAAATTTGTTTATCTATCCGTCAATTAAATTATATTTATTTAAATACATGAATTACATGCAATGTGTTTATATGTTGATATTGTTGCTGATTTAAAAAAAGTTTAAAATGAAAATGGAATTGAAAAAAAAAAGTATAAAACTACCATATACCATGTTTCTGTGTAAATATCTGATGTTATGACCTGCGATTTATAGTCTGGTGCGGCTTACCCGTGACAATTTTTTTGCTCAGGTTTTGCTGGTGCTAGAACAATTCATGGAAAGTTTAGATAAGAGTTTTGCAAACCACGGCATGGAATCCTTTATGACCCTCCGTTATTTTTTAAGTGGCATATCGTAAAAATCAAATTAGCTACTAACATGTTTGTTTAACCCTTTTTTCATTCAGTGTAAATATCGAAGGATTGGACAAAATAGCGCACAAGGTTTAAGCTGGAGTAGCTTTGCCTTTTCTTGTTTGCAATTTGCATTTATGCAAATCATTTGTAAAATGACATTGACAATGATTTTAGACCAAGTTAGTGAGTTCCCCTATAGCCTAATTGTACTAGGTACAAACATGCAGTATAACATGTTGACGACGACAACAACATTGTTGACTCTATATTTTCATTCACTTTGACTACAATCTCTTTTTCTAATTAACTTGAAAGTAACTTGTGTTTAACTAGAGCGGGTCACATATATCACAGTCACATTATGGTAAAATGCATTTTTCAACGATCTTAGGGTGATACGCTCAACAAAATGGTCAAAACACACTTTGCTGTACTTTGTTTTGATTATTCCTTGCAATTAATGCGTTTCTTGTCCGTTTTTTTTCTTTTCCCCACATCCTTGTTCGCTCTATTGCACATGTGTACCATTGTGAAGCTCAGGTTGTGTTAAAGGTATTGGTCGGTATGCTGCATGCAGAACTGAGAAGAACTTGTGGAACCACTTTTAAATACTTTTTGGTATTAAGTGGACGTTCTTTGACAGGTTGGAGGAGATGAGTAACTTGCTTTAAGTTTTTAAGTTTTAAAACAAGCCCTTCTTAAGGAAGGCAGAAAATTATTTAGTTTGGTAAACTATTCATTGTTTAAGTTAGAAACTCTTCCTTTGTTTGCATCGTAAACCATAACCTGCTTGAGGTAAGAATTAAAGGCAAAATTGAAAAGGCAGTTCTCACAACGGGTTTGTGTGAGCTGAGGCAGTTCTCTCTTTGCAACGAAAGATTTGACTCAGGTTGTTTTCTTTGTCTCCGATCTCTTTTGTTCATACCTCTGACACATACTCACCAATGACGCTAATTATCACACATAATAGGAATAATAAGCTTTCTGTTCAAATTTGGACCTTGATGGTGTTTTCGAAGGCTAGCCGTGTTTCATAGTTTCAAATCATAGTTTCCAAATATAATTTCAGTTTTAGATAACTAGAACTACTCCTATTAATCCCGTGAAGGAATGGGTAAAAGGTAAAAGCTGCATTTCAAAACAGAATCAAGTGTGCCACGCTTTGATGCCATCAAATGTGATTATTGATTAATAAACGGTCAACAGATTCCATTTCGCTGATATACTGCCACTGCTCGCCGCTGCACATTTTGCTGGCAGAAAAGGCTTTTCCCCCACAGGACAAATGTGTTTCAGTTGAGCTGATCCAATCCCTGCTCTATTGTTTTTATGTACTTCTGTTTAGTGCTCCCTCAGCTCCACTGACTACCTGTCTGTTTAGAGGCCAATAAACATAAATCAGACTTGTTAGAGGTTTTCATAAATTCCAACCATACAGGAAAGAGAAGTGCTCTAACAGCCGCATGAAGGTCTACTGAGAATCTGAAATGAATTTCTATCCTGGTAGTCTTCAAGACCATCATTGGTGTCATTAAATATTTGATGAAAAATCTGCGTTATAGGAAGCCACATATTGTACTATGCTGGCAAGCTATTGTTATTAATCAATATGACTTACTGCGCAGCAAACTTCATATATTGAATCAGGTCTGTTAAAAGACCATAACTTCATTCACGAGAATGTTTCTCATCTCTGAGGCAGGCTGAATTTATTTTAATGATGAAATCTCACAAGACTTATTACCCATCGTCATTTATCGTTTTCTCTCTTTACTTACATCTAGTAGCCCTTTCCGGAGCACTTTCGCCAACTTAAAGCCACACGGCACACTTATAACATAAGAAAAGCAAATGGAAAAAAATTACAGAAGAAATTTCATGAACAAGTTTTCAATTGGTGCATCCGGCCAGCTGTTTTCTGTACCACTTTTCAACATTAGCATGATGCTTGATTAAGCATTTGATAAGTGGAGATCAAATTTATAATTTTGAGGAGTATTTTTTTTAAATCCCAGAAACCTGAAATAAGTATTATTAAACAAAAATATAACAAACAAGGAATGAAATATGGTTGTCTTGTTTTTTGAATGTTTTAATTAATTTCCTGTTCAGATTTTTTCACTGGAGTCCAGATACTTATTAATTTAAATGCTATTTTTCCATTCAATCTGTTTTTTTTCTTGTTGTCCTTTTGTGAGAACAATACTTGCCAGGAGCATGTGTTAACCGCCTCCATAAAGGCAATGATTACTGATAAAATTGCGACGCAATGTTTTTAGCTGCTCATGCTAGCGAGCCCAAGCTAGCTAACTGGTGCTAGCTTGAGACAGACGTGATATCTCAGCGTTGCTACTTTGACTAATTTATATGCAATCTATAATGAGAATTTCAGACATGTAAAATGTCTTTTTTTTTTTTTTTTTTAATAAAACACTTCCATAAGAACTTTAAGTCGAATACAACAATTTGTTCGTTATTATTAGTGTCTATTTCTTTCCTAAATGGTCTTTTGTTTCCAAGATTTGACCTTTATAGTCTACCAGCAGGGAATCGATGTCACCTCTGGCGCTCCCATTTGTCCCCTCACCGCACTTGACTGCAAAAGATAATTACGCCTCAAATGAAGCTTTGCACTTTGTGTCGACTAATGTTTAACACACTCTCTCTCTCTCTCTCTCTCTCTCTCTCTCTCTCTCTCTCTCTCGTTCTCTCTCTCTCTCTCTCTCAGTACAATGGGGCGACTCAATGTGCACCTCTTACTTACAAGATTCATGTTTATCTAATGCAAAATCAATAGTTCGGCTCTGGAGAGAAGTTAGGGTGCCACTAACAATCGTTGGGAGCTACTTAAGAGCACATATGCCTATGCTTTAGTGGGCTATAAAGTAGAGGGATTGGTGCAACAGCATCTGTGTGACTAATTGTCCAAAACTTACTTTTTGGGCCAGTTGGTGGTAATAGGGCTTTCTGTGGTTGTGGATGGGAGCCCAATGTACAAATTTCCCCAAAACAGATGGAGAACAAATTATGACTAAAATGTCCATTGAAATGGATCTGTGTTTTATTTTGCTGGTTGCTAGCTACTGTATGTTGATGAAGTCATTATTTGACCTATTGTTGAAGCATAGGTGTCAAACTCAAGGCCCGAGGGACAAATCCGGTCTGCGACATCATTTTATGTGACCTGCGAGGCAAATTGTGTCAAATTCATGTTTCTTGCAAATTGTCCTGTCTTCTTAACACTGAGATTTTGCAAGCATTTTTGTGTGCTAAACCCTACTTCAAAATAATTTGATAAACAGTTGAACAAATGATTATTCAGTGTCCTCTTTAAAACTAGTTTCCATCAATTTGTTCAGTTTGTTCAGTTATGCAGTCCTCTGTATGACAACAAAACTATTACTATTTACTTTATAGTCTTTTAAAAAAATATATGTCTAAGGTTCAACTTTTGATACATATTTGTTTGTTTTTTGTTACATATTTTTAAGTGTATTTAAGTATACAATTTTACATTTAATTGCAACCCAATTTAATAACTAAACAACAGTAATTAGGAAGTCAACATTCAAACATTCTTTGATGCACTATATTGAAAAATAAAATTGTCAGGGTTTTCAATGGATCAATGAAATATTCATTAGATGAATCGACCCTAAAATTGTTTGACAGTGACAACCTTAAAATGAATGAATGACATTCCTATTATAATCAATGATAGATGTTCAACCATGAGACTGACAGGGATTAAAGTTGAGAATTCAAAATTTCACTTGTATGTACAATAAATGTAAAATAAATCACTGCAATTCATTTTCTCTTATGTAGACTGTTACAACAACAACAAAAAATCACATTTTTGAGCTTTTGTGGTGGGAATTATATGGTTAACTCATTCATGTCCAGCCCAGTTTAAATGTATCTTTGACGTATATAGTCATCATTGGCAGTCAATGATTTTAAGTTTTTTTTTTTTTCTTGATATTTAAAGGCTTGTATACTGCAATAAAATTGTACAGCCTGACCACCGTACTGTGTAGAAATTTCAATTACATCTCTTCATCATGCACAACTCTCCCTTGACATAGCCAGCTCATATTCTCTAGACCTGGAGACTCCTCCAGCTTATTTCCTGGTTCCTTGCACTTTGAATAGATCAGCACTTAGAAATCTGCCTCAGCTGCTCAGCTCAGGGCCGTGTATCATTTAGGCCCAAAATTCACTTTTCCCCACCAGTAAGCACTATCTGCCTCGCCCCATTCATGAACCCTGACAAAGACCTTGCCATCTGTCGATGTCGTTTGCCGCAAAGTGGCCGGGATTAATTGAAAAACAATGACAAGGCCAAGTAGGAGGGTCAAAGTAATAAGCGTCGCGGCCTAGTTGGGTCACCAAGCCATTTCCTCGTTGTCAAAATGCCTTCTCCTGACATTAACTGGAGACTAGCAGGAGCTAGCTACCTTCCTTGAGCTTTGGCATTATCAGGTGGACAGATCCAAGATACTGTCGTTTTCCGTTCAGTAGAACGGAGCTGGAATCAATTCTGGGAGGGATAACACTTGATCCCCGCGGACTTGAGGTTGTTCGACGACTAAACCTTAGCTGAGTTATGGACACCCCGCAGTGCTGCTCAGTGTGAACGATATCGAAGCACAGTATGTGGTTAACGGGAGCGTGAGCTTGAGATGATTTTTTCAAGCCTTTCTGAGTTGAAGACACCTCAGCTTTCCAAATTTCTGCCTCTCTGCTTCTTGAGTGAACTCCCCCTCCATGCGATGGCTTTTCCAGCAGATCGAAACGTCCTCTGCGCGTGATTTCAAGGTTGAGCGAACATCTCGGCGCCCTTGGTAAGCAGGTGAAGTGACCCTGTCTATATGCAGACTGACATTGTCGTTTACAGCCACCAGCCATTTTTGCTGACACCATATTGCAAACTAACTCATCTCCATCACTGCCAAGGCAGTTTGTCAGATATTTTCTTGTTTTCCTATCAATCTTTAGATTATTCCGTAGCTCTTTTTTATCATTTTGCCAGGGAGGTGAATTCGGCATAAATCAGTGATTAGACTACCTCATTTTTACAAAGTAGTTATTTATGCTAATGTGAATCGAGCATTTCAGAGTGTCGTCATTTTGCCACTTGCTATCAACTAAAAATGACATCATAGTTTCTCATGACTCACCTCTTTTTCTGAGTTTGGTCATGTGACATTTGCAAGCTTAGCTATGATTGGTCCGTTCTCGAGCGCTTAGGAACTGTGTTTTACCGCCATTCAGGCCTATGTATGCTTTTCTACAGTAAAATTGGACAACTATAACGGTTTTGTTTTACCTCCAACAAACTTAACCGTAGCAAAATCATGTTTGGTTAGTTGTCCTGTAAATAACAATATATGTATAAAATCCACGTTCGAGAAAGTTGTTATTTTAGTTGGTGTTTTTTAGTCCAAGTAATTGCTTGGAAAAACATCTTTATGGTCCCTTATTTCTTTTTCTTTTAAGTTGCAATGACATTTTGCTTTCTACTGCAAGTCCAAACAGTTTTTTTTCTTTACATGATCTGTTTTTATATTTTACATGTACAACGTGTAAATTTGTGTTCTTTTATGAAATTTGTGTTCTTTTACGCAATATGAGGTATGAACTTAATCATAAAACAAACAAAACTCGTAAGTCAAGGCACTACTGCACAAATTCATGGTTTTCCTATGAATCCTACTTTTGAGCATTTATTTTACTTTTTTACATTTTTATTTTACTTTTTAAAATGTTGTGCCTTGTGTCAATACTTGTTTTTAAATGTGCTTTTGTAATAAATTAGGATTGGATTTGACTGAATTGAAGTACAGTATTTAACACCACTTATTTTCCTCATTGCACAGCTTGAAATGCTTTTCTCTTGTATTTTCTGCCACCATATAATTATCATTAAAATGATTCATCTGACAATTCATATGGTTGACAACCTGTGGTTATGTCAGTCACTGTTCTTGAAACGATGCGAGAAGGACTCAAATGACCTCCTGTTGAACAAAACAATCTAATTTTCTTGACACCTGTCTTCATTCTGATCTGATTATTCCGTGCAAGCAAACATGCAGATTTAATTTCGGGTTTCAATTCAGATATCCAGCAGGATTTGCACAAGAATTTGGAACAATTCTAACATGTACACCTAGTTAAAAAAAAAATCGTTATAAATGTGTATTTACTGCAACTAGACCAAAGACTGTCACCTAGCGGGTTGTTACTTGGAGTCAGTTTTAGGATGGTAAAGGGGAAAAATACAGGCTGACCTGCTTGTTCATTGTGCCATTCAAGCCATTGTTTTTCTCACAGTATGGATAGCCATCTGTCAACCTTACAGCCAGAGAGAGGCAATGATTTTTTGCTTGCTTGAGTGAACACAGAGCAAAGCAATATTTTTCACATCTTGGCTATGAGAAAAAAAAAAAAAAAAGACCCATCTCAGGGGATTTTGCTTGGCGGAGTGATGCAGTGGCGGTGTTGAACATCAGGAATGATAGTAGCGTCTTTGAGCTAGGGCAGGAACTCCATCAAGTCAGGTTAACCAGGACTGCCAAACACTTCTCAAAAAAAAAGCCTCAGGGTCTGTTTAATTGCGGTTGATTAATATGATTTTAAAGGTACATCAGGTACTGTATTGTTGCTAGTATGTTTTTAACCTTTAACACTTGTGCTGTATTTTGTCCAATCATTTGACCTTTTAATCATTGGCATTTCACATAAAAGGGAAAGTATAGCAAGAAGACACCAGGGAGCTGAAATTTCACCCAGATGGTGATAACGCATCGACATGGCTCAGCCACTTAGATATCACACTGCCAGGAGTTTGCTATCCTTTGGCTAAAATACTGCAAGAATAATGTTGTGGAAAATTGTCTCCAAAATGATCATAATACGGCACAAGAATTACACATTTCTAAGACAAATTTCATTTCGCAGCAAACAATAGATACAAATTGCAATCGAAGTGTATAAAAATATGGGATTAGTAGACAGTGCACACGATTGAGAATATGAACGTGTCAAAACTTCAAACATGGCAACGTTCAAAGTGTTGTACATTTGTCAATCTCTAATCTACCTCCTCATATTGTATATCATTTAAAAAAAATATTTGGAGAATTAGATCCTATCAATATTTAAATGTTCACATTCAGAGATATATGGTACTCCTGAATTTGTGAAAACACCATGTATCTTTTTTCACATATACTGTATTAGTAAAAACTGACCTGTTTATTGAATACACTCTTAAAATGCAATTCCCGTCTCTATCCAGCTATCCGGACCATATATATATATATATATATATATATATATATATATATATGTATATATATGTATATATATGTATATATATGTATATATATTTATAGGCATTCTTCCAAATTTTCTGTAAGGGCCAGTGTTTAGTATGTACAGTATTTCTTGAATTGATGTTCCCCGGAGTTTGCGTTTGAATATCCTCAAAGTGACCAACCGGGCATCGCACACTCCCACCCAAAACAATATGTGATTCTGTCTCGGCCGTTGGCTTTCAATACGGCGATTGCCATTTGTCACATCACAACTTCTCGTCAAGGTCGCGGCCCTCAATGAGGCTATAATTCAACTAACATGTAATTAAGTAGTCCAATGATCATTTGAAAGGAGTAATGGAGTATAGAAAATGCCTACATTAGAAGTTAGTCGTGTCAAGAAGGACACTTTGGAAATTGATGAGCCATTAGCGAAAGAGATACAAATAGATGAACAACTAAATCACTTCCCAAAAGAGGGCTTGAACCACTGTGTGGTCTGAAATAATTCTTATGGTATTTATTCATTTTAGTAAACAAAAATGCTTTGACCTGTTGGATATGTCTAAAAACATATATTTGGAAACAATGACTTTGTCTTGTTCATTGCTTTATTCTACACACATCACTGTTTTCCATGTATGTATTGTAGCTTTTGATTTAGTCTTTATCTAAATTATGCATCTTCTGCTAGTACAAGTCTAGATTTACTTGCGCTGGGCTAATGTTATTCATTAACCTTCGCAAATGTTTGATTGGAATTTGGCATCGCTTCCTTCAAAGGCATCTTTCATTCCCTTTGCTTTTCATCTACATCAAATAAGTCACTAAATGCTCATCTTCAAAAGTCCGGTTTATGAAATCGCCACACCTCACATCGTTTAAATAAACATACACACACACACAGATACACACAAAATCAAGTTTATTTGAAAGGCAGAAAAAAGAGGAACTTATTCCATTATGACAGTTTATTGGGCCGAGTTGTGAATATTAGAATCTTGATTAAAAACTTGCTTCAGGAGACATAATTGTGTCTTATCACTATAGGCTGATCTCTGACTAATTCTGTTCTCTTCTGAGTAATTAATGAGCTGCAGTTGTGAGAGCAATTAAGAATCTCAATTAAAGTTGGGGAGATGTTAAGGCATTATGAAAATGAATTAAATGAACAAATTGTCTGGTAGTTTATACACAGTGGTCTGTGCAATATTTTAGACACTGTGTTTTATATTTTCATTATTTAATATCTGAGATCTAGAGGTGGGAATCAGGGTCTCAGGATTCGATTCTGATTTTAGGGTTTGTGATTGGATTTTGAATCGAATTTCAATTCAAAATGCCTCTTCAGAAAAATGTCTCCTGTTATGAGGTCAAATTCGGGATAGAGAAATGAAATCTATTTGTGTATAGCAATAATGAAACTTGAAAAAAGTAATGTAGTGTATCATCATAACCCATGCATTTTTTAAATTTATTAATTTTCATAATTTAATTGGGTGATTTACACATACAAAAGTGCCTCTACTTCCAAAAAAATGCACATTATGTAATGACTTTTGGAGCAATGACCCGTCATTATCTACTTCAGTTTATTTTGAAAGACAAAATGATAATTGGAAACAACATGTCTTTTTTATTTGATTAGGTATTGTAAAGTAGTAATAAAAAAAAGTAATTAAAGTAATTTCACCTTCATTCTTCTTGATAAACATCATCTTTTGTAGGTTTCAAGAATGCTTACATTGTTTAGATATTTGCGGTTAACATTTATGGATAGATTGACATTACTTCTGTCTGAGTGTGAAATTTTTTATTGCATTTGAATGCACCACACAGTGGAAATGTATGCTGTATCATAAAATATGTAATTGAGTAGTGGTTTCAAATTGACCGTAATGATTTGAATTGTATACATTATGATATAATATTATTGTTTCTTAAATGGCTGCGCGTTGATGTTGTTAGAGAAGTGACATGATGGAAATTGAGGAGTCAAGTTAGCTGGTTGCAACCCCTGCTGTAAAGGCCGCCTTCAAAATAAAAGTATGTTATAGTCATTGCATTTGTCTTATGGTGTTTATTTTGAAGTTGGAATTTGCTGAACACTGTTGGCGTGTGACTTGATGTCCCTTCCTCAGCAATGCACATCAAGAGCGGTTACACAGAAGCCGACAGGATGTTTTACTTTACAGTTAATATCTCGTTTGAACTGTAGCAAATAAGAATATTGTTTTGTGTATGTTTTTTGAGGGGTGTTCACACCTATAATATATGTCATATACATGAGCTATTTATCTACTTTTCTACTATCCCGTCTGACAAGTCTATCAATGACTTTGATCTGAAGGCTTTGACAATTTTCTCCTAGCGTATTTGCCACAATGCTGCCACCATTTTTGTCATTTTAGAGCACTAAGTATCAGTTGTCATTGATGGCAGCCCGAAATTAACTAAGTGCAGCTAATGAGATGCTGATTGCACTTTTGGAATGTCACTCATTGCTGATTCACTGATATTTTAGCACAAACATTTAGGATGATTTGATGTGATGCCACAAGTTAGTGAGTAATTACTCCACAGACGCCACATTTTGCCTATTGTTGTTGAAACTGTATTTTGAGCTGTATGTTTTTTTTTTTTCTATACTGCTAGTTGTAGACTTTTACTTTCTCTTGAGTTCTATTATGAAATTTGACTTCTGAGATATTCTTAGATTAGATATTTGATTAGTGGTCTAGCGTTTGTAATGCATGTATAACATATAAGGCTACCGCTTTCTCTGATTTTTATTCAATGCGAGGTAAAACAGCTACTTAATACATTAAACCTTCCAAATTTCAGACTATATGCCACACTGAGTATATAAGCTGTAGGTCGTAACATCAGATATTTACTCAAAAAGACAGTAAATGGGAGTTTTTATTTGTTTATTTGTATTTTTTATTTAAAATGTTTTAAAACATTCTGCCTCTTACGGCAACATTGTAACTCCAACAGTCCGAACATGCCGACATAATATATAATATACATCTTTTTAATATTTCATGATAAATTTTTAAAACTCGTTTTGAGTGCAGCCATTGATTCACATTTTTTCAGTTTCGATTCACACTAGTTTCATAAATTTACACCTGGAAAAAACAACAGCAAATAAGCCACACTGGACCATATACCGCAGGGCTCAAATCATGAGAAAAAACGTTTCGGTTTATAGTCCGAAATTTACGGTAATTGTCTCTTACATTTGAAATGTAGTTGAAAATGTTTAAAGTTGCAAAAGTGTAGCAAATTTCAAAACTAAACTGATTCTAGTTTTGACTGCAATCTAATTAACATGAATTCTTCTCTTAAGACACACGTCGGTGAGCAGTCACATTCGTTTTCATACCAGCGGCAAATCTTGAATTTACCTTTACACAATACAGGCTCAAGATCAGATTTGAACCCAGAACCTTAGGACTGCGAGACAGAAGTGCCAACCACATGCTCAATCGTGCCTGCCTCATCAGCAATCACTTGAAAAACCTTCTCAACCAGTCACAATGTAAAAACAGCTATGTAGCTGAAATTCTTTTCCAGATGTGGGAGGAAAAAAAGCTCTCAAGTCCACAATGTCGTGATTAGAGAAGGAAAACCCACACAATAACCGGCTGATTATGGCTTGAAGCTTCACTTTCAATTGGGCATTACGCAAACACCAGCCCGAAATACAGTGAATGCAAAGGGAAAAAAAAATACCACTTTTTTGTCCAGGGTTGAAAGCAACTTTGAACTGCACTCGGTGTGATCAGTCCTCCAACGTTTTTACCACATTGTTTTAAACTTTTGTAACACAGTACTACGGGTTGCAGTGAAAATGATCACCAAACGCCCACAACACATAGTAATCAGTGTAAGTAATTTTAACACATATATATAGCACATATTATAAATATATTTCTGCAGTACTGGATGGTTAATTCACAAGAAATTGTACAAACTAAAGTGTTGAGAGTGGGCCCAACACTGGCTTGTTGTGTTTAGAAAAGTTGCTAAATTCCACTAGAATCTGTAGATACTTGTGTAAAGAACCAATGGGATGCCATTTCAATGTTATTGCTATGATTCCTATTCCCACTGTCATTTTTTGAAAAGCTGTGGGATGCATCGTCTCAACGGGAATGAAAGGATTAAAAGTGAAGTTTTGAGAATTGTTTCTTTAAGAAACAATTGCTTTTAAGTCCGTCAGATTTAGTAGTTTTGTTCAAAAGTTGACATATCATGTAGTGGCTAATTTAATCATTAATAAATGTTATTTAATAATAATAATATAATAATAATAATAATAATAATAATATCCATTTAAATTTAATACAAATGTGCTTGAAACATTTATTTAACTTATGTAATTTGATCTAATAAAAAAGATTAATCACAATTGATGAACATTTTCTGATCAATGATTTAATAAATGTTAATCACGTGACAGCACTAATATAATATATATATATATATATATATATATATATATATATATATATATATATATATATATATAATTTGATTTATTTAATATATAAACATATAAAGGAAATGAAAAAATACAATAAAAATAAAATACAAAAAATAAAGGGAAAAAGGCATCAACAATGGATATAGACCTTCAGTAGTTTACATGTTCAAAGATATTTGATAAATTTGCGTTAATGTTAAATTTTAGTTCAAGAAAATGTCTGGAAACTGTGATTGATTATGATTAACTCGGATAATGCATTTATTAATTGTATTTTTATTTTGGTGCCTATCCCAGCTGTTCTTGGGCAGCAGGCGGGGGACACCCTGAAGTGGTTGTCAGCCAATCGCAGTGCACACAGAGACGAATGACTATTCATACTATTCCCACGCTATCGGAGAACTTACAGAACACGTAAACACACAAAAATGCCAGAGACGGAATTGAAACAGGGACCTCTGAACTGTGAGGCGTTTGAGACTCTTTCACCGTGTATACTATATACTATATTTCAATCTTTTTTATCTTAATGCTTATTCACCTTTGTAGTCCATGAAGAGGTTTTGAATGCAGTGAGTTTAATCGTGATTAGTATTAGATCAAATTGTTTGGACTCGCTGGCCTCAAACTGAATTCTCTGAGTTTTTAGGAGGAATAAAAAAACGGAAGAAAATCTTGATGAAATAGTTGCTGTACCTCTGTCATGATTACACGAGAAATGGGGATATCTTTCAACTGTTGTAGCCCGTTTATGTCAGGGTATGTCATCATGGCGCATTTTGTGCTTTCTGTTTTTCAGCCAGCATTGTTTCCAACAATGTTTCAAGTCTGTTTTGACTGACCTGTCCCACTGACGTGGACACTAACAATAACTCCAACAGAACTGCGTGTCAGGGCCACTCAAAAGCCCAGCTAGTACCCTTCGGACATTTCTAGCCTACATTCACATGAGCAAAGTCTATTCTGTCATAATGTATTACAATGAATGATGCCTTGTCTTTACGGCCGAAAAAAAAGTGTTGAGCTATTCAAGGAAGCTTGTTTTTCTCTCTTACCTAACAAGGCCAACATTTGACTCACAGCCACACAATCCCCTGCCCATTTATGTCATCTGCCATCAATTCTCTCTGCGATAAATACCCCAAACTGCCCCGTAATAGCGTAATTTACACGCACTCTGCCAAAGCTATTGACAGCACTCTGTCCAATGGCAAATGTCTGGCATTTAGCAAATCGATGATGTGAATTATGAAGAGCCTCTTGTTGCCTCTCCATTCTGTTGAATAACAAAAGAGGAAGTGCATTAAATACAAGCATTGATGGGCTGTTAGTTTCTGCAGTCGATGAGTTCGAAATGAAAAGGCTCTTTTGGTGAAAATTGTTTTCTCTGATCATCTGTCACGTCGTGTAATGATTAATCGGCAAATAGAATAGGAAATAGCATTGCAAACCTGTTCTTTTTACCATTTTTAATTGCATCATGCCGCTTAGCTGTGAGTATGGCACCTGTTTCGCCTTAACTAAGCATTATTGCTGCAGTCTATAATTTCATCTTGAAAATGAGCAAGGGAGCGGATCTTCCTTATAGTAATTGAGTATTGATTTGAAAATAAACAGCGGCAAGACTCCCACCCAACTGACAGGCCCATCTTTTGGATGAAATCGACAATAAATGGGCCCCCGGTTTGAGATCAGGCTATAGATCAAAATGATGCAGTCTCATGTTCCTTTCCCATTGTGATTGCTTTTCCAATATATATTGGATTTTAGGTAACCCATTTATGGGCTCAGCCATCAAAAACCTCTAGTTTTGAGCGGACAAAAGATAAGTTAGCGACTGGACTTTGCTCGCCTGGTGATGCAGCCTCATGAATATATTCTGGTCACCAAAAAGTTTAGCGATGATTACTTAAAGTCATTTTATTCGACTTTTGTTTTAATTATCTGGGTTTGGGACTGATGTGGCCCGGAAATTATGATCTAGCATGGAAAAGGCCAATAGTATGTTATCGCCAGTCTAGGGTAATATGTGCAAAGTTTGCACGTATTGCCCTAGACTAGCGATAACATCATCATCAGTTTTGAGGTTTTGAGTGTATTTAGTTTCCTGTTTTCGTTCAGGTCTTGTTGGGTCATTGTAGCTGTTAGAGTCATTGTCAAAGTCTTGTTGTCAGTGTCCCTTGTCTGCCTCGGGAGTGTTTCCTGTGTTCCTTCGAGTCTGTACTTGAAGTGTTTCGGCAGTTAGGGTATTTTTGAGTTTTTTGTTCCTTACTTTGTATGCAGTTATTACTTTTGAGTGCACCTTGCCTCCGGCCTCCCTGCATTTTGGGTCCACAACCTTCCATTACTGCACCCACGTTGCTGAGTCATGACATAGAACTAATGAGAACATGTGGTGTAAAGAAATGGATGGATGGGTATTTTTAGTGTACGCTTTTTTTACAGACAGAGTTTGTTAAATTCGTTGATTGCAAACTAACATGTCTAATGGACACTTCAAATGCTTTTGTCCATTAGTGGATGAAAAAAAAAGTTAGCAAATGCTTTCATTAGAATGAGCATGTGGGTGAGTGGTAATGGTTCAATAGCTCAGTGAATCAACATAATGTGAGGAGTTTAACACGATGGTGAGCCCAGACGTTAACTTTTGCATAATGGCTGTTGAACTATGCTCACACTCTCGACGCTCCGACTACGTAACTCCCTACTAATGACATATAAATGTGATATTAGCTTTCATTAGCCTCCACTTCATTTTTGATTTCAGGAAACAGTGGAAGAGCATTGGGCCAGCAATGGTGGAGAAGTTACACGGTGTCAGATGACCTCTGGGTTCCTATCGGGCTACCAAACAGATTAAGCGGGAGACAAGAAGCTCGGTTGATTTCAGCGGCTGGAGGTGATGTCAAACCGCAGTTTCATTCATTTACACCTGCCTCATTAAGGACTCCTGATTATCATTCGCTTGCGAGCGCTTCATTTGTTATCAGAGCTGCATTGGGAGCATTATGAACCCTTATCTGTATTTATCTTGTCAATTCGATCGCCTTTTCCCACCGTGCGTCTTTATTAATTTGACGTGGTGTGTCAAGCTCACCGTTAATCATATTCAAACGGATAGGGGAAGATAAAAATCAATTTCCAATTATCCTTGGGGTTTCTAATATCTATTCAGCCTCAGAGTTGACTTGAGAGATCGGCTATGCATGAGTGAGCGGATACAGAAAAACACGGTAAATAATAATCTCATTTAAGTTTAATGGAGAAACAGCACAAAGATGGATGTGACTTTCCATCATTTTTCTCTGTCAGCTTGTCATGAGTACAGACGATCACGACTGCGTGATCTGTTATCATTACAGTTTAAAATCTATATAGTGAGTCATAAGAAGGCAACTCCATCAATCCCAAGGACATATGTATACGCTTTTTAGGAGTCCTAACTTTAAATCCTAGTTTTTTTTTCTCACATTTTTTGAAGTGTTTGGCAAAGAAAGGTCTAAAAATAGCAGATATTAAATGAATTAAGCACACATTACTAATGCAATTGATTACCTTAGGTAGTTATCGTAATGTAGTATAACATATATATATATATATATATATAGCATATATATATATATATATATATATATATATATATATATATATATATATATATATATATATATATATATGCTGAAGTGCTTAAGGTACGTAATCGGTAACTTCATGTGCTGTAGTAATTGATTTTATTTGTACGTAATAACTAAAGCGTTACATGTGGTTACATTAAGTATTTTAGTACCTGAAGTTACCAATTACTAATCTAAAGTGATTGATTACTTTAAGTGCTAAATTATCTATTGTAATCACTTCAGTCATACTTTATGTACTTAATGCTGGATTAATTGATTCCCTGACTACTTTAATTGCTTAAGGTACCTTAAGTAATCGATTATGTACACAAAGTGACTATTTTAAGTACTGTAGTACCTAAAGTAATAATTTACTAAACCTTAACTAAGCAATTACTTCAGTACTTTAGTACCTAAAGAAGTGACTTTATTATTTGATTACTTAGAGTAATCAGTTACCTTTGTACTTGTTATCTCAAGTAATCAATGACTTTGGAAATTGATTAATGACATAATTGATTACTTTAGCAGCTAATTCATTTAGTACTAGTCATTTTAAATCCTTCTTTGGCCAAACACTTATATGAATGAATATGAATTACAAGATTGAAGTGAATGTCGAGCAAAAGCTCTTTTTCCAAGGAAATACTAAGGGGAACCAAAGGGCTGTACTGCCTATGGAGGGTAATGATGCAAGGGGCACTAAGAGGATACAAATAGCTTGACTTGAATAATGGGATTGAAGGTTAGCATGGTTAGATTCATGTACAGACATGACTCCTCTGAGGCCAGTGACACTGGAGGGACCATAAAACCTCCAGAATAAAATACTGAGGCGTCACAAAGTGCTAATGGTTCGTTGGCTTCTGGAAGGCGAACACTGCATGGCCTGACTTGGGGGATCACCAATTGTAATCTCATTCAGGAAATCAGGATAATTTCAGAAGGGTTTTTGGTTGAAGGACTTTTAGGTCATATTGGTCTTTTTGTAATCATTGGTGACCGTGTCTATAGAAAATGGATGGATGTGTACTCTAAAGTTGGTCATGAAGCGGGTATTTGTTGAGCTAAATTATGTGAATTATGTTAGCTAGAAAAGCCCTTTTTTAAGCAATGACTGATATGCAAAAATGATGCAAAAATAGTTTGGCCTGTGAAAAAATTGAGGCAAATTAAAACAATCCAAAAGCAATCAGCCATCAGTGTTCATTGTAAATGTTCTTTAAAACTAAATGTGTGTACTTCACGAATCCAAATATGGCATTCTGTTTATTATCAAGTAGGGGAATCTGAATTAAGCAGCAAATTGGACTCATTTTAGTCATCTCTGGCGGTCTATCGTAGAAAATCTGTTTTCTGAGGTCATGATTGGATGTTATATGAGCTCTGAGCAAAATGGTCGTTCTATGAAATGGATTAAAAGTAAATCAATTAACCAGAATACTACATTTTTTAGACCGGCGGAGCTGTATAAAACATATAAATATTTGGAGATAGACTTTTCCTTTAATGCAGCCCTGTCACAGCATATGCTAACTAGAGAACAAATATTCCAGGAAACAAGATAGTAAAAAAAAAAAAATGTTCAAAATATTGCTTTTTAATTCCCTAAAGAACATTAGACACTGTCCAAGGTACTGACCTTGAGGTGTTCAGTACCTTGAGGTGTCAGGAATTTCCAATTGTCCTCTCAATGATCATGCTTTTCTCTTACCATTCATTTCTTATGATGTACTAAAGGAGGTTAAATCTGGCCTCCAAGATGATTTTGTGAAGCATAAAAATAAATAAATAAATAAAAAACTCTGACAAAACCCATTAGTCCACGGTGGGCATGGGATGATATCAGATTCTAACAGTAAAAAAAAATATATCATGGTATTGAAATTACAGCTCTAAAATGTATGATTAAACATATTTTTTTGCTACATATCAATTTTGTACACTAAAATTTTATTTTTCAACAAAATAGTATAATACATCATGTTATGACAACAACCACTTACCATGCTTAATTAAAATAAATATGTTGATAAAATAAAAACAAACCAGGTTTTGCTCACCAATAAATTCCTTCTGATTGAGCACATCCAATTTAAAGTGAAATATTGCAATTCAGTACAAAATACATATAAATCTACAGCACAACAATATTTAAAAAAATGATTGCTTTGAAAAAAACTCAAGCTCACCTGCTTGCTCATTTTATTTTAGTTTATAGACTTTTTTTTTCATCTTATTTTCTATTATTGAGTGTACAAACAAAATATATCATGAAAAAATAAACAAAAAATAAAAATAATATAGAAAAAAATAAAAAACTAGAATAAATATCAATACATTTCTTGCAATTGAAGGAAAAATATATATTAATGATTGATGTATTGGAATATATAGGGGAACAAAAGTAAAGTTATCATTTTAAGTTTGATTTTCGAAGGCTAGCCAATTTTCCTCCATGTGGCCCCTGAGATAAAATGTGTTTGACTCCCCTGTATTATATGTTCCGTGGGAAAGTCTGTTATATTAAAAGTTTGTGTCACCGATGTCATTTATGGCAGCCACACAACACAAATAAACATGCGTGCGAACAGTATGTTTGTGTTACAGTCTGGCACACACAAATATGTTTGTGATGACCTAAGCGAGGAGTTACTGTGTCCTCTTGAGGCCGGGCATAAATGATCCTTCCCACATGTTTAATTTGTTATCTCCTCAGAAGGCTGCAGGCCTCAGGCTAACTGAAATGGGAAATTAATGACACGGAGGGGAGTGTGCCCGTCTCTCGACCAGCCCGCAGGCCTTCAACGTAAATAGCTTTTAACACAGGGATCAATAATGCTAACTTGTGATTAAATAGATTATTACATTCAAAATTAGCCACCCCAGGGGCCGACATGTGTTTATGGAAAGTCAAAGGAGAGTAGTTTCGCTTCCATAGTCTTGCGAGAGTGCTTGCGTTTTTTTGAGCTTCAATTACTCTGGTACATTTACCCAGGTAACTGTTTTGGATACATTGTTCTTGTCAGAGCAGTTAAAGTGGAACATACTTTGTGGTTGCGTGTTTATATATATGTGTATACGTAAATATATGTGTATTGGTATGAATGTGTTTATAAGTACGGTACATATGTAAATTATATTATAATAATAAACATAATAATAACAAAACGTAAAAATATTTACGTATGCACAGTATGTATATATGTACATACACGTGTGTATTTGTAGAAATTTCTGTGTGTGTGTGTTTTTATACATGTCTAAGTAAAATATGTGTGTATATGTATATATATAAGTATGTTAGTGCACTATGTATGTGTGTGTTTACTTGTATATATTTGTGTGTGTTTTTTTTCGCACAATTTTCCACACATCTGTGTTTGAATAACATTAATTTGAATGTGAGATATGTACTATCATGTCATTTACTATATATATATATATATATATATATATATATATATATATATATATATATATATATATACGTACATACATACACTTACACACATATATATATATATATATATATATATATATATATATATATATATATATACACACACACATAAGTACATATTAATACAATAGTACATAATAATGCTAATGTTTAAACCTACTGAAAGATGTGTGTGCGTGTGTGCCCACGAACCAGTGTGACATCCTGACTGATGTTTTTTTTCCCATTTGCATTTTGTTTTACAAATGAACTCAAAGTACCACATGGGTGCATTAGTTAGAGACCAAATTTGTTTTAGAATGTTAATCAATTTCTGACTGCTCCACTTATTCTTCAAGCACAGGAACACCTGCACTTCACGTGTGCTTGTGTGAAGTTTTGCTTGTATGAGTATTTTGAAAACATTTGTGATTCTTTTCAATTGTTTTTTTTAATGAGCACTTATTTAATGAAGCTTGTTTCTTTTCTTTTAAAAAATGAACAACTTACTTTCAAGTGTCACTCTTTGTTTATAACTAAATACTCAAACTTCCTCATGCTCAAATTCAGCAGCAGAACTTTCGTATCATTGTTGCAGAAAATAGAGAGGTGGTGTGGCGTAATGGGGAGTACTTCCTGGACGATAGCTGAAGTGCTGATAAGTAGAAGATAGAAGTTTTACACTTGGCCGGAGCATATCGGTAATAGCTCCAGGAGCAGCGGTGTATTGACTCGAGTTGAGGACTTGGAGGATAGACGAGGAGCAGCGTTTCTGTTTGAATGCTTGAAGATGATGACTGGTCAATGTGGAAGGAAGGAGTGGACCAAATGTCCCAGTCGCTGAAGCTAAGAGTCCAATACCGCTTATCAGTTGCTGACGGAGGGTGGGGAGGAATCCTGCACTCTATGTGTCATTTTAACCCCTTTCTTTCTTTAACTGGGATATATATATATATATATATATATATATATATATATATATATATATATATATATATATATATATATATATATATATATATATACTGTATATATATATATATATATACTGTATATATATATATATATATACTGTATATATATATATTGGAGAAATTGCACCAGACTGAAGGGCTAAAACACACTCGAATATAGAAATGTTTTGAATGGTATGGAGTTAACTTGAATAAGCTTATTTTGTTGGAGTTTGGTTTGACTCAATATGTGGAAACTGGAGGTAAATATGTATCGATTTGGGGTTTCAAAAAGTTTTGTGAATCTGAATCAAGCAAATAGCTTGAATTTTCATACGGTGAAGTTTGAATTGTATTGCATCAAAATGATCAAGTAATGTTGAGGAAGGAGTGAATGATGTAGAATATCTCCTAATATGGGAATTTGGGGGGTAAAAATTGGGAATTTTTAGTGTTTGGTAAAAAATATTGTCATGTTGAAAATCGTTCCCAGTAGTGAATTGCATGAGCTGAATGTTTTGAATTTTATGTTAAAATGATTTAAAACACATGTCAAACTCAAGGCTTGGGGGCTAGATCAGTCCTGCATATCAGTATATGTGGCCCGCGAAATGCTGATTTAACTTCAATTTTCTGGCTAAAACACAAAAAAATTGTCTTCAACTTTTAAGCATTTTGGGGAAAAATCAACCCGTTTCTTGTTGCCAATCTCTCTTTTGAACAGTTTTTACCAGTCTCTGATTTCAAAACAAGTCAAGTGTGTGACGCACACACTTAAAATTGATTTGACTTCACAGTCATTTGGGCCCTCTGACCAGAAACCATAAATAAAATCTGGCCCACGATAAAAATGTGTTTGAGATCTCTTTTATTATAGTTTAATGTTGAATGTGCCATTGAATGGGATATTTAATAGCTAAAGGGAGTTATGTCCCATTAGGGATGACTGGATGATTTTTGAGTGAAAATGTTAGCATTTTGGGATAACCTTGAATGTTTGGATTGAGAAACATGGAAGCATGAATTTGTTTTATTATGGTCAAGTTGGACCGGTGTAAATTGTTAGAAAAACATGGAAGCAGTAGCCCGTTCAAAAAAATGCAAGGAATAACTAAAATAATAAAACTGAATGCCTGAATAAAGGCATCTATATTTCATCTAATAAAATAACAATTAAAAAAAGTATATGGACATGTGACTGTTACCTTCTGAGAGTTTTAAGCGCATATGTTAATGATTATTTTTTCACCCAAGCGCAACTGCAAATATTAAAGTCAGCATTTTATCCTTGTCATCCTTAAGCATGCCGTCCAGAAGTGCAGCCATTTGCACTTTTTATAAGCTTTATCCCTACCTAGTTATTCTAAGATCTGCTGCTAAATTTGTCCCTCATTCCTCTCTCCCTAAGCTTAAGCCGTCAGCCTGGTAATGCAGCTTCAAGAGCACGTCTCCTGCCAACTTATTTATTTATATGTGTGTCTGCCTTTGGTTGAGGCACAGCACAGCATGACGTGAGAAGGCTGAATTTTGCATTAGCTCACCCACTGCTTAAATATTATTGGTTGCTTATCTGTAAAGCCCCTTGCGCCCGACGCCAGGCAAGGTGAATCTGCCACAGAACAGTTTACATATGCAAACCGATTAGACGGTGAAGGTTAGAAATGAGTCGGACTTAAAATCATTGAGACAGGTTTGCGCTTTTAGTCAACAAAAATGAAAGTTTTGATTTTTCATATCTGAATGTTGGATTGGCGATATGTTTTATGACATCCTGTCTCATTTTTCTTCCGCCAAAGTTGCTTAAAAGCAGAGATGAATGTGTGGTTATGTCCATGCACAAACCTCCCAAAAAAATGTGGTTTGTAATTTAATTCATTAAGAGAATCCTAACCACCGCAAGGCATTTTTGATTGGAAAAAAACAAACATCAACACTAAAACAGAATGGAATGCCATCCATGTCTGATTTAATTAACTCTGGAACTACTTCGTCATGGAATCTCTCTACGTACCTAATTCTACAATGAATGTGTTGAGCAAAATTCTGTACAATATGCTTTTCAATTCATGAAACCGTGACACAACATTGAGCTGCCAAAAATGTTGAGCTATCTTAATGAGGAGAAAGTGTTGCTCAGTGCAATACATTAACTGTTTTAGTCCTAAGCGTTATCGGAAGAGGAAAGCTCTAGAGGGCCAGTATATTTAACATGTCAATGTAGATATGGGTGGTATCATTTGAAAGAATGACTTCCATTCCTTACTTTGAAATGCATGTAGGTGATAGCTATGTTCTATATGTGGAAACACTGTCATCCAATGGTCAGAGTTATCATGCGGTGCTCAATTGGCTTATATTAGGTAAGCAATCGTCAAGGATGTCAGCTACCCCCCATAAAAAAAAAAACATATTTGACAAGAATTTTACTATTTATTATTGTTGTTACTATTTTAAAAGACGAGAATTCTCGTCCATGGCACTGAAAGAGTAAAAGACATTTTATCTCTTAATCGTAGTTGCTGCACATTAATGATTTAGCACTTGGCTAGTTATACATGGGTGCAGTTTTTGTATGCTTGCTGCCTTTTTAGACTATACTTATACTTCCATGTTACCAATTATATAGCAGTTAAAACATTTCTCAGAAATTTGGAAGATTTAACTGGGTGAGGTGACAGACCTTACCATTGGTGACAGGTGAGACAGGTGGTGACGTGTCCAACGACGAATAAAAATGACAATAACGCAATATACTGTTCTGTCAGCCTTAGTCATTTGTTTTTCAAATGTTTTTACATTCAACGTCGAACATAGTGTTTTGGTTTTTCATCTCATGCTGTTACTCCCACTCTCAAAACACAAAGATAGTATTTAGGTAACAGTGAGGCTGTGAGGTACAGCACCAGTCTGAACCAGAGTGCCTTAAGACTACAACGGGAGGGACGTCATAATGTGTCTGTGAGAATCATGTCAGATTTGGCTCCCAGCGAGGCGACGATCTCTGGATAAATCAGTTTCTGGAATAGAATAAAAGAGAAAATGAGGTCTGGTGTGCTTCGCACATTTGAAAACATACTTGCTTTGAATTGAACTGGATGCAAAGCATTTTGTTATATGATGTAGATTTTTGCCATAATGGTGCTTGACAATTTTTGATTTTTCATTTAACAATATAGCAGCTTAATTAACATTCAATCAACTATCTGCCCATCATTTGACTGATCTGTGCTGATTTTTCCTTGTTTCTAGATTTAAAATGCACCCTTAATTAAAGATGGTTTGATACAGTGAATGCTCGTGACAATGGCCTATTAAAAAAGTTGTATTCTTTTTTTTTTTTTAGTATCTCAGACTCACATTGAATAAGCAGAAATGATGAATCAAATTTGCTGATGACTCCCTCAACAGCAAGATTTAAAAAGAACAGTGCCTGTATTAAAAAAAACAACAACAAAAAAACACATGTTTAGCTCCTGATCTTATCAGGAAGTTCTCGTTGATGGTATTCTCAACTAGCTTTGTTCCTGCTGATGAGAAAATTGGCATTCGGTGGGATAATTTTTGAATGATTAATGAGACTGTTTATTGACAAGCCAGGTGTCCATATCCTAATTACATTAATGATTGGGAGTTGATTATGAAGAACTTCAGTGGCGCACAGCATGTTGCCTCAAAATTTGATTAAGAACAAAAACTGAATTGTCTATTTATAGCTTTTAAAAGATTAGGTAATAGCAGATGGCCATTACTGAAAAAGCATTCATCTTAAAGTTGCTACCATTGAGAATGGTAATAAACCTTTGCTACTGTAATCATAAAATTTAAAAAAATGTTAATGCAGAATCATCCATGGATTGATCAAACATTTTAACCCTTTTCAATACTGATTAAAAAAAAAAAAAAACATTTGTCATATATTACTTGTTTCTAAGTCTAGAATACTTGGAAAATGAGTTAATCAATGCTCAGTTCCATTCAGGTTACATTACCTGGGATTTTTGTGTCCCTTGTATAATGATAATAATAATAATCTGTAGATAGGTGTGTCATGAACCGCTGGGATGCATTTCATCTTATCGCTACCATTCCTATACCCACTGCCATTTTTTTTTTTTTTTGAAAAGCTGTGGGACGCATTGTCCCCACGGGAGTAAAAGGGTTAATGTGGGCTTGGGGTTCGAAGATGTTTCTGAATTGGTCGTTATTCGGTGAGCTAAAATTATGGACAAAAATGCACAAATATAAATACCGGTAATAATGAAAAAAACAGTTTGTTCATCCCAATACTAACTGAAGAGCTTTTAGTCTGTCATCACATGATATAATGCAATCTACCAATATTACCTTAACAATTCACACATTTGACATTCATTCACTGTCATTGATGATAAAAAATGTCCAAGATCAATTTTTACCGGGCTGGCCATGAATACGTTAACT